>NC_137816.1:60914271-60971771 GCF_963921795.1 Nannobrachium achirus | reverse complement strand
ATGAGGCTTTGTTTACATCTGTCAGCCTAGCCACGCGGTACTGGGACACTTCCTGTGTCCAGCCGAGAATAAAGAAACTAGGGATAAGACTGTGACGTCACGAACAAGCGGAAGCGTGTGTGTGTGTGGGTTGCATAGTGGGTTTATTCCACTGTTCGGGGAAAAACGTAGTTTATTTGAAACAAACCAGTTGAAAATACGCACAAAATACGCATACTTTACTTTAACGTTATTCTGTTAACGAGCAGTGGTGTAAAGTACAATATTGAAGTATTTGTACTTTTACTTGAGTATTTCCAGTTTCAAAACTTTTACTTCTACTCCACTACATCTCAGAGAAGCAAACATTGTACTTTTACTCCACTACAATTAGCCTATTTGAAAACTTTAGTTACTAGTTACTTTGCAGATTACAAAATATACATCAACCACCATTTTGGGCATTTGAAAATAGCCGATCTTCAAGCTCTAATGTTGACGCATTGTGAGCTTGTAGATCAGCTAAATATTTTTTGACATTTGAAAGAAATGGGACATTGTTTGTGCATAGCATAATGACTGAGTATACTTTTTCTACTTTTGGTTATTTTAATACCATAGGCCTATGTTGTACTTTTACTGCAAGAAATACAGACCTTTACTTGTGAGTATTTCTACGTTGCAGTATTGATAGCCTACCTTTTAGTAAGTAAAACATATGAGTACATTTCCCACCACTGTACTTTTTTTTTGCTGTTCAAGAGTGACCATGAGTCAAAAAAGCACTTCCGCACGACGGTGACGTCATCGACGAATCCGCAGTATCTTCATTCTAGTTCCTAGTCACGCCTCTCTCTCTGTCACGTCATCAGCCACGCCTCCGATTTGCCGGCAAAAAAGACCAACAGTAAATATTACTTTATACCCACGCTAACTTCAAAGCTGCGTCCCAGATTCTTTTTAGATCACATCGATATCAATGTGAAACAGACCTACAGAGACCATGCGAGGAGCGACGTCCAGGATAGAGCTGTAAAAATACGTTTTTTTAATCACCCGCGGTGGGTTTAGCGCCAAGTTAAATCACCTCCTCTCTGACGTGTGTGATGCATCAAGTCATCTGTTCCCAGAGAAGGCGCAAAATAGTCGCGCCAGCAGCTCAGAAGAAGTAACAATCTGCCGGGGGTTCTTCTTCATTACACACCCAAAAACTGAGAAAGCAGCGATCAAGTTCCTCTCCCACCAGAACATCAATCTATTAGCAGCAGTGTTTGTTTGTTTGTTTGTTTGGTGGTTTATAGGAGTGAACTTCAAGGACTGGAATCTTGAGGTGACTATAATGTTACGACAATGTTAACCGTGATTACTGTTGGGTTTTCTAAGCACACTTTCGGGCTAAGCTAACGCTACCTAATTTAAGCCATTGCAAGTTTTGCACGACTTTCTTAAAAGGTAGATGTCGACCGTGGTTGTTGTGTTGCATTGAATGATTGAATGCTTTATTTAGAAGTTTGCACAGGAAAAGGTACCAGAGGACAGTCAGTACAGTTCACTGATACAAGGTCAACTAAAGGGATAAAACACCACAAGAAAGCTGTTAAAGCTTGTTTAAATTGGGGTCCCTTTAGTTTGTACTCAATTCATGCAAGTCTATATATGGAGCATTCATTTTTTATCCTGTATTGTAACGTTGTATTAGAGCTGCTGAATGGGGAAACTAACTAGCCCTCCCAGCTGTGCACGGTTCGGCCATTATCTGAAGAACCGCGGCCATCTGTAGCAGGTTTAGTGAAAAACAAGTAACTTCTAAATGAGAAAATGTCAAACTGCCGTGCGGAATGCATGCTATAGGGTCACATCTTGCGGGTTGTCTGGTCTAACGACGACATTTAATGTATTTAGTGCATATTATTGATCTTGTAACGTCGCGTCCCGTTTCCATTTCCCCGCGCCTCTCTGAGCTGGGCTTTGTCAGAGAGAGAGAGTGGGGGTTGGGAGTGGGTGATGTGTTGTTAAAAGTGGAAATAAAATGAATAAAAACGCGTCTCTTGTTCTCAGGTTTGCTCGGAGTGTGGAGGACACCAGTTTGACTATAATGCTCGGTAAAAGGTGAGTTTGGCCCGCGTTGTGACCGATCTGTCAACGATATCAATCAACTGAGAGAAGTTGTGTTGAGCTGATGGAGCTAGCCATCCTGCTAACTAGCAGTGGTGTAAAGTAACTTGAGTACATTTACTCCAGACCAGTAGGCCTACTGTACTTTATGAGTACAATTTGGAGATACTTTTTACTTTACTGGGAGCATTTCCAATTATCAGTACTTTTACTTCTACTCCACTAGAGGCAACTATTGTATCTTTACCCCACCACAATTTTTTCGAAAGCTTTAGTTTCTTTGATTTGGATTATTATTATTATTTTTTTATTATTACAAAACCTAGATTATCAACTTAAGCCCTATATACATTTCGTCCATTTGAAAATAGCCAATCTACATCCTCAATCCTATGCGATTCATTGAGCTTGCAGATGTGCTATTATCAAAAGATTTGTATACATTTGAAAACCTGATAAGGGCCATTCTGTTAAATGTATACTTTTACTTTTGGTACTTTAAGTACATTTTGATGCCAGTACTCTTGTATTTTTACTCAAGTACTTATTTAGAATTCTGGGCTTTTACTTGTAACAGAGTATTTCTATATTGCAGTATTGATACTTTTTCCACCACTGCTAACTAGCTATGCATTGAAAGTACAAAGCATGGGTCTTTTCATATATCCAGCTGGGCTACATGTTGTTAAAATAGCTGATTTATAACACAAATCATTTTACACTGCTAACTCTTCTCTGCTTTTTTATTGTAGGCAAAATACAGAGTCGCAGTCTGCAGCCCCACAACTACCCAAGGAATATGGAACCCGTTCGAGGAAGAGGAAGGCAGATGTTGCTGTTGTAAGTATACTGCAAAGTTAGCCACCACAAGCTACCCAAAGGCTAATTATTATTATTGTTACTATTATATTGGGCTCCAAGAAGTTACAGGCTGGTTTAGAATATTGGTTGAGACTGAATGACTATAGGAACGATAGTCACTGACTGAGATAAATAAATGTCATTCAGTCCTTTTTGAGAGTAGAGGCCTCTGCTGTATTT
This sequence comes from Nannobrachium achirus, assembly GCF_963921795.1. Lineage (NCBI taxonomy): Eukaryota > Metazoa > Chordata > Actinopteri > Myctophiformes > Myctophidae > Nannobrachium > Nannobrachium achirus. Next base: position 60,968,636 of record NC_137816.1, on the reverse strand, counting down.
CAAACTGAATCACAACTAAAATCTTTGTCCATTACGCAGTATTTGCAAGATCCCGATGAGGAGGTGGAAGAGATGACGATGAAGAAGAAATGTCAGCGTAATGAGGTAGCTATCTCTCCCCACTTTTCACTTCTATCAATGCATCTCCATTCATCATAAAAACCTATTCACTTGTCATGGCTAAGTGCAAGTGGACCATGTCAAATGGTGACTGTGCGTTCTTGGTCTACCACAAAGTGAATAAACCTTGGATGCTTTACTTTATGTCAGCTCACCGTTTTCTTTCTTATTCTCACCCTCCTCCTTTGTTTTTCATTTCTCCTGCCTTCCCTCTTATCTGCGCAGCTGGGTTGGAGTCCTGACGCTAGTTGCACAAGTCCACACAGGTGGATCCCCACACCGGAGCACAAAGAGGACCAACCGGTTACCCTGAGAAGCGCTGGCTTCCCCCAATATACCTTCAGCAACATATTTGTCACCCCCGTTCGTTCATCCCCACTCCCTACACTGTGGTAAGAAAACTGTTGCCTGCCTGGTGAGTGTTTTGAATGAAATCAATTGTTGTTCTCAAACATTCTGTCTCCTGTGTGTGCAGATAGATTTCTCAATAGATGCGAGTTCACCATATTGCATATTGTCACTGTCACTTATAATGTGACGATTGTTTAGGTTTCTTTCTGTTGTATACGTTTCTCAATATGTCAGGCCTCATTTCTCAACTTAAATATTAGAAAGGATGTATTTTCTGACCCGCGGTCAGATCGCACATAGTGCTGGATCGTTGAAGCAGCAGTGCTCGGTGATGCTCTGCTCCGCATCAATGTGTAAACTAATGCTATTAGCACCAAGAGCTAACACCATGTGGATTCCAACTGTACATGTGTCAGAGGGTCCATGCTCAAGTTCCCTTATCCCTATGTTCCCTCAGTGTTAACCACTATGCCTAACCCTAACCTCAGTGAGGGAACATAGGGTCGAGGGAACATAGGCATGACCCTGTGTCGGAGTGCGTGCTAGTGCTATAAAGATCAGATGATATCCAACGCACCCTCTCATTCATAAAACACAGTGTGTGGACACAAGCCCTAAATTCTAGTCCTTCGTGTGTGTGTGTAAGCCAAGTTAGTGTAGCCTGCCACTAGAGCTCCCATAGCTTGCAGAGCTGTAACCATGACTTCAGATTCCATAGCCCGAACTCCCAATCTCCAGTGTTTAACAAATGCTAATAAACAACTTTAATTTGGGAAAGTGAAAAATGTCTGTCGTCATTTTATGCCCGGTCAGTGCCCGTGTGCAAGTTGAGATCAATTGCTCAACCCACTGAGGAGAAGCATGTGAAGCAGACGGTCTGTCTGCGTGACTGACATACGGACAGAGGTTTCCTTATTTATATTCTTCAGGATCAGACAAACTCCTGGGAACTTTATTTATAGATGTACTTGCACAACGAAGACTTATATATTTCAGAGTAGGATCTAATCTTTTCCTCATCACACTTTGGAAAACAAACCATGTGGCAACCTAAGCTGTAACAATTATTTCTTGTGTCTCTCTATCATTCCCTTTGTTCCAGCTGGGCGAGTAAGGATGTGGTATGGCACAATATGTTGGAGAAGGACAAGAGTTACACCAAGGACATCCACCTCATGGAGAAGCACCCTCATCTCCAACCCAAGATGAGGTCCATTCTCCTGGACTGGCTCATGGAGGTCTGTTGCATTTCTACTCTGCATTGTTTAAGTGAATGTATGGCATGCCCTTCCTTGAGAATATGTAAATTCAAACTCCACTGAAAGGTGCTAGGTCAGTCACCGTTTTTCCTTTTAAGACTAGTTCACTTAAAGATGCAGATTTTCATTTCATTCCATTGTCTAGCTTCTCTGTTGTATGTGGAATTAAAATGCTGGGACAGACGAACGGGGGAAGACAGCCTCCTGTGTCTTCAATTGGTTATGGTCTGCCTACTTTTTGACTGTCAAATCCCATTCCTCCCAGTGCTATGTCCCGCCTTCCTGGCCCGTTTCAATCGGAAATGCGTCAGCATAAGGAAGTGGAGCACTTCCGTTGCAGTGCGACTTTGATATGACAGACGTTCCAAGTTCCTCATGGGATGCACAAAGAACATGGTTTCTGAAATGTATATAATATAATAATAATGTATCCCGCCTGTGAAATGCTGGGAATCTACTGGATGTACTTAATCTGACAGATATGGCATCTCATTATTCATATTAACGAGCGCTTTATGCAAGCCATGATCAACAAATCAGATTTGCCCTGATGAAAGTCTTTAAAGAGCGTAACCACTTATGATGTGCGCGTTTGGCGGCTTCTACACACCATAAAGCAAACGTGGCTCTTCAGAATGACCATAAAAGGTTGAGTTGTGCAGAAAGTGGTCTGAGACTTTTATCAGAAGTGATTTGCATCAGACATGCATCAGGTGGTATGAAAGCAGAATAACTAAATTTATATATTCTAGTTGCTCCTTGTCCATTTAAACACTGGAGTTTAAAGCATCTACTTGTAAACCGCATGTAAAAATTAGAACAATACTTAATAGCCGAACAAAATTTGCGTAGATTGATTGAGGAATGGCAGTCAGGTGATGAGGATAATCTGAAGGCCACATTTTACTTTCAAAGTAGCCACTAGCCACAGACAAACTCCTGGGAATTATAGATGTATTTGCACAATGAAGACAAAAATATAGTACAGTATGTTGTACATTCTAATCTTTCCTCACAATATACATTTTGTCACCAACTCTGATATTTGTGTCTCCCAGATTTTGTGATGGCACGTACATTATGCATTGACATTCTCTGCACAATAGAGATGTGCACAGTGACTCATTTCACTGACTTTTAAACAATATTCTTTTTACAGAAGACTAGACTAAACAGCTTGGTATAAATTAAGGAAACACACAAACTGAGCACACTTCAATACATAAAGCCAAACATGAGCAGAAATTATAAAGACATTACAAAACTAGACCAGGTCAACCTGGTTGTGCCAGACCCCCTGTCTGTCATCATCATTTATGACATCATGCCTTTTGTAGGCATGTCATCATCATGTCATCATCATATATACCCTTTATATAGAAAACCCGGACAGACATTTGCTTATGTAGGCCTACCCATTTCATTGGTCTGGCAAAAATGGATATATAAAATATCTTGTTTTATTGAAAACGTTTGACTTCAGGACAGGTAGTTGAATGAGAGCTGCGACTGCTGTTGGTCAAAGCAATGTCTTTTTGCGATGTGAGAGGGAGGTCTAGCACAACACCAACTCGGGTCTCCTGAACCCCTGCCCTCCACACACTCCTATCTAACATCAGGGTCTTGAGCTCTGCAGTGTTAAGTTAACTAAGCTGTCGTGCTGCAGTGCATCTACGTAAAGTATAGGTGGTGCACTTCTTGCCTTTCCTGGCTTTGACCTGGGTTGGCTCTCATAGCGTCAGTTGGCTTTCCTCTCATTCCGGGTGTCTGACGCAGTGCCCTGCCAGCCTCATCCTTCTCTCTCTGACTTTGTCTGTGAGTCTGTGACCCATGGTAGGTCCCCATAGAGGGTCACATTTCTGATGTGACACCTAGTGCCATTTCTAGCATTATTATTGTGTAGACTCGATCCAGGGCTCTTTCCTGTTGTGCTGTGTGGGTCCATGTCTCACTTGTCTCATCCCCATACAGCATTACTGACTCCACTGTCGCTACGACAATAACATTTTTGGCAATGTGAATAAATGTATACTTTACTGTCCTTCATATTAACCATCCTGTTGTGATTTAAATGTTTTTTATCCATATGGCTCTGCTGAGACCACCATATTACTATGTCGTCTTGTCTGTCTCCATGTGGTGCCCAACAGCGGACTGTATTAACGCTGTTAATACAGTCCGCTGTTAATACAGTACAGTACAGTACAAAACGCTGTTTTTTTTCCTTTTTAATAGGTGTGTGAGGCATATAAACTACACCGTGAGACGTACCACCTGGCCCAAGATTATTTTGATCGCTACATGGCAACGCAGAGCAACGTCTTTAAATCAATGCTGCAGCTGATAGGAATCGCCTGCCTCTTCATCGCTGCCAAAGTGGAGGTAGTGACCCATGGAATCTTCCTCATAAAATGAATGGGAGAGTGGTGGGATACCGGTGTTTAGTTTTTGTGAGGGACTGAAAACCTTGCCAAATATAATTGCAAGACAGTTGGCTTCTGATGTTCGTTGTTTTTAAAATGTGCACATTTTACAGGCACTACGATACAGCACATCTGCTAATGGGTTATTCACATTTTTATTTGTCCCTCCCTATCGAATATATCGTAATACTAACTAAAAAGTGATCCGCAGTATAGGGCATGAACAAATAGTTGCTTCCACAACACACATCAACACTGAAGATTATACTGTGTTGCTTCCCTGGCCAAATAATGATTAACTTTCTACATTAGGGAACGGATGCCCACCACAAATGGCACTCCACTGAAGCTATGAATCTGTTCATTAGCTACTTGCCGAGCAACTTGGCTATTGGTCGCTAAAGATGGAACAGGAACCATTGTTAAGACACTGTTTTAGGAGATGTCAGTGTTTATTTTTTACTGATTACGGATTCTCCCTCTTCAGGAGATGTACCCACCGAAGTTGCACCAGTTTGCTTATGTCACAGACGAAGCCTGCACTGAGGATGAGATTCTCACCATGGAACTCATCATTATGAAGGTACAGTACTACAGTTCTTTGTATCTGTTGCTCTTTGGTCATGTAAGCAGTGTATGTTGATCATGCATGCAGTAGTTATTTTCCTTTCTGTTTCCCCTTCTAATCATGTCTCTACAATCTCTGTGCTCCTTTTCTTTGCGATGTAGGAGCTGGAATGGAGTTTAAGCCCTCAAACTCCCATCTCCTGGCTCAATGTTTACATCCAGGTGGCCTATCTGAAAGAGGAGGAGGAGCTGCTCGTCCGCCGATACCCCCAGGACACCTTCACACAGATCGCTGAGGTATGCAGTGCACACATGGATATAGAAAATGTAAAGGTCCTACTATGGTTACATTCTTGTACACATACACTACACTATTATTGATGTGATATATTCACTCGTACAAAACACATGCACACTATACAAGCTTCTGTGCCTGGGAACGGGATTTTCCCCCAATCCGCACGCGCTCACACACACATTGTTATCATCAGTAAAAGCAGTGGGTAGGTAAATGGAAACCCTTGTTTAGTCTTAAATGTATCTCTTTCCCTCTGAACATGATCGGATCAACGGTAACCAACTCTTGTGTTCTCAGGAAATGTGAGACACTGCCCTTTTGAGATGGCTTTATTGTCATTGGTTGGTTTCATAGGAATACGTTTTCAACTTGTGTGTCTATTTTATCTTCCTAGCTGCTGGATCTGTGTATGCTGGATGAGCGATCCCTGGAGTTCTCCAGCGGAATCCTCGCCGCCTCGGCTCTGTTTCATTTCTCCTCCTTGGAGCTTGTGGAGACAGTCTCAGGTAAAGTAACTTTCCGTCCGATCTTCCAAAATAGGCTTGTTGAGTCTAAAACATTTTGACAAATTATAGAGTCGGGATTGTGTGGATTACCAATTTGGTACCAGGAAGTTTAGTTTTTAGGATTTATCATCTTTGTGTGACAATGATTTGCCTCTATATGCCTCTATTTGAAAGTGGTAGTTAAACACAAGAAATGCAGAGAGAGAGTAGAAGAGTAACAAACTGGTGACTCGATAATCACCTTGATAAAGGCTTCATAGCCAAAAGGTTGTGCATGAATAAATGTCACTATCAGGAGGAGTCCATTTCTTTGACGAGTTATTTTTCATAGCCAGAACCTTTTTGTTTGCATGCTGTCTGCCATTAACGTGCAGGCAACTCAAATCTTTACCATGAATAACTTATTCTATTTAAAATAACAGATTTTCACATTATGCATTGCGACTATGCATTGCAACGTTGGCTTGAAATTGTTATTTATGATAACATGATAGCGACACTGTTGTACGGCGACGATGCATAAATTGCACGTCACATTTCTGTCCGTCCCTGTCTGACTCGGCGTCTCTCTTTGTGCCTGTGCAGCTCTGAAGCGGGTGGAAGTGGAAGAGTGTGTGAGGTGGATGGTGCCTTTTGCCTTGGCCCTGAGGGAAGATGGAAAGTCACCCATGAAAGTATTCCCAGGAATACCTGCAGACGACATGCACAACATCCAGACCCACTCGGCCTACCTGACATGGCTGGTAAGACTTGACACTTTTAAAGTGACAGTCATCATGATGCACAAACAATTGGGCAATTATCAGAGTTTGCATGAGTAAACCTCACGACTGTAAGCCTTGCCAAGGCATGGGGCCCATCTACTGTTTCTATAGCTTGAGGTACAAGTACATCCCCCAGCCATGACGTATAAGTACACCCAATAGACAAGACATGACACTGGTATGTGGCAGGGACGTAGCTGAGTGTCAAGCAGGGAGGCATTGAGTATAATCTTTATAGTCTTTAGTACGACCAGGCCGGCGACTCGAACCCCAACCTTCCAATCTCCAAACGGGTTAACTGACTCAGGGTGTGACTATTTTATGCTGGCTTACAGGGTAGTTTCTGAATGTTCATGGTAGCAGGCTGGTGTTGATACTCACTACTGCTGGGCAGCAGAGCATGTGAGCGGAGTGGAGCGGGAACGAAAGCCGCTCCGCGCTCCAGAGGGCTTCTTGTCCCGCTCGCTCGTCACTCTGGTCGGCCGCCGGGCCGGGCCGCTACGCCGCCCCTCTTCGCTCACCTTGATTTGCGCATTTGTCGCTCCGCGCTCGCTCCATGCTCTGCTCAGCAGCCAAAATAAAAAAAGTATTTTGCTACCATGTCTGAAACACTTTCTCCTTGGCTTTGTCACAAGTGTTCCCAACACAAATGCCTGCTGTAACGTGAGCCTTTGATGGAGAGCTGCCTTCAATGTTACAAAAGACGCCATCTAAGGCATTGTATTTTTTAATAAGACGGGCAATATTAAATCCAGTTGGTTATTGATTAATCGCCACATTCGAGAAGGAGGCGACTTGTTGCGTGTGTTTTTCATCAGTCTCACTTGCATTTCAAATCGTATCCTTTGACTGGCTGGTGATAGGCCTATATAACTTAACTGACACAAGGTAGGCTATTTATTATAAACATAGCCACTTGTGTGGATGGTATAGATACATTTGACTAGAGTGAAATCTTGATACATTTATGATGTTAATGACATTGCTTCTTCTGTGTGTGTAGGATAAAGTGGAGGCCTACCAGGAAACTGAGCTACAACAGGGAAACTGTACTGTCCCCTCTGGAGTCTTGACCCCGCCACTTAGCATTGAAAAGTCTGAAGACGCGCGCCAAGAAGTTGTCCCCGTTACGGTCTCCAAAATCGGATCAAGGATGGGCACTCCCTCCCCAGACCCACAACCTTTACAATAGCGGAGTGAGATGCTGAAGCTGACACAAGAACATCAGAAGAGTTTTGGGATCTATCCGTGTGCAGTTGTACCTGTACAGATCTTCACACAGAGTTGGAATGGAAAGGACTAAGGGAACCTGTGTGTGGTGGACTGGACTCTTTGAGAGGCATTTCCTGCCTCCGCCAGTCCAGGTGCTATTTTAAATCTGCGCGTAACGGGTGTGTATGCATTTGCATAGAATTTGGCATAGAAAATGGGGTAAACCAGTACAGAGACTTGGGACGTGCAAATGGCTCGAATGCCTCTCTGTTACGTTTTGTTTAGCCTGCTGATCGAACCAAACCAGTGAAGGACCTTACAGACCATGAGCGTTTATTTTGTGGGATCGATTCTCATTCATTTAAACCGCTGTTTGTGTCACGACACGAGTACATCCACACTGAAGGTGAATATTAAGTGGCGATAAAGAAACGAGGACAATGTTTCACTGCAAAATAAGGGCACCAACCTCTATTAATTGGGCATCGCTAAATGAAAAGTTTGATGTGGAACTTTCTGTGCCGCATTTTTGGATTGTTCAATTCGTTAGTGCTCCAGGTGTGTAAGGTCCTTTTTAGAGGAGGGCTTTTTGTGGCGATCTCACCCAGTGCTTCAGTGCATTGTTGCGTTATATCCATGCAGTCTCATGAACTGCCAACCACAACTCGCATACTTGTGGCTGATGCCTCGATCATATTTTATTTTTATGCAGTGGCAAAACTGATCGATTGGACATTTATATTATTGGCAAGTCTCTTCTGGTTGAGTGCTTTTTACCAGGTGTGTTTTGTATCACTCAGATTTTATTTTTTATTAATTAATGGTGGTTGCAGTTGCCCCTCCCTCCCCCCCAAGAAAAACTATTACTAGGGTCGTCCGTGGCTCTATGCTGCTATAAAAGGTGGGCTTTGCATTACGAAGGTTGAAATGGTTTTGTGTGTGTGCGTTTGTATGTATGTGTTCCATTTGGTTCTAATCTTGACATTTTGCTGGGACAAGACAAAACAAAACATGGCAATGTTTAATTTCGGGACCAGTAGCTTGGCTACCCACAGTAAATGGACAAGTGAACGAGCCAAGCTTACGAAGCTATAATATTGATTGTATTTAACTTTTTTCTTTTAAACCATTTCATCCCACCACCGAATTGTTATGATCTTAAGTTTTTAAGACATGCTGCTACTTCATATATTTTTGAATAAAGACTGTGCCTCAAGGCAGTTTCATGTTTTTAATAAAATCTAATGTGTTTAATTTTCCAATAAGTTAAAATATTTGTGTCCATACAATTTTATTCTGAATATGTTTTGTATAGATGGGAATCCATCTTGTATACGGTACTTAAAGGTAGGGTAAGTGCTTTTATTTGTTTAAAATAAGTGTGAAATAGTTTTATTCTGATAGTATAGTACTATACTGATAGTATTGCTATAGAGTTTCTTTTCCCCCCAGCTCATATTAAACAGAAAATGCATCATAATCAGTGTAGTGATGACACTTGAGAAGACAGAATTGGAACTTGAACATGATAAATATTAATCTGAAAAATGGGTACTCATGATTGGCTGAAATTGTGTTACCTACCTGAATGTATTTTCTGTTTATCAAAGAGCTGGAGAGCTAGGGATACTCCTGTTAGGCTACTGAACAAACACTCGGCTCCTCCACAGGGGGTCCTCAGAGTTACTACAGGGGGGGTGGCCAAATCTTTGATATTTTTATGTTTTACATGACCCACTTGAATCCCTATTCTTAGAGGAACATTAGCCAAACAGCAGATATACGAGCTTTTGGATCGTCTATTTTTGGCAAAGAGGTTTGTTGTAGAGGGTAAAAAGAGCTGAGCAATAGTGAAAGGTCAAGTCCACTAAATATTGAGTTTTTTTTAAAGAGGTTAAATGTCTGAAAATACACATAAACATGACTCCAACATGATCTGTCAAACGAGTCTATGATATCTATGAAAAAGTTTAATCTAAAACTTTTATACAATGGGGATTCCCTCCATCTCTCTCAGATAGGGGGTCCTTGGCCTGAAAAGTGTTGAACACAGCAATGATTACTATTAGAACGCAGTTTTGTTTTAACCAAATAATTTACCCATCCTTTTTAATCTCTATCTTAATTTTGAGTCTACTCAAAATGGAGCTGTGGTGGTGGCCCTGTAATGGCTGGATGATCTGGCATGTGCTGCCCTCTACTTCACACTAAGGTTGTTCACAGTCACACGGAGGACTTATTCCACTAGATGTCAGTGTGATGCACGCAGGCCTTATTCCACTAGATGTCAGTGTGGTGCTGCTGTCACATTTGCCCTTGTGATAATGATGAACTTGAACGTCTGATAAAATAATCATGATCAAATAGCCTAAACGAGCAACTCATTCAACGTTGATTGAGAAATACTGCAACAGAAGTGGATGGAACATATTTTAATTCTGCTTGCTTTGATAGATCTGCTGGACCAGCAGTATTTATTCGAGAAATGCAGATCTTGTAACGTTTCAGCTTCTATGCCAATTAGACGATATCAGGCCAGGCCAGTTTGTCAGTTTGTCACTGACAAGCGAGGTGCCCAAACAGTTTGACCCCATTCAAAATAGTGAAATGAAATTGGAGACTGTATCCAACACTGGTCAACACAATTCAATATGTATTATTTGGGGGTTGCTGATTAATATCTCTCTCAGCTAAAGTAGAAGACCCCAGACCAATGGGATAACATTCAGAATACAAAAACATTGGCCAAAATCCCGACCACTCCTCCCAATCCGAGCCTTTGTAACGTCATCTCTTTGGGTTTCACGTCATCACGTCCGGGTAAAAAAAAATGACGCAGGTGAGAGAGAGTTGAATCCTTCTTATTATAACTCTATGGTTGAATCAGTCAGTGAGAGTGAGCCGCTTGGACAGTAACTACAAGTAGGGTATTTGTAGGCTACTTTATTTGAGTATTGTCCTCCACGGTCTACAGGCTGTACACTTGCCAACTCCGAACTCCCTCATAAGTTACATTACATGTATTAAATGCGTAGGCTATTTTACTGCACGTTACAAACGTGGTTATAGGAGACGAGCAGGCAGGGGGAAGGGCCCCATGCAGCAGTCTGTCAACATCGACCCTTCATGGAGAATGAAGAAGACCACAATAAATTATTGACTGTACGCGCGTTTGTAATGTTTACAGCTGCTCCAAACACAGCTGTGTGTGTCACAAATGTTAACTGCCAAACAGACGACCCCATCCTTAGCAAAGGAAGGAAGCACAAATGGTAAGCTAAAGTTACACCTGCCATGTCATATCTGTTGGCCTCAGCCCAATATGTGTGTGTGTGTGTGTGTGTGTGTACACACAAACATACATAGGCCTGCCCTGCGCGCGCGCGCACACACACACACACACACACACACACACACACACACACACACACACACTTTATCTTTGCCTTTGCCTGCGTAGAAGACCTGGCCCCATGAAGTGAACGGGAGTGACGCAACTCTCCATTCTAGGGCTATGCTCCCAGGTGCTTCTTAGCCTCGTACCCGCCCTCTTCCGGAAACCATTTAATTTGTTAGATAATGGAAGTTGGTCGTTTACTAGGCTAGGTGCTTCTGTGTTTATTCCTAGATTCCTATACTACCAACAACACCACATGTTTAGATTGTCTACCTGTGCACATACTGTCTGTAGATATAAAAAGCTGCATAATGAGCAGCTACATACACTTCATTGGAGCCACCTGTAATAAAGGAAGGGCGGAAGGCACGCTTCCACCATAGAGGTAATAATAGACTGCCCCGCCCCCAGCTATTCATTTCAATCAAAGTTGCTCAGTGGTGTTTGAAGCACCTGGACGACTGTCGGAAGCAAAATTGGCTTATAAATATAGGCACTGAGCAGGCGCACTAGGGCATGCAGTAGCTCCTTTCGGAACCCCTCACTCCACTGCTTCGCAGCTCCGAGATGGGGTTCCTACTGGTAGTATGCCGGAATCCTGCGGCTGGATCGCCGATCCGCCGTTAGGGAACACTTCTTACCTTTGGTGAACACTCTATCCAAAAAGTGACCGGTCTCTATTCATCTATAATCGTTTTACTTCTTTAAGGTGGAAGAAACTCGAAGCACTGGGGTGAAATAACGTTTTTATATCGCTCAAAAGATCAGCCGGTTCTGTGTTTTTAGACATTCCGGAAGTTGTGGCCGCATAGGGAAACATTACTGCCTCCCCTGGTCACGTGGTATATACACAAGTTACACAACGGGGAAAACACAGAACCGGCTGACCTTCTGAGTGATATAAAAACTTTATTTCACCCCAGTGCTTCGAGTTTCTTCCACCTTAAAGAAGTAAAACGATTATAGATGAATAGAGGCCGGTCACTTTTTGGATAGAGTGTTCACCAAAGGTAAGAAGTGTTCCCCAACGGCGGATCGGCGATCCAGCCGCAGGATTCCGACATGCTACCACTGCCTACCAGTAGGAACCCCATCTCGGAGCTGCGTAGCAGTGGAGTGAGGGGTTCCGAAAGGAGCTAGGCATGCTGTAGCATTAGCATCAGTAAGACTCCCTAATCGGGAGATATGCAACCATCAGGTCGCATAATGTTCTCTGCAAAAAGCAACCTCATGGTGGCGCTTGAAGAGGGGCATGTGAGAAATCAGGGGCGGAGGTTGTGGTTTGCCAGCCAAGGAGTGTGTGTGCAAAGTCTGGCATGGATAGGGGCAACGGTGCCGGAGATAAGAGTAGGGCCAAAAGTGTGACGTGACGTGACAGACAGACTGACGGAGGGACAGTCACACAGCCGGTGGAGCTCTTCATAGTAACTTGCGACCTGATGGTCGCAATTCACCGTTTGTCAGCCTTCTGATTGGTCCCTGAGACTCCCTGACTGGCCAACCAGAAAAAACCATTCACTTTTTGCTATCGGGGGTGGAGTTTGTGCAGTGGAGAATGTTGTTTCAGGCTTTCAGCAACTGTCCGCAGTGCGGAGCACGACCTTCCTCCAGTACGGCCGCGGCAGTAGGGGGCGATCTCGCTCATCATAATGAATAAGCTTCAACAAACTAGTTCACATGGACCTTATCAATGGTCTAACTAGTTACGATTGGGTACATATATTTTAAATGGGCAGAATTACGAAAAGCCAGCCTATTATGTGAGGAGAACAGATTATAGTTCTCCTCTTCCTACCCAAGATGCAATGCGCTTTCTTTTTCTATTTCTATTCTCACTCTGATCCAGATGATTAAACTAATTAAACTAGACCAGGTCAACCTGGTTGTGCCAGACCCCCTGTCTGTCATCATCATTTATGACATCATGCCTTTTGTAGGCATGTCATCATCATGTCATCATCATATATACCCTTTATATAGAAAACCAGGACAGACAGACCGACATTTGCTTATGTAGGCCTACCCATTTCATGGGTCTGGCAAACATATATTTTCGGGGGAAAATTACTGTTTTGCTATGTAATTACTGTACCTTTTTCTTCCCTTTTTATTAATATCACGTAGATGTGTTTTTTTTTGGTACTTTATATAGCTGTAATGAGGCTATGACGAAAAAAAAAATCCCATCCACTTCCACTATAAAATAATCTGCAATAGTGATTCTGTCCCACTGGGATTAAACAAATTAAAACATATATTTTCGGGGAAACCCCCTGTTTTGCAATGTAACTACTGTACCTTTGTCTTCCCTTTTTATTAATATCACCTAGATGTTTTTCCTTTGATACTTTAAATTGCAATAATGAGGCTATGAAAAAAAAAAAAATCCCATTCACTGCCACTATAAAAACAATCTGCCCAGGGTTAATGTCCCAGCATAGTAACAGGGCAGAATGGGGCGGGATTTGCAAAAGCCTGAATTAGCATACACATGCGCTGTAGCATGTAACTGCACTCCCATGTTTGACCACCAGGCTAATTAAGGCTGCTTCAATGCTTTACCATGGTTCTGGGGCTTGGCTTCCACTCAAAGCGACTACTGGCCAATCACAGCACGTCTAGTCAGAATCTAGGGTGCGTACGCAAGTGCCCTCTGGTCGTTCGTTTTTTATTCTAACGCACCCTGGGTTACGAATAGACCAACCCCCACCTGCCTCTGATTGACCTACCGAACTTCCGTTTCTGTGACAAACACAAGCTTGCCCCAGAGTCGGAGGAGGCGACTACGTCTACCTTTATTTGTCTATGTTCATTGCTGCGGTGTCAAGCGGCACCGCTTCGCACTGCGACACCGCAGCTAAACGGCAGCGCTCTGGAAAAAGGTCTATATCCGAACGCACCCTGGGTTACGGAAAGCCCCGCCCCCACACCTGCCACTGATTGGTCAGCATAACTTCCGTTTCCGTTTCTTCCAAAATGGCGCCCGCGATACAGACTCCCCAGAGCCGGAGGCGGCCTTCCTTTCTATGTCTATGCCTGCGCAGCCTTCTTAGTTTGTTGCCAGCATTAAAAGTGAACAGCTACAAACACTGTAACAGGAATTATTACACGGCTTGGTTGAATACTTGATTCTGATTGGTCAATCGCTGAAATCAGTCGTGTGTTATTTCTTGATAACGAACCGCTTCGGTCTATAACAGACCGATACCTTATCGACGGCTCAGAGCACCTGCTTGCTGCACTGCGTGAATTTTGTGCTGTATGTATTCAAGATGAAAGCCATGTAAACAAACACACAGTGTCATTTACAACTAAACGTTGCTCTCAAGAATGTTTTTAAAAATATTTGAAGCGAGAAATAGATGATGCAGTAATGGATTCTATTTGACCAACACTATCTTGTTTTCCAAGGCGACTGTGTTGCGCTGGGGGGGGGGGGGGGACGACCAGCGCAACACTTGTGAAATACTTTCACTACTGTAAGCAAGGAAATACTTTGTTTTGTTTTTAGTTTTGCAAGGGTGGAGCATTCATTATCCAGATACAGATATAAATGAGGTGTTTGATGACCTGAGCTGCCTGTCGGTGTGTTGATTTCCCAGGGAAGAGAGATGTAAGCACGTGTTGATTTTAGTTATGGAAAATTGTACCCCAGGCTCCTGAAACAACACTATTGATCTTTTATCATTCATTGGGTGCTAATGGCATTAAGGAAACTAGATCAGAAAACAATTCTGAGACTTGTGTTACTGTTAACCAGAAAACTGAACTATCTTTAGAAACCAAAAGAGCTATAGACTTGTTTTTCTAACTACATCACGGGTCGGCGTTCTTTCTATCCGTGTGCTGATGCTATACTGTGGCAGCAGTACTGTTTGTGGTACTTGAAGAGGCTTGTGCTAATCGGGCCAGACCTCCCTGAGGGAATCATCACAAGTCCATGTAAACAAGTTGCTTCAGTGTATATCAGCAGGCCCTTTGATGCTACCGGCTGACTTAGTTTCCTTTCACTTACTTTTCAATATTTCATCGACTTCATTCATCTTAACGTATGCTTGCTTACTTGGGAATCAGAATATTCACAGCGTAGTGCTGTTTTCAAAATCAGATCATTATTCTTGTATATATTTTGTTGTTGTATATCTTATTTTATCTGTGTGGCTGGTTCAGATAGGGATCTCCATGTATGGGCATAAAAGTTGTGATGTCATGGGGAATACATGAACGGTCGACCTAAAACAAAGTCGACCCAAACTTGTTTCCCAACGGGTCTGTGGCCTTAAGCTAGATGCAGAATAGACCGAAATCTAATCTTTGCTTCTGGGGGTCCCTGGAACAAAATATTTTGCAATAGGGGTCCATCCGTGGAACAAAATATTTTGAGATGGGGGTCCGCGACCAAAAACACATTTTGGGGGTCCTTAATAGGCACATTCTAAAAATGTCTTCTAAATCCTAACAGTTTTCCTGAAAAAACTTATGTTGCTATCATTGTTTCTCAAACTTTGTCATGTCAAGGATCCAACTTCTGTCTTTGTCCGGTCAAAAACCGAGGGGTACCAAACATTTCCGGGGCTTGTCCGAGGCTTTAGTAAACTGAAACGTGGCCTACATCTGATCTGGCCTAGATATGGCCTACATCTAGGCACAAACGGCTCAAAGTTTGTTGTGTAAAATGTCCAGGGCAAAGCGTCTTCTACATCTGGCCTAGATTATGGCCTACATCTTGGCACAAATGGCTAAAGTTTGTTGTACGCCCAGGGTCAGAGCGGTATGCGCCTGGACCGCTAGGCCAGCGGGCGCCCCCAGCCTTGCACAATATTTTGTATCCTTATGTATTGTTCTATTTTTTATAACAATGTGCTAATTGAACTAAACTAGGTGTGACTAAACTAAGTTTTATTTTTTGCTTTCTTTTATACTGCTTTGTTGCCTACCCCCTTTTTTATTATCTTGTTCATTTTCACCAACCCCTTGTTGGTTTCAGTGAAGGTTTAGGCAACCATGTGTCTCCTTCCATACACAAGATGTCTTATAGCTGCTTCTTTTCACCTGACAGTGTGGAGGAGGTGGGGTTGACACCAACTGTTGCTGGACTGCCCGTGCAAAATAAATGAAACCTTTGGGCAAGTAGAGTTTGCTTTCAGTTTGCCCGACGGGCAAGTGCATTCCGTCTTCATTAAACATTATAGGCTATTTATAATTATTTAACAATGCTACCTTTTTACAACTAGCAGTTGCAGTCATTCTGTTTTTTCAAAGTGACCACCAGGGGTGTAGTTGTCCCGATTTAAAATGAAGCAAACACAGAACTGAAAGTTCCTATGATTGGCCGCTAGTTGCGCTGTTCTGGCACCAGAAGCAACATGTTCCCCATATGATTCCATTCATTTCCCCCGATTCTTGAGAGAGGGCGAGTGCCAAAGTCCGGCCGGCCATCGCGGCCGGTAGTACCTCGGACGGCCGCTAGTACATTCAGACGGCCGGTGCTATATTCGGCCAGCCGGCCGGTACATTCGGCCAGCCGGCCGGTATATTCGGCCGGCCGGCCGGTACATTCGGCCAGCCGGCCGGTATATTCGGCCGGCCGGCCGGTACATCAGGCCGGCCGGTACATCAGGCCGGCCGGTACACCTGGTTGTACGTCGTATGGAGGTCTTTTGGAGGTCTTTAGGCCGGCCAGCCGGTACATCAGGCCGGCCGGGCGGTACATCAGGCCGGCCGGCCGGTACATCAGGCCGGCCGGCCGGTACATCAGGCCGGCCGGTACAGCCGACGTACAACCCCGAAAAGACCTCCAAAAGACCTCCATATGACGTCAGAGTAGGATCCGACCCAAAAAAGACCTCCAAAAGACCTCCATACAACGTACGACCCCGAAAAGACCTCCAAAAGACCTCCATATGACGTCAGAGTAGGACCCGACCCCGAAAAGACCTCCGAAAAGACGTCCGGCCGGCCTAATGTACCGGCCGGCCGGACGAATATACCGGCTGGCCGGCCTAATATAGTTCATGGCCGGCAGAATCTACCGGCCGGACGGCCTAATGTACCGGTCGGCCGAATGTACCGGATATACCGGCCGGCCGCGGCCAACGGCCGGCCGGACTTTGGCACTCGCCCTTACTGGGATTCTTTCACTTGTGATTTTCTTACCTTAACACATGGGCTGCTAAGGTTTATAACATTTCTAGCTGTTGCTGCTGCCGCCGTTCACTCACGCTTTATTTTGAAGAGCCTCGGAAGCTTTGTGCATGTGGGTGTCCACTGACGATTGAGGAAGAAAATCCATTTGTTTACAAAAGCTCGCGAAACTAAAATCCAAACCAAGGCCGACCATCGCGGTAAAGTGTCGCCGTGAAAACAATCAGATCTCTGCTTCCCTGGCGTTCTTTTCACCTCATTCAGAGATAAAGCCCTTTTTATGTTTCAGAGTAGAATGAAAAACAATGCAACCAGCGCATGCCTTTTTTTCTCTCTCCCTCTCTCTCTCTCTGCTACGGGGTGACGTATGGACTCGGGTCATTCAGAGGGCAGGCAGCTGCACGTACAGTTAACCCTTTGTTGTCTCGTTCAGGGACGAGACAACTCCTTTTGGCATGGTGACACCTAGTGGCCTTAACTCGTTACTGAACGAGTTTGGCTCCTTATCTATCTAGGTCGTCCTCAGACGAGCCCTCCATCGTTGTTTCCAGTCATCTCGGTTCTCCATACATCTGGCCAGCTCATTGGTGTTCTGTGTCCCTACATCTTCCTTGAGTACGTCCACGTATGTTTTTGTGGGACGTCCTCGCGACCGGTGCCCATGTGTTGGCTCCCACAGTACCAATTTGCTGGCTGGAAGCTCCTGGTGTCTTTGGCAGTGTCCTGCTAGTCTCATTCTTCTGGTGGCAATTTTCTCGCTTACCTTTGGTATTCCCTCATACAGGCTCCTGTTTGTAACATGTGCACTCCTGTTGATGTTGAGTACTGCACGCAACATTCTAGTGTAGCACCCGTCTAGAGACTTCTGCAGGGTTGGCTTCAGGGTCCAGCATTCACTGCCATAGAGGAGAACAGACTCCACCGTTGCAAAGAAGAAGCTAAGTTTGATTTGGCGGGGGAGGTTAGAGTTCCATACACTGTTCATGCCGTTCAGGGCCCTCCAAGCGAGTGCCTTCCTTACTTTAAGGTCTTTCTCAGTTGAGTCGACCCATGCGCCCAGGTACTTGAAGTCCTTGACTTCCTTCAACACAGCTCCTTCTGTTGTTGTCAGAGGTGAGTGATCAGGTAGGTTATAGGTGATAACCTCAGTTTTCTTAGCATTTAGCCTGAGACCAACTTTGGCACACTCTATCTCCACCCTGTTAGATAGAGTGTTTATAAATTAACCACATGAACCCTAGCGTCCCTATTCTGGGCGGTGAAAATAGGAGGTAGGCTATACAAGCTCACAGGCACAAATAATTAACGCATCCCAAAACAACACCCAATGTTTATTAACATTGGGTGTTAATAAACATTGTCATCATTGTGATCATAGGCTTGTGAACATTCTTTTAGCTGTGTCAAGTCCTTAAATTAATCCTATTTCCTATTTCCTTGCTTGTATGTTAGTCCCTCCCATTGAGGAAATAGAGAAGAGGAGACGTCCCATTGGCCATTTCTGATGACAACATCACAGGTGATAGGCCAACTCTCAGTGGGCGGGACTAACAGACAAGGAAATAGGAAACAAGTGAAGGAAATCGGAATTATTTAAGGACTTGAGACGTGGCTGTGTGCTTTATTTTCGGCAAACTCAAGACAATGTCCCATGTATGTATCCCTGCGGTTGCACCAAGCCCCCAGAACCCTGGGTGAGCCTGAGCCCTGAGGCGCAATGGACATGGTGGCCGTTTTGAGGTACTGCAGTTGGGGCCACTAACATGAACGCGCATCTAGGCTTCTTTGTATTGACGCGCGTTCATACCGGAAACGCTCGTTCATGAATTGGAGCCCCAGCGCGTCCATGAACACAAACTATGACGAAAAATGCGTCACAGTGGCCCCACTACGTCACGGTTTTACTACCCGGAAGAAGGGGTGAAAACGCCTCATGCGCTGGGTGAGCAACTCAATGCAAGTGGACGGGTGGGGATATCTGGTGTCCTCTCTATTCTTCTTATAACTATGGGTTGCACGTGACCGTTGGCAGCCAATAGCATTCGAGATGGTACCATTTCTACCAATGAACGTTGATTTCTACAATGATGGCGGCACCCATACAACCCATACAAAGTTGGAGTGTGATTGGCTAGTTCTGGTCCATAGCCTGGCGGGATGCTTATCCCATAGCCTAGACGGAGACACATGCTCTGCAACCATAAATTGAAAAATGACAAAATACTCAATAGTAATTAAATAAGTATTTTCAATACATTTAATTGATATACTCCCCATCTCTGGTGATGGTAAGGAACTTACCCATGTGCCATCCAGACGAGTACTTTTATAGTTTTTTTTTTGACAACTTTAAACCAAGCCAGGCATCTATCTTTCCCCCCCATACACCATGTATCGCTTCCCTGAAAATAGCTGATCTACAAGCTCAGCTCGCTACACGCTCAAGATCTGCAAGCCCAACGTGTTGTTTTGGGATGCGTTAATTATTTGTGCCTGTGAGCTTGTATAGCCTACCTCCTATTTTCACCGCCCAGAATAGGGACGCTAGGGTTCATGTGGTTAATGTGGGGGAAGTTGCATGAGAAGCTTTTCAACTTATTGTGCAACTGTCAAACTTTGCAGTAGGGCTGTCACAATTATTACATAATCGTCTAATCGTGATTATTTGACATTATCGCAATTATTTTGTCATAATCGTCATAATCGTGAATGTTGAAAAATGTCAGAAATAGTGGAAATAGCAGATCTACAAGCTCACAACGCGAGCTTGTAGATCGGCTATTTCCACTATCAATGTTATTTTTTAAGTAGTAAGTTGTCAAATATGTCAGTAATTTCTTCATGGTTTAGTGTCATATCTGCCATGTGCAACTTCAAAGCCTAAAAGCCAAACAGAAATGTAATTGTCAATGACAAAAACACAATTAAATCGTTAATCGCCAATTATTTGAGTGACAATTAATCGTCATGTAAAATGTCATATCGTGACAGCCCTACTTTGCAGTGTAATGAGTTCATTCCACATTCCTTTAGGTTGGATATGATCACTCATTTACCATCAGTGATGGATACGCATCCATGCCAGGTTGATGCATGCACATTATTTCCAGTTGAAAAATCAGAA
This sequence comes from Nannobrachium achirus, assembly GCF_963921795.1. Classification (NCBI taxonomy): domain Eukaryota; kingdom Metazoa; phylum Chordata; class Actinopteri; order Myctophiformes; family Myctophidae; genus Nannobrachium; species Nannobrachium achirus. Next base: position 60,948,471 of record NC_137816.1, on the reverse strand, counting down.
CTTTTGAAGGGCCAGTTGCCATTTACGGACTCGCAGCGCCGCTGTAGTGCTCTTCAACTTTGTGCAAAATGTCCCTGTTGCAATGCCTGGGGACTGTATTATACATGCTGTTCCCCCTGTCATGCTGTTTAAATGTGTATCTGCCTCCCTCTGGTGCCTCTCAAATTAACTACACAGCCACTTGATAAATCACAGCTTTTCTCTCAGGAGCCCTTCTTTCCTCTGTAAGGACACAACCAAGGAGCTGTGTGTGTGTGTGTGTGTGTGTGTGTGTGTGTGTGTGTGTGTGTGTGTGTGTGTGTGTGTGTGTGTGTGTGTGTGTGTGTGTGTGTGTGTGTGTGTGTGTGTGTGTGTGTGTGTGTGTGTGTGTGTGTGTGTGTGTGTGTGTGTGTGACAGAGAAAAGTAAATCTACCTGCTTAGCATTCTGTTTGGAATGGTGATTTAAACATTTAGGCATGCAATATTGAGAGAGAATGCTGTATACGGCAGGGGGTTATGGAGTGGGTGTTAAGTTAAAAAAAACTTCATGGATATATATAATATTCTTTAGTTTTTGTCGCATTCAATGAACAGCAGTAGTTCCCTATGGAGACACAAAGTGTTCCCTATGGAGTCTTCTCAAATTATTGGCTGAGGAATGCAACAAAAACGAAGAAATATCCATGAATTCAAGTCTGCATAGAGTGAGTAATCGTGAGTGAGTAAAAAAAGGCATTTTGGGGATGAACTATCCCTTTAATAGAGTGACCTTGCTAATCAAAGGAATGGCCACACTCCTCCTCATAGTGACATTTATTCACGCACAAACATTCAGGCTGTGAAGCCTTCATCGAGTGAATGGCCGTGCATGTATAACGGTGACACATGAGTGCATGTGCCAAAACTTGTTCTGGGAACGAGCCTGTGGGTGAAATTGTCTGCAGTGATCTATGCAGGGCATGAGTATTCATCTCTGCCATATTCTGCAAAATTCTTATTTGATTAGGGCTGCAACTATAGATTATTTATCGTGAGTTCTATCGTTTACTTTTTGAACGAAAATGAAAAATATATTTTGTAATCGACTAAATCGATTAGTCTATGTATTTTGAATCATGAAACAATTGCAGTTCTATGTGCTCACAAATAGCATATGTACAAGCTATACAGCAATGTGGTAGCGACTAGCCTGTAGATCTATCTTCGGTATTGTTGAAAATCGATTATTCCTTTATTATCGATTCAATCAATAATTGAATCAAGCAACGGTGTCCCTAAATTAGATGGACAGTGCGCTCTTGAAAAGATAGCTTCTGGTCATGTTTTATTGGTTGATTTGGGGAAGCATGTATGGGGAAGGGTCAATTGGAGATTGCAGAAATCCACTGTAGAATAGCTGACCCCGTGCAGGTCCTTAGTTTAGAAGAAGGGATATCTATCTACAGCTACTTCTCTAAAGAGCCATGTTCTGTTAGAGAGAGAGAGATAGATAGATAGATAGATAGATAGATAGATAGATACCTTGGAGTAGGGATGGGACAATATGAAAATTCCATATCACGATTAGTGTTACCATATAAATCGTGATTTACGATATTATCGCGATAATACAAATCCATTATGCTGGGGCGGGACATTTGCCAAAAATAGCAGATCTACAAGCTCACAATGCGTTGTTATTAACGCTTTGTTATTGTTAGCTTGTAGATCGGCTATTTTTTGGCAAAGACATTTCATAGAGAGTGAGAAAAAAAAGACTATCAAGTACATATATTATAAGTAGGTCTACCTTTTACCAATTCTAGAGGGTTTAAGTGGTACCGGATCTGCAGCTCGGCAAATAAAAGGTGAATTGATGGCAGTGCATGACGAAGTCATGATAAATTAAATCTCCACATCCCTACCTTGGAGGGGGCAGAGAGAGTCCGTGAAAAAACACACTCTGTCCCCCCCCCCCCCCCCCCCATTCTCTCTTTGAGCAAAAATCGAACCTCTGTTCGAAGTGGAGCTGTGTGTGTGTGTGTGTGTGTGTGTGTGTGTGTGTGTGTGTGTGTGTGTGTGTGTGTGTGTGTGTGTGTGTGTGTGTGTGTGTGTGTGTGTGTGTGTGTGTGTGTGTGTGTTGCAGTTGATGCTCAGGGCAGGCTAGACTCAACAGCACCTCTCTGGTCACCCAGGGTTACTACATACAGGCTACATACAGACCCACAGACCCACATACCCACATACCCACCCACATACCTACACACACGGCCACGTATAGGGAGCTTGTGTTCCACACAGCTCCAAAAATACACCTCTCCGCAACCACTCTCTTCTGACTTAAAGCTAATCTGAAGACTCACCTCTGCAGACCCATAGCCCATAGCACTTACTGTAGCTCTTCCCCGTGCCTCAATGACCATACAGGCTCATTCAAAGGCTAAAAATGATCAATTTCTAGACAATGGAGAAGTTATTATTATAATATTTTTCTTGCCCACCTTGGGCAAGAACTAACAAACCAAACCACACAAACCAAACTCTGCCAAAGTGGCCCTTAATGTTTCTTCTTTTTTTTTCCTGTTTCTGTTATGATTCTGTATTTCTGTTGCCATTTAAGTTTAGTTGTGATTTAGTTTCTGTTATCTAGTCTCTGCTCTTGTTTGTCTCCTTTATTTTTTAATTTGTCTCTAGCCCCTTGGGTATTCTTTATCGCACCTGCATAATTTCACTTTTTCCCCCCCTCTTCTCTCATTCTGTTACTTATCATTAATATCACGGGAAAAAAAGAAACTAAGAAACCCCAAAACTGATATGGTTTACCCGAAATGGAAGTTGGCTTATCATTATTGTCTGGATGCCAATGGGAATGATAGATGAGATAGTGGTATATGCAGATTGTTTTAGAGAATCCAATTAGAACTGTACTGATTTTGAGTGTAAACACACTTCATCTCTCATCCATTGTTTAACATAAGCTTGGACCTCACTGAAGTGAGAATAGAATGAGCTTGCTTGTCCAGGGGCAAGAATCATTTGCCAAAATGTCTCACCAGTGCTACTTCTCCTTTATTGCATTCTCTTCGTTTGACAATTTAAGCATTTTTCATCTCATTGGCACATTAGTTAAGTTTCAAATCTGCGAGTGGGGGACATTCATTTTGTTTTAATTACATGATCAGTTATTACATTGTTGTTAAATTAAATAAAGGAGTTATTGTAATAATTTATTTAGCAGGGGGAAAAAAACATCAATAGTAGGCAACGTTTAGCTTACTGGGAAATGTATTAAACTGATATATTTTAAGCTGCAAATGGTATGGAAAAACGCTGAATATGTTTGTTTTGGAGAGTTGCCGAATAAGGCAGTCTTTTTGTAGGTTGTTTTTAATTGAATTATCAAATCTTCTGTGCCTCACATGTATTCTACTGTATACAGATTACAATCTACTCAAGCAGTATTCTGAAAGTTGGGCAATGGTACTTTGCCGGCTGTGACCCCCCAAAATAATCATGTTTGAACTGGAGACCCCCAAAATAATCATAATTGAATTGGGGGAGCTCCAAAACAATCACATTTGAACTATGGACCCACCACCCTGACAAGCACTTGGAAGGTAGGAGTTGAGGCATTACATTTAGTTTGACTCGGTTCCAAAGATAAATGTTTTGAAAATAGTCAATCTACAAGCTTGGCTATTTTCGGCTATTTTCACAAATTGCCTCTTTCTTGAATTATTTGACAGTTTGGCCAATGTTTAACCAGTTCGTATTGTATCAGTTTGACCCCCCTGGGGATCCCGACCCACAGGCTGAGAACCCCTGCCGTAGAGGTAACACCAGTCACCCTCCAGTTGGCGGCTCACAGCTGGGAAGCTCCTCTCATTGCCAGCCCTCCAGTAATTGATGTGCCTTTCCACCTTAAGGCCAACATGCTGTGCCCTTTGTGCTTGACTTCATACAGTATAAACCCATGTGTACACTACATGTGTCATACTCATTGCAATCTGGCAAGCCGTCGTCAAAGAAAGGGAGACGCCCACTCTGTCTGTCTCTAGCCATCATCTGACTCTTGTCTCGAGAGATTGTACTCATTGTAGTTTGGGTGTAGAGCTACAGTATTTTACTGCAGCATGAGTATACTCCAACGTTTCAGGCCGCCAACCCCCAAAAATACTTACACATGTATTTGAACTGGGAACCCCCCACCCCGACAAGCATTGCATTTGACTCGGCCAATTTGGAATGTGCAGATGCCCTGTATAGTAACGGTATATACACTTATACTGTATGTTGGTATCATGTTTACTGTTATGTGAGAAAACAATGTTGCACATTAAGCTAATCATCTGGGGACCCCTCTAAAATAATATGGAGACCCGCTTGGGGAACCACTGCCCTACATTGATTCATCAGCAATGGCAACCCCCAAATATCCAATATATTATAATCTTCTCTATTTACTTCATAAGAGAGAATAATAATAATACATGCAATGTACCGGTATATAGCGCTTTTCTAGATACACAAAGTGGCTTGTACACTTGTTATTACCTTATTTTGAAGCAAATTAGCTAAATGTAATATTAAAGCCCATTCAGTGGTGCCCAAAGCTGCTGTTATTGTTAACTTCAAATCAAATACCAGATTTATTATTTGCACAATATGCTACAATATTCCATTGCTTTTCTGCGGTACGGGCAAAATATAATACACTACAAATAACGTATCTGTATTTTCCCTTATGTTGGAAACTGAAAGGGACATATTTGGTGTAAGTCTTAAGCATGTGTGGATTAGGTCTGGTTAATAATGGTAACACAAAGGCACTCTGTTCTTTTAAGTCTTTATGGTGTGTGTGTGTGTGTGTGTGTGTGTGTGTGTGTGTGTGTGTGTGTGTGTGTGTGTGTGTGTGTGCGCGCGCGCGCGTGCGCGTCAGCTTGTGTATCTTTCTTGAGGGGCCATTTCCTGTCAATTCTACTCAACATATCCCCGGTTCCTTTTCCATTGTAATTCGTTTAATTAAAGTGATTTTTATTCACAGGCACATAGCTGGCCTGGCCCTGGCTATTTTCCATTAGGCATTTGAGTGGACGCGTCATTCTGTAGGAGGACCCACACTGGGGCTGTTTCCTACTATTTTCACCTCTTTCCCCAGCATTTCTTTTTGTATGTTTTGAATGTATTAATCATTGATTTTAATGTGCTGCCTTTTGACAGTGGCAGCTACCCTAGCACGTTAATTAATTCCTGCGTTCCAGACTTACAAAATGGCATTTAAAAAACAATGAGAGGTCGGCTGGTGTTTCCTCTGACCTATAAAGAGAAGGCGTCATGAAGGAAAATGTCAAAATTTGCTTTTATTTGTTCTTCCCGTGGCAGATGTTATTGCCTCCCTGTTTTATTTGATAGAGCGTGATAGAGAAATGAGGTTATTTTAGGTCTATTCATTGAAATCATTTTGCAAATACAGTTTCGTCACCTTTAATATTCTGCCCGTCTTTTTGGGAGGCCATGAAATGCAATAATGTCTCTTTTGTCGTGCGTGTTCCCTCAATGCGCCTGCTTTGCATACGGCATCTGCCAGGAACACTCTCAAAGGAACTGTGGGTCTTAAGTTGTGGATAAAGGTGCATTGCCACCAACAATAGGTAGTCTATGTTTATCCTTTGAGGTCTTAAACAACTATGTGTACAAAGATTTGCCTCCCATGAATTTGTGGCAACAGAAAAGCGGACGATTTAGATCTTAAATTAAGCATATGTTGGTGGAATTTGAATGGAGTTGGGATTTGAATGTATTTATGGGAGAGTATATTCTTTGATTTATTTATTGAGCAGACCTGAATTGTTCATCCATTTAAATGAGTGACTGGTCTCTGTGTTTGAAGAGATAAAAGCTCGCTCTCATAATCCTTATTGACACTCTGGGATGCGTAAAGGCAGCTATTGCTAAGTCCCCACAATGCCCTGCCCCATGGAAAGAGCCTCATCCCTATTCACACTGGGTTGCTTAATGCTAAAGATTTCCTGACAGATTGCTTTCAACAGATTGATTAGCACATGTTGTTAGGGAGTGAACTTCCCAAAGTGTGTGTGTGCGTGTGCGTGTGCGTGCGTGTGCGCGCGTGTGCGTGTGTGTGTGAGAGAGAGAGTTTGTGTGTGCGCGTGCGTGCGTTCGTGTGTGTACTTGTGCACGATCGTGCACTTGTGTGTTTGTCTGTGTGCAGGGTTGCGCTTAACGGTGTGTATGCACCCCAGAGAGAGAGAGAGAAAGAGAGGGAGTCATGAAGTGCTTATCGTATGCTTCAAAAAGCATTCCTTCTGAAAAAAAAAAAAAAAAGAAAACAACCACAGTTGTAACCTGATGGCATTTAGCTGGCACCCCGCAGAGCTTCAGCACAAAAACACCAACAGTGCTGACAACTGCAAAAGATAATACACAGACTCCTCTCGGCTCACCTCCATCAAAATCTAAACAGCTGTTAGGTGGGGAGTGGTACTAGAGAGAGAGAGAGGGAGAGAGGGAGAGAGAGACACACACACACACACACACACACACACACACACACACACACACACACACACAAATGTCAGATGAGCGTATGAATCTCTCCCTCCCCGTCTCTTTTCAAAGTAACATTATTCTAGCTGGGAACTGGAGTGCCGTGCACCAGAAAGAATATTTTGTCCAACTGTTTGATATGACAAGGTCCACAAAAACACTTTTGGATTTTTGAAGGCGCTGTGTAGATACAATATATTATACCACTGTCTCCAGAATGATAGGGTCACGAACCAGTAAATGAAAGCCTGAAAAGGCCCCCCTGACACTTTGTGTTTTCACGTCTCCCATTCCGCGTTCCTTTTGGAAGTGTATCACTGCGATGCTACGTCTCAAGCAGCGACGTGAGGCCTCTTGCCCCGGTCTATGGAAACACAGTAAGAGTAATCATTCGTCTGCAAACGCACTGTTTGACACATTCAATTAAGCCCTTGTGAGTTAAATGATTGGAGCCGCTTTGAAGAGAGACAGTTCCCACTGTTACCGCACCTACCAAGCCCTAAAGCTGTTTGGCCTATTCTCCTCGCCCTGCCCTCCTCCGCCTTCTCTCCGCTCTCCCCTCGCTCCTTTCTCTCCTCCCTCTTCCAGCCTCCTCCTCCTCCTCCATGTCTGGCCTCTGAAGGAGCGACGAGCGAGAAAGAGAGGGGAGAGAGAGAGAGAGAGAGAGAGAGAGAGAGAGAGAGAGATCCATCGATCAGTGGCGATCGTTGAACGCCCGCCCTCCTTGCTGCCTCCTGCCTCGCATTGTTTTTATCTCGTCTCTCAACCCTGTTGCCATGGCACTGAAGATGGCACTTCAACCCTTGTGCTTAATGATCTCTTGGATGATAGCCTACTTGTCAGGCATTCATGTCCTGTTCTAGAGAGAGAGAGAGAGAGACAGAAAGAGAGATGGGGGGGGGGTAGTTATTTAAGATTTTTAATTCCAAGATTAACTGGCGCTGCACATAGGGATTGTACGCTACTTTATTTTGAGAATAGAACAATAACTGCTACTACTACTACTTAGTAGGTTCAAATCTTACTGTCCTGTCCAAATGGACACTCGGTAGGCACTGAAAGATGGACATTTTGAAAAAGTGGCAAGCCAATTTGCATTCATTTAGCGTCGTCTTTGTTTTTCTTGAAAAAGCCATCCTTCTCTTCTGCCAGTTGGGTGCTGGATGAGGGATTACAGCTCATATAAATAGCTGCCATTGATTTGACTAAGGGACTATACTCTGTGTCATTATGAAGGCAGAAAATCCTAATTTAGAAATCAGAACAATAAAAAAAAAAAGAAGGAAGAGCTGAGCGTTAAATTCAGTTCAGTAATCCGCCATATTGCATGAAATCAGGGGTGTCACGTTACAATGCCTGGTTTTAGTCGTTTCGGTGTCGGAGACAAAGGTAGCGCCCGGAGCCGTGATGGCGGAGTGACTTGGTAAAGGGAAATGTATCATTTTATTATGCCATATCTGGCAACCTTCCTGCTGTGGCGCACCAAACGGAAGGCGGATATGTGCATGCGTGTGTGCTCTTGAAGGGAAATATAGGGTTACAAGCATGTGTGCAACCATCTCGGCTGGCGAGGCAACATGTCACGTAAAAAGAAAAGTGAATAATTTACACCTAATGCAAATGGCACATTTCTCCACGTTATATGGGGGGGAAAAAAGTCTCATATAGGTATTTCGGTGCCGTGCCACTGGCTGCGATTAGGTAAATGTACAACAACCCCCCACCCCTTTCCCTCCTTCCCCCATTTTTTTCCTTCCTTCCATTGGGTGTAGAAGCAATCGTGCCTAATCATGTATGACTTCAGGGAGATGATGCGTGCTCCAATGCCCCCTACCCCCACCCCTCAAACGCTGTTATTTAAGTATGGAATCAGGCAGCTCAGACAGTCGGAGACATTAGTGACTGCTATTGATTGAGATTCCCGGAACAGAAATAGATGTGTCCGCTCGCAACACCGGGGCTGTTCGATCAGCTCTGACCTATTATTCATGTGTGGTAAAAAAAAAAAAAAAGGAGGGGAAGGAGATGAGGAGAGTTTGATTGAACAGACGGAGGACTGTTACTTTCTTTTCTTTTCTTTGCTCTGCCAGGGTTCCTCCGTTCTATCGGGGATTCTACTTGTCACAGTGGACTTCGAATGCCGGGATGATTTAAATTGGCATTGCGTTGTGTTTACCTCGCTTGTAGATTAGAGACTGTTTATGAGATGACCTGCTAACTTTCACACTCGACTGGTACAATTCTAGGTGTTTTAGTCCCATGTGGGCAGGTTTAGTGCACAGTCGTCCCAGTGAGAGTGAACAGAAGCCATCCAAAAATAAGTTTATGATGTGCTGCTTGTGCTCTCTCTCTCTCTCTCTCTCTCTCTCTCTCTCTCTCTCTCTCTCTCTCGCGCACGCACACATTCACACGCATGCAAAAAGAGATGGGGATGAGGATTTAATCCTCTCTTACACAGAACAGAATACAATGAAATGAAAAACAGACTCTTTATCTGCTTTTATCTCCCTTCTCACCAGAAAGCCTTAAAGAATCATCATCTTCATCTCTCTCCCCACTTCCCATAATGCAATATGGTGAATGCTTCCTGTGTGTCATAAATAAGGTATTGAAAGATCCAATTGAATTAAACTAAAAGAGATCTGGGAAGAAAATGGGAAGTACTCTGCACTTTTTTTTCCTCTCACATTTTTTGACGGCGGGAATTGCTGTAAATTGACACTGAAATGGTCTGTCTCGCCTGAAGCCCTCCCTCCCGCCCCGGCTCCACACGCCCCCTCAGCGCAGGCGGATAACGTGCATATTAACAGGCTCGTGGCAAATTGTGTTGAAATGAGACAGAAATGCAGTAAATGAGATATCCATCGTCTAGTAGATAGCATTTCCCCCTCATCAGAGCGGGCTGGCTTGACTTCCTCCCCTACTGGCAGCTTGATGGGTTTATGACGTATAGCGAGGCCAATTAACTGACCTTGACCTCAATGCCCCTCGCACCGGCACAATGACGGATAAAACATATAAGAGTGAGTGTGTGTATGCTGTATGATATGTATGTTGTTTCTCATAGTGGTAGTATGCGAGTCCTAAGGCACAACGATTGCTATATCCGAAATTTTACAAAATGTTTCTAAAGCGTTGACGGTTCACAGAGTTCCTTCGTAAGGCAAGGGCGATGCTGGCTGCTAGCATCACAAATGTTTCTTTAAAGCGAGATTGACTTTGTTTCTCAATATATAAAAATTTAAGTAAGAAAGAGAACCATCTCATATAATCTCATTTTACGGAGATAATGGAGAGCAAATATCATACTGGCAGTGACCGAACAGACATGATCGACAACCTAGTTTCCAAAGAAGGAACAAAATATAAGACCTACCAAGCCATCATCAGCTCAGATAAATCTGTGATCCACTTTCCAGCTGTACACCATACTGTACATTTAGGACTAATTGAGAATAACCTGAACACGGTTCCCGTTGTCCTCATAGTAGGCTGCGTGTGGAGGTGGGAAGGTTGAGTTGTACACTAAATCTGAGCAGCGTACAGTACAGTGTCGATGTGAGGTACTCGGCATACAAAACGCACACAGCCTGGCGTACCGTACCCGCTCACACAACACATCAGAATGGGCATGGCTTCACTGATCTGAGCTCACCCACTAATAGAGGAACCTTGATTATGTCACATGCTTGCCTTTTCAGTTTTGGAGCAAAAGAAAAGCTACTACTGTCTGAGTCATGGGATTTTGTGTTGTGTATTGTCACTTTTTATTCTTTTTACCCCATGTTTTTTTTGATAATTATTTTGTGGACCCGATTTGTATACAGTTGTGTAAATGAAATTACTAACTAGCTAACTAAAAGCGTGCACACCACACTGCCGAAAGAACTCCCATTAATACCTGTGAAATGTAGGTTAGTTTGTTTCCTGGAACTTGCGTCAGTTGCTTAGTGGTTGTCAGCCCTGCTTTAGCGCTGCATTGTGGGGATTCTTTCTGTTCGACTGGCAACTGTCAGGGAGTATTTTGGTGCGTCTGGAAAAAAAAAGAGATGCCTTGAATATACATGCTATTAATAATTAACTCTGTTCTTTATTCCCCTTTGAAAGTTATTATGCAAAATTAATATTTCATACGGGTACAGGCCTTACACGACGACTCCCGCTAAGACAAAGGATAGTAATGGCACAAAGTTTGACAAGTCTGTCTGGGCTTGCCCTAAAATCATTGGCCTTCATCTTATATTTAGCATTCAAGAGACGCACATGAGATGAATCTCTATTTTTGTTCAATTTCCTATTCATGAATTCTGTTTTTCCCCCACGTGCAAAAACACAAGAAGTGTTACATTTTGAATCATCCTTCGCAGTGGTATAGGCTTTCCAGTGACACGGTGACTCTAGCAGTCATTGGCCCGTTATGAGACGAGGATCTTTGTTTTTGTTGATATTTCAGCTATATTTTTCATCAAACAACTTGACAAATCCCAGATGCACTCTTGGATCCTTGAGCCACTGGGAGGTCTCCAGGGAATGTTCGCTTGATAGCAGTTAACCCACCCCTTCTTCCGTGGTTGTTTTCTTTTTCTTGTACCAGTGATTTTTCCATACAGTTTGTCACAACAAGAATGAAACAAACTTCGAAGTGGTTACTTTTATCCACCTGGAAGGCATTTTGTTTTACAGCTCAAGCATAAGTGTTATCTGTCACTGCGATCGACCTCACTGCTGAACAGTATTCATTCCGTCTAAAAAAAATAGTGCTGTCCGAGTTAACTAAATTAATCGCAATTAACTCACCATTATGTTAATCGCGATTAATTATTTTAATCGCAATTAATCGCATATTTACAAACATTGGCTACAATATCGGCTATATTGGCTACAAGGTCCATCCCTGTTGATGTAACAAAAAACACAAAGTATAACTAGAAGCAGTGCTCTTCCGAGCACAGGTCTCCACCAGGCCACACAAATCGGCCTGTTATAGCGCCACCATGAGGCTGATTTAAAAAATGTGGGGCAGAGGTTCTGAATTAGCATCCAGGGAGTGTGTGTGCTCAGTTTGGCAGCGATCGGGCCAACGGCGCCGGAGATTAGCTGGTAACAACCAGGCCACACAAATCGGCCTGTTATAGCGCCACCATGAGGCTGATTTGAAAAATGTGGGGCAGAGGTTCTAGATTGGCATCCAGGGAGTGTGTGTGCTCAGTTTGGCAGCGATCGGGCCAACGGTGACTGAGATTAGCTGTTCACAAACTGCGAGGACGCACGGACGCACGCACGGACGGACGCACGGACGCACGGACGGACGGAGGGGAAAACATACTCTCCCTCAGCCTTCGGCTGGTGGAGACAATTAAAGCATAAAGGTGGACACAACAGAAATCATTTAGCAGATCCTTATACCCATCAGCTGCAATCTGTTTAATGCAATACCATTATGATTTGTTCAGGTTTTTAATTGATTTCGAATAAAAGATTAACATACTTTCGCATAAATCCAGCATATATTTCCACTCCCAAGTTAATAGGGCCACGAAAGACTTGAAAGATATCCCTCTAAGTTACATTGTGACCTGATAAAAGCTGATGACTTATTTGCGATTAATCGCGCGATTAACTACATAAATCATACGATTAATCGCGATTAAAATATTTAATCGTTGGACACCACTAAAAAAAAAAACATGATGAAAAATGTTCGTCGTCTACCCCTTTTCACTGACAAACTAAGTAAAAACTAAGCTGACCAAAACTAAGACTAAATATATTGACACTTTTGTCAACAAATAAAAACTAGACTAAAATGTTAGGGAGGGACTAGTGAAGAAGAGATCAAGTAGATCTACATTTTTTGGTTGCGCTCGGGTGTAACAGATCTATGCACTGTGATCGTCTGTTTTCAGCACACAACCAAGTGTAAAATCTGCCATTACGATGCCATCAAGGCCTGCCAAAACATATTTTTGACGACGAAATCAACTGTAGTTTTAGTCCAACTAAAATCTTAAGATATTTAGTCGAATAAAGGCAGACTAAAGCTACAACTTTTCAGATGACTAAATGAAACATGAGCTCATTGCTGAAAGCAAGTCGGCATGTAAAACATTGTTGCTGTGGATCAAGTGGTAAAATTAACGGCTGAGGTAGGGCTGTCACAATTATTACATAATCGTCTAATCGTGATTATTTGACATTATCGCAATTATTTTGTCATAATCGTCATAATCGTGAATGTTGAAAAATGTCCGATGCGACGCGATGTGAGCTTGTAGATCGGCTATTTCCACTATCAATGTTATTTTTTAAGTAGTAAGTTGTCAAATATGTCAGTAATGTATTTGTATATTTAGGTTATGTGTCATATCTACCATATGCAACTTCAAAGCCTAAAAGCCAAACAGAAATGTAATTATCAACGACAAATACACAATTAAATCGCCAATTATTTGAGTGACAATTAATCGTCATGTAAAATGTCATATCGTGACAGCCCTAGGCTGAGGTGTGGATATACTGGCATTGTTCTGGAACCAAGAGCACAGAGCAGAACACGTTGACGCAGTTCACAGAATGTCTTCGTAAGGGCAACGCTGCTTGCAGCTATAAGCAGCACATGCTGCACTTTCAGACAACTCTCTCCTCATATTGTCAGGGAAAACCCTGTGAGACTTCTCTGCAATGTTGTTCACGGAGGCAGTTTATCATTTACAATAATGATAATCTATTTATTTGACTAAAGCGTTGATGAAATGCTTTTTTCTCGTCGTCTAAATTAGGTTATGGGAATGTGATGGGCAAAATGATTGCCTGCTATTTGTCGTTGCCCCCATTATCCAACCTCGGGCATGGCTGCTTCAGCCCTCGCCTGTTGCTCAGGCTGATACGCCGACCCTCGATTTGGATCAGCACGGGCGATGATGATGAATGCCTGGGTGATAATCGGTTTATTTCACTTCATAATGTGATGCAATCGTACGTTTCTCAAGCTCATTTTAAGGTGTTTTGTACTGTGGCAACACACAGTACCAAGGTTTATGTCCCCTTAAACTTTGGCAGCTTAGCAGCAGGCAACAGGAGGAACAGTAGTGTGACAGATGAACAGGAAGTGGACATGTGTGCGTCATGGATATAAATAATGTATAATGTATAGATGTGAAGAAAAATGCACCTGGGGGTGCAAACACTGCCTGCACTAAACATCTCTTGTACTGCCTCGCTTTTTCATGAGATACGCCCAATATCTCTTCGTTAATCCTCTCTTTAGGCAGCCAACTGATGAATCCCTCCCAAGTTTCATGGAACTCTGGCTATCTTTTCTTGATTTTTGATATCGACCTTGATTGTGACCTTGACCGTTGAACTTTTTGACTCAAATGTTAATCATCTCTTCAAGGTAGACTATTGATCATTGCTCATGATCATTGTTTCTCAAAAGAGAGAAGCAGATCTAGTCTCTTGGAAGAGTGGAATGTTGCAGTCATGCAGCGTGAGGTTACAAATTAGACATTTCTGATGACTAAAAGAAAGAAACTGCCGGTCAATTTGGTTCCAAACAGTGAATATAGTTTTGTTCAAGCTCAAAGTCTCATAACGTCAATGAATTTGGGTGATGAAACTAAGTTAGTTTTCTTCCACTGGAAACAAATGTGTGTTTTAAATTGTGTCCGTCCGGATGGGGTGGGCGGTGCAAAATGGCATTCCATGTACCGGTATTAATTTCATTGTTTTCTCCCTAATGTTTTGCTTCTGCTACAACAAGTGATAAATATGTATGTGACCTCATCAAATGTGTATCATTAGCACATCAAAGTGGAAGCATTGTGGAAGGTGCATCAGCCAGGTCATTAATGAAGACCACAAACGGCTCTATTCCTTCCCCTGTTTTTCATGCTTACCGTCTCTCTTGTCACTCTCCCTTGCAACCTCCAAACCCCCACCTTCCCCCTTGCACCTTTCTCTCCCCTCTCACCCCTTCTCTCATTTAGTGTCTCTCTCTTTTCTTTCTGTCTGTGACTCGCTTGTGTCTCATGATATGCCACAGAGAGATACAATTATCCACTTCATTTGAGTCGTGGTGCTAATGGTTGGGCCTGGCCTCTCGGGGGGGGGGGGGGGAGAAATAGGTAGCAGTAATTGTAAATGGTGTAATGAGTGCGGAACGGCCACGGTGCGACGTGCCGCCATTACCGGCGACCTGCCGGTGACCGCCACCCCCCCTTGGTGCCGACAACAAGTGAGACAGCCCCCCACCTTCAGGGTTTAGCAGAGACAGAGGAAATATTTAGCCTCACAGGCCATTACTCCCAAGTGGTTTGGTTTTCGCTCTTTTGGCCTATTCGTGTGGCTGCCCATCACCCTCCTATTTCTAATTATTTTCTTTTTTTCTAGTGGTTTTGGTCTAGGGCTGGGATCTTCGACGTTTTTCAGGCCAAGGACCCCTTGAGAGAAAGGTGAAGCAGGGCCAGGGACCCCCACTACATATTGTATAAAATTGTGTTGCAGATTTTTCGAAATTCTGTCATAGATTTCATAGATAGCTTCATAAAAAAAAGAAAAAGAAAAAAAAAATGGTGCATTTATATAGCGCTTTTTTAATCCAAAGCGCTTTACATAGATTGTGCATTACATTCACCCATTCACACACACATTCATACACCGGTGGCGGAGGAAGCCATGCAAGGAACCAACCTACTCACCGGAGGCAATTAGGGGTTCAGAGTCTTGCCCAAGGACCCTTCGACATTAACTCAGGGGGAGCCCGGATTCGAACTGGGAACCCTTCGGGATTTATACCCTTCGTGCTCTAATACCAGTTTCTCTACCCCTGAGCTATGCCGCCCCTTAGACAGCACTGTTATCAGTGTTGGATTGGTGTTACAGTATGTGTTATGTGTATTTTCAGACATTTAACCACTCACACTGTCAATACTTAACCAATACCTGATCTTTCACACTTTTTTTCCCTCTACACCAAACCTCTTTGCCAAAAATGGCAGATCTACAAGCTCACAACACCTGGCGCTGTGTTGTGAGCTTGTACAAGTTGTAGATCTGCTATTTTTGGCTCAAGTTCTTCTCACAAAAAAAAAACAAGTGCTATCACACAAAGATTTGGCAGCCCCATGTAGTAACTCCGAGGACCCCCTGTTGAAGACCCCTGGTCTAGGGCACAAATATTAGACTGTTATTTCCTCAAGAAATAATTGTCAAATGCATACTTTCTACACAGTATGTACTACAGTGCACATTACTTCTATTAGGGCTGACCGATATGACTTCAAAACCAGAAGTCAATATCACAATTATTTTATAGTTTTTCTCGATTCTGATTAATGAAACGATTGTTAAAATACAATTTTAAATTATACAAATAGCAGATCTACAAGCTCACAATGTGCAACATCCTTACACGTGAGCTTGTGGATCTGCTATTTTCGCAATTTTTGGAAGTGGTTAATCAGATTATTATTTACTTTTTTTAATGTGGTTGGTACATAAATAAATAAATAAATAAAAACATGCTTCTCGATAATTTGGTTAGAAGTCGGTTATTGGTTCTAAACATCGGTTTCAATATATTTTCGGTTAATGGCCCAGCCCTGACATCTGTATACAGTTTTATGTTGGGGAGTAAAAGTTGATATTCAAGAATGTCAAATCATTTGTTGAAATCTGTATTTGCCGGGAAACATTTAGCTCCTCTTCCTCTGCGTCCTTCAATGTTTTTCTCACCTTTCTTCCCTCCCTTTCCCTCCTTATTTTCACCTCTTCCTGCTTCTCCTCACAGTCGCCCTCCTCGTCATCTCCACATTAGCAGCAGCTGTTTGGGGTGCTGTGCGTCGGAGGAGGAGAACAGAGCCGTGTCTCTCCTGTGGGCGATGACATCTCGGCACCTGCTCCACAGACAGGTGAGTGAGCTCGGTGACGTGCCCCAATTATCGCGAGTGACATGGCGTCAGCGAATTATCAACCCCACTCAGGGCGTCTGGAGTGCCGGGGAGCAGCAGGGAGGCCCGGTGAACCTCAGGCGCTATTAATCCACGAGACTCGCGCACGCGGGCGCACCCAGACGCAGGCAGAGGTATCCAGGCTGTTAATACCGTTGCCCAGTCTCATAGTCAAATCTGCAGTGAACCCTATAAGTCAATTTTTACACATCTGAGATGAATGAATATAGTCATGCACCACACACGCACGCACACACACACACACACACACACACACACACACACACACACACACACACACACACACACACACACACACACACACACACATACACACACACACACACACTCTTCATTTAATTTAATTTCAAACCATTATTTATGCTTGAAAGGCACTGAGGTTACCCTCATTTACGGTGACGACGAGCGAACAAAAATAAAACGGCAGCCGTAAACACACAAATACACGTATGCATGACAAGCAACCTCCTGCTGGTGTCTGGGTTGTGGGAGAGCGGTGGACCTTTAAAAAAAGAAATAATTAATAGAATGCATTTAGTTTTCTAGTTTTTGTTTTAACTCACTTCTACTCTAACCAACCCCCTCCACACACTCCATTCCAACCTCTCTCCCAATGGTAAGTGTCACTGTACTTTGTCCATGTATTCAGCCCTGGATGGCCCTACTGGATCCTTCAGGTGGCTTGACAGATTTATTTTTGTGCTGCTGCGTACTATGAATTCTCATGAATAACAATACTGTATGTCCAACTCACAGCCCCTTATAAGTACCATTTCTCTTTACCACACCATATGCATGAGTAGCTCTGAGAGATTTGGGAGAGATGACATGCATGCCATGGCAACACCTCAGCTGAAGTGAGAAGTGTTAATGCATTATTCTTCTCAACTTAACTAAAAGAAAGAGAGGGAGAAAAAAAGCCTGTCATCCCAGATAGTTGAACATGCACCGTCTAGAGTTTTTGCAATTTGTATTTAAAATAATGTTGGGGTGTACTGTATACTGTATAAGGGTGTATAGAGATACACTACGCGACGCGTCCTTGAAAAGATTTGCAAAGTGGACGATGACAGTCATGACACCCAATAAGAGCTGCACTTCCGAGGATCTGTTTGCTATGATTCACAGGGAGTGTAGTCTCGCGTAGCCAGACAACTATTCCACAATCTCTGAATGCTATATAGAGTCTGGAACAGCAGCTCCCAAACGGCGAGTAATGGAAACGGGCATTACCGTTCAAGAAAATATATTTTAAAATGTCATTTCTGCTAAGCAGCAAGCTAAACATGTTTATTATGATTTTTATTTATATAATGAAAAATGTGTGCGATGTGAGACGGAAACGGAAGTGACGAGGAGGCTTCACTTCCACTTTATCTCGCACTCATCGTTTCTATTCCGGTTTGCCAGACTGTATGCTGGGAGCATTTTGCAAATCGCGGAGGCAACAAGTCTGGCCTCGCGAGACTACAGGGAGTGTACTTTGTTTGGTGATTTTTGTCTCCGCCAGGCCGAAGGCCGTGGCCAGAGACTATTGTCTTCGCGTCTGTCTGTCCTTCCGTCTGTACAGTGTGTGTTTGTGTGTGTGTGTGTGTGTGTCTGTGTGAGCAGCTGATATCCCCCGCCGTTGGACCGCTTGCAGTGTGAAACTTTGCACGCACACTCCCTGGAGGTCAGAGCAGAACCCCTGGCCCAGGTTTTTTTTATATCGGCCTGTTATGGCAAACAGGAATTTGAGCAAATCACATTTGTTAATATTACTCTTACAGATTTGGGCCGTACATCACGTTAATCAGTTCAAATTATCTCTCTGTCCGATTTTTCATATTCCATGATTGGCGAAGATTGGCTTCCAAAGTTCAAGCTCAAATCATGAACGCAACTTGTGTTCAATTGTCATGAAACTTTGCACACACATTCCCACTAGGCCATGTAAGATCTTTTTCAAAGTTGGCCTAATGGTGGCGCTATAATAGGTGGATTCACGTTTTGGCCTATAACTCTTGAAACGTAGGTCATAGAATAAAATGTTGTTTCCCTTGGATTCCTTGGATTTGTTACATACTTTCCAAATAACATGTCTAATTTCCATTTCTACCTGACAAGTTTTCCACCATGTTGGGAGTACATGGGGGAAAACATTGGCTAAGACATTCATCTGTCTACGGAGGAAGATACAAAACCTGCTGCTCACTAATTCCAGTGTGCCGTTTTGTGATTTGCAACAGTTGGCAACACAATTAAATTAAATGCACTTGCGTGTAATAGCTACAAACTTTAAATAAGCCCCCAAAGTCATCCGCTGATTCATTACGTTCATTGCCAAATGGAACAGCCTTGAGTTGTGTCCCTCAATGATGTCACAGATTTGTTTCTTCTGTGTATTAGCTCTACAACTGCTTTCAAACTCACTAAGCCAGTGGTCCTCAAACTTTTAAATTGATGGTCTCCCCTTAACTTTTTCAGCGTACAAATGGAACCAAATGCATTTGTACACTGTCAAAGTTACAGACTTGCCAAGGGTCATTTTAGACCCCCATAAAGGAACCTAGAGAGTCCCTGAAATCCACTTTGAGAACCAAATGTCAATACTTTTACTTCTACTCCACTACATCTCAGGGGCGAATATTGTACTTTTACTCCACTACATTTATCTGAAATCTCTAGCTCTATGGTTACTTTGCGGATTCGATTATTATCACAAAATATACATTAACCACTTCAGCCCTATATACATTTTGGCCATGTGAAAATAACCGATGTACAGAGCTTGCGCATCTGCTATTTTCAAAAGATTTGTATATTTGAACATGGGAATTGTGACACAATTCTGCACAATGAGTACTTTTACTTTGGGTTCTATTTTGATGCCAATACTTTTGTACTTTTACTCAAGTCAATTTTGATTAACAGACTTTTACTTGTAACAGAGTATTTCCACACCGCAGTATTGGTACTATTACTTAAAACAAATTGAATACTTTTCCATCCACTGCTAAGCACAAACCGCCAATGCATACATTGCAGTTACATGATAGCCACTTGGTGAGAAGGGGAAGTGGGCAGTGGAGACGGGCCTGTTTAATTTCAGCGCATGGAACATCAAAACACAAGGCATTATGGGCAACTTATACATCCTCTGAACTGAAGTGTACACATGTTTTTCCTCAGCCCTCCTCAGAGGGTAGTTCTTGGGAACTTCACTTGAACTTTTGGCGGAGTGGAAGATGACGAAGATAGACAACAGCAGCATATCTTTAGATTTTTAAAGGGTTATTTCCCAAAGGGGAGGTGAGTTTATGGTGGATTTGGAACACAGCGTATAGGTGTAACATCGCTTTACGTGAGGCATTTCTTGTTTCATTTGAATGGAACTTTTCATATAGACAGAAAGACATGATGACACGCAACACAGGTCTTTGACTCACTGTCAAAATCAGAGCATTGTGTTATGCAGTCAGTGCTTTGCCTGGCTGAACTATCATGGCACTAGCACTACGATGGAATAAGATTCACATGGCTTATTGCATTACTCTTAAGTGGTAAGGAAAGGCAAGTTTATTTGTATAGCACATTTCAAGTGCAAGGCAATTTGAAGTGCTTTACACAGCATTAAGACATTTGACACTTGAATTCAATTAAGAAAATAGTTATTTTAACAGAATAAAAAATAGGAGTAAGTTAAAAGAAAAACGTAAAAGTATTTCGCTTTGTGTTAATAGAACAGAGTTATAGCCGACCTGCAGTTTTCTTTGAGATTGTTCCAGATATATGGTGCATATAAGAACTAAACATTGCTCTTCCACATTTAGTTTTAATTCTAGGGACACAAAGCTGACCTGTCCCACACGACCTGAAAAGTCTTGATGATTTGTGATGCAGCACAAGATCAGAGATGTATTTTACATGTATTTTGCACTAAACCATTCTGTTTGTATAGACCAGGGGTCGGCAACCCAAAATGTTCAAAGAGCCATATTGGACCAAAAAAAAAAAAAAAAATCTGTCTGGAGCTGCAAAAAATTATAAAAGCCTTATATATCGTCGTTGTTGGGTAGAAGCCTTGTATGTCCAAAACTTCGTTTTGTATTTATCATTTACAAAAATGAACTAAACTAGTGAAAACAGCTGATCTACAAGCACACAACGCCTCGCACCGCGAGGCGTTGTGTGCTTGTAGATCGGCTGTTTTCACTACCTTTGTGCGTCAGTCTTGTATGATGAAGCAGGGCTTAGGCCTACTTTGCAAAAAAAAAATAAAAAAAAAATACAAATTTGAAACTTGGAGATACAAGGTTTCTGCCCGACAGTGACGATAAAAAAATCGTTGAAACAAAAAATATTTTTTTCACCCCCATCTTTTTCCATTTTCATACATTTTTGAAAAAGCTCCAGGGAGCCACTAGGGTGGCGCTAAAGAGACGCATGCGGCTCTAGAGCCGCGGGTTGCTGACCCCCGGTATAGACCAACAGCAGCAGCATTTTGAAACCAATTATCTGACAGACAGGGAACCAGTGTAAAGATCTGAGAGTTGGAGTGATATACAGTATTTTACAGTCTAATAGGGAGTCCCCTCTTCAGGCCTCTCAAATGGGACCCATATTTTGACCATGAAGTTGAGTCCCGAAATACAGTATGAGACAACAGACCATTCCTTAATAAAGCTGGTTCTTTGTGGGCATCCTTGGCACAATTGTCACATCTTGCATCCCAATTCTTTGCTACCAACACTCGACAGGGATGCGGTCGATAGGAAGTTAGGGAGATTCTAAGTTATCGTATAGCGGCTCTAGGGGAGCTGTTTCACTGTCAGACCCAGGGAGACGATATTAGATACTAGGTGCCAAGATGACATCTGTTGTCCAGCTGAGCCCCCTTTCCACATTAGCCTCCAGCATCTCCCCTCCTCCCCATTGTCCTACAACTCCCAGGGGTCCCTGCTCCTCCAGTCACTGGTGAAGGAGGAGAGCTGGGGCCGTGTTGACAAACAGCCATATCGATTATAGTCCTTTCTTATGCCATCACTCTTCTGTCCTTACAACACATTTGAGCGTTCATTTTAGGTCTGTATTCTGAAAGCAGTCTGCTGCCTTTTTACTTCTGTCTGCCTGACTGTCTCTTTATTTACAACTGTCTATTCTCTTTTCCGTGTGTCGGTTCTGTCGACTTGTCCTCTTCAGCTTGTTCATTTGCGCTCATCTTTCCTATTATTTTTGGTTCCCTGGCTCGAACCAAGCACCGGCAGAGACCACTTCTGCCCAGCAGGGGGTGCTATTGCCACTCCTTTCTACCAGCCAGCACCTGTGGGATAGACAGAGCTGAAATGCCAGCACTGTCTTCAGAGACAGAGAGGAAGAGAGGGAGGGAGGGAGGGAGGGAGGGAGGGTGGAAGGAAGGAAGGAAGGATGGATCCAAACAACACAGCACCATCAGACATCTCGTCTTAACGGAGTCAGGGAGAAGCTGATTGTTATTCAAAGTTCTCTGTGTCAGGGTCGTTAGCGAGTCGATCGGAGGGATTTCCACTCCAGCTTGCCGCTCTGACAAAAAAGCGGGAGCACACATCCATCTCAATTCCCTCAACATATGTGTTTGAACAGGAGGACTACGGATCCGTGTAAATAAATCATGGTTGATCACTGGCATCTTCAAAACACTGTCATTCTTTTTTTATGGTTTTGCTTTTTTATTCTTTTTCCTTTTTTTAATTCTAATTCTATTCTATTCTATTCTATTCTATTCTATTCTATTCTATTCTCACCCTGTACTGGTGATGACGTCTGTTCTTCTGCTTTAATGGACATTCTACGCATCATGTGGGCATTAAATTACCCATCCTTAACATCACCTCTCTCTCTATATATAGGTTAATCCGGGACTGGTCAAGCAAAAAGATCATCCCCACACAAAGCATTGATCCGCAGTTAAAAGAAAACCTCCAACCGCACCAAGCATTGATCCAGAGTTAAAGAAATATGCCCCTTAATACAATGCTGCAGCAATGCTTTTTTGTGTGTCTGTGTGTGTGTGTTTCATATTCAGACGGATTTAAAGTCGGTCAGGCACATTATCAGACTGGGCCCAGTCAGGCAGAAACATTCCATAACCCCCCCGACCCAACCCCTCTCTCTCTCTCTCTCTCTCTCTCTCTCTCTCTGACCCCTCCCTTGCTTTTAACAACTGCCGACATAGTTTGGCTCTGTTATGTGATCATGCTTGGATGAAATCTGTCAAACAGCTCCCTGAGTTATTAGGCTGTCTGCGCCTGACCTTTCTGCAATCAAAGATATATGACTTAACCCTGCAAGGTCCGAATTAATTTCTACTGGCCAAAATAAATTGAAAAAAATCAGATGGTGTTGTAGGAGTCCTAATCACAGGAAAATGTAATGTTAAAAAATTAATAATTTTTTTGTAAGGTTTTATAGCCATAAATCATAAATCATGCTCCAATTTGCATTTTGGGGATATTTTTCACAATAATAACACATGTACATGTTCTAGACATTCTAATGATCACGAAAAACAATATTACAGGCATTTTACTTTACTTTTTGTGAGGAATAGCTTCAGTTAAAAAGTGAGATGTTGTTCGTCCAGACGCTGGAATTTCAACTTCTCTGGGAAGTGTGAATGTCAGCCTCTGTGGGGCGTATTTATATGCAAATATCGTGGCCAATGGCATTGTAATACTAAACAATAGGATTTAATGATGATGTTAATGTGAAAAAAGAACAGGAAAACGAATTATAACATTTTTTAAAAAATGATTAAAAAAACGTTGCCAAAAAGCAACGCTGGGCCTTGCAGGGTTAAGGGCTCGGATTTGCCATGGCAACGGCTCCAATTTGCCCGCCGTGAGAAAAGGTCTAATTGTTGCAGAAATTTAATGATCTCGCCCCGACATCAGGGGCTGTGAGGTTTTTTTTTATTAACTGTTTACGCTATAATTTTCTTTTGTTAACGCACGCCGCCTTAACCCCTTCCCCGCTGGCTGCCCGCGGGGGAGGCAGGGGCGGGTTATAGGAAGAAGCGTGCGTTGGGGAGGGACAGAGAAGAGAGAAGAGAGAGAGAGGAGGGTGATGGGCAGATGCGTAATTTCAGAAAGAAACGGTGGGGGTGGCAAAACATAGTTTGCCACATAAGCCCCATTTCTAAAAATAGCGAAAACACAGTGGATCTACAAGCTCTCAACGCTCGGCTTGTAGATCCACTGTTTTCGCTATTTGTTTGGCGGCGGCGACGAGAGAAAAATGTTCGAAAATGTTCGCCTACAATGGCATTCCCCAAATCGGGACGCCACGTTTGAAAGTGGTTAATAAATGAAAGGTTGCGCGCAATAAAGCGCTTATCTAAATTATAACGCGTGTCACGAGTAGACGGACTGGGCGCCGATTGCGATGAAATCACATTAATCTGCTATAAAACTATTCAGAGTTGGGGACGAATATGCGTAAAATAACTGAATTTGAGGTTAAATGTGAACACCAGGCGGGGGGGCAGTTGCCGTCCCCCCCCCGATGCCCCCAAATAACGCCCCTGGTGATGGCTGATGATTCTCTTCTTTTTTTTCTCTCTCTCTCTCTCTCTCTCTCTCTCTCTCTCTCTCTCTCTCTCTCTCTCTCTCTCTCTCTCTCTCTCTCCGCCTCAACCTGTTAGCTTGTGTGTGTGTGTGCAGAGACCCGGCTTGCCTTTTTAAAAAGGGCACTTTTGTCTTTAAGAGAAAAGCAGCTGCCTGCCGCATTATCTGCTCTCAGCGATGTAGACATCAGTAATATATTCTACAAGGTCAAAGACAACTGAGATTAAAATGTCTAATCAGTTAATTTGTTTTATTGAGAAGGACTGCTGTGTGATTGGACAGTGGGGGGGGGGTGAGGGTGAGTGGGGGGGGGGGTGTAGGGGATGGATGGATGTGGGTGTGTGGAGAAGGGAGGGGTGGCGGGCGGGGGGGATACAGTCCAGATTTGCACATTGGCATTTTGACTGCGCTTGATGCGGGAAAATATGGCCGTGCCACTCAGTTATAGAATGTTGATGAAGCTCCGACGCCCTTTGTTTTTCTCCGTCAATCCCCCCCTCCTTCCCCTGTTTTCCTCCCTCCTCCTCTTCTATCCCCCCCCCCCCCCCCCCTCTCTCTCTCTCTCTCCCTCTGTCTCGTCTCGCCCTCACTCTCTCACCGTTCATTTTCAATCTATGGCACATTCATACGAGACTGATTTTATTAGTTTGCTGAAATAGACTTATATTTTATATCTCATTAAATATTCCAAAATAAATTCAGCATATTTGAGCCGTTCATACATATTCAGTTTCGGTAACTAGGATCGGAATATATTTTTTTGATTGAGCCCATACAGCACAGGCATTTTGAATTTTCTTTTTGTGTGTAGATAATTCCATTCAGGGGGATGAGTTGAATCACAATTGGTCTCATTGTCGTCTCTCCACCCCACCACCACCACTAACACACACACACACACACACACACACACACACACACACACACACACACACACACACACACACACACACACTGGATGTACAGAGGGTACACGGTAAAATCCTGAGTGTTCATTTAGCTCCGAGAGGGTACAAATGTAACCAAATGGACCCTTAGCGGTCCACTTGGTTCCATTTGTGCTATACATTAAAGCTAAGGATTGAACCGTGTATGCGATTGTACCGGTATGTGTGCGCGTCATTGGTATATTTAGCAGTTTTTCTCTCTCTTCATAGACTGGCAATGCAAGAGAAAATGCCTTTATAATGCTAAGCAGCGGCATAGCTTTGTCTGGAGAAATTAGAGTTGTTTGGGATTGACTTATACATAAACCTCATGTCTGTAACTGTGTTAATGTATAGTCCATAAGGTCCTCTATAGCCTACCGACAAAAGATTATAAGATTATAACTCTGAAGAAAAAAAAAATATATGTATATATATATATTTTTTTTCACAAAGTAACACAAGATGTTATAGTCATGTTATACAGTTTAAGACACGCTTCACTGAAGTGCCACAATATGACTCTGGCATGCAAGTTTGAATATGGGATCTTCAGTGCATAAACAGTGTACTGTACTTGCACTGGCACGCTTATACACATCTGTCAGCATGTGCTGTATTTGCATCCGAAACTGTAACCTGCCATCACACACTTTACGTGAATTCCAAACTTGACCTAATATAATGCACTGCTATGCTATACACACTCACTTACCATGGAACTTTGAAAATGGCCAGGAGGACCTCACAGTTCATGAAGAGCAAAGAGCAGTATAAATATTATCTCCATATTCATTTGTGCCATCCTGTAACTTTCACATCTTAATCCTGTGACATACTGTACTTGTTATTGGCAGCATATTACTGTATTCCAGGGGTTCCCAAACTTTTTTGTCTCAGGGCACCCCATAAATATGTTTTTAATCTGAGGCACCCCTACATTATAATTTTCACTCCCAGCACCTTATATTTATAGCATATTGTCGTTGTCGGGTGGAAACCTTGTATGTCCAAAACCGTTCGTTTTGTATTTATCATCTAGTGAAAACAGCCGATCTACAAGCACACAACGCCTCGCATCGCGAGGCGTGGTGTGCTTGTAGATCGGCTGTTTTCACTAGTTTTTTGCGACGGTCTTGTATGATGAAGCAGCGCAAAAGACGTACACATTTGAAACTTGGAGATACGAGGTTTCTGCCCGACAGTGACGATATTTTTGTGATTATGTTCCGAGGAAAACGTTGAGATAATAGCCATTTTGGTTAGAACTGACTGAAAATAACTTTGTACTTCAAGTTTAAAATTATACAAAATAATATTTTTTCAATTGTCCAAATACATTTCAAATATTATCAAATTATCTCGCGGCACCCCTGGACTGCCGTCACGGCACCCCAGGGTGCCCCGTCACCCACTTTGAAAACCCCTGCTGTATTCTACCGGTGTATTCAGAGAGTGTGTGTGTGTGTGTGTGTGTGTGTGTGTGTGTGTGTGTGTGTGTGTGTGTGTGTGTGTGTGTGTGTGTGTGTGTGTGTGTGTGTGTGTGTGTGTGTGTGTGTGTGTGTGTGTGTGTGTGTGTGTGTGTGTGTGTGAGAGAGAGCAGCGGTGTGTGTGTTGTGTGTATCGTATCTCTTGCGGTCTTTCGGTGATAAAGGAATTTGCCACTGTTGGATCAATACAGTAATACTAGGCAAGGAAACGTATTTGTAAAGCACATTTAATACATTAAGCCAATTTAAAGTGCTTTGCGTATATAGCGTAAAATGCATTTAAGATTAAATAAAGACTAGAATATAGCTCACAAAAATAAAGGTCAAACGTAATCACGGTTTTATTTTTCTTACGCGTTCAAGTTTCGCACAGCAATAAACTCGTTTTTCAGGAGTATTTTAGTGTGTTAGAGCATTTATGCCTTTCCAGTATAGGCACCACATGTGGAAATTAACCATAATGTTAGTGGATACTGATTACTGGTCTTGTTTCCAAAATACAGAAAACCCAGAACATATTTGGGGCCCCAAACCCTTTTGAGCAGAGCTTATGGCTGTCCCACTAACCGGTACATTCCCTGAGCGTACAGTATTTACCAAATTGTTATAGTGTCCCTCTGAACAGAACACTTTCAGTGCACACACCAACGTTTGGTTTAGGTTCCCAAACTAAAACTGTCTTTGCCATTTCTATTATTCTGGGTTTCCTTCCTACAGTATGACACTCCATCAGAATCAACTATTCACATTCTTAAAATACAACCATTTTGCATCAAAAGAAACAAGTGTTGAATCATTGAATTAAAGGAGCTATAGTCAACTTTTTCTTGAAAAACGGATGCTAAAATAAAAATAATGTTTCGAAAATATTTTATAAAAAAATAATTTCATATATGTGTTTCTATTCAAAAATGACCACAAAAAGCGTAAAATAATGATAAAATAATCATTTTGGCCATTGTCAGACCGACACTTTGTTTACATTCTAGTCTATAGACTAGGATGTAAACAAAGTCTCGGCCCTACAATGAAAAAGTTGACTATAGCTCCTTTAATTGAAAATTATTATTTCTGATTTAGCTGAAAAAGTAATAAAAGGT
This sequence comes from Nannobrachium achirus, assembly GCF_963921795.1. Lineage (NCBI taxonomy): Eukaryota > Metazoa > Chordata > Actinopteri > Myctophiformes > Myctophidae > Nannobrachium > Nannobrachium achirus. The sequence goes on along the minus strand of NC_137816.1, from coordinate 60,920,878 downwards.
AGTGGTGAACGTATACACATTTTTAGCATGGTAAATGGCCAAATGGTAAATGGCAAAAAATATATAGTGCCTATCCAAGGCGCTTTACAATAATTGTGCATCACATTCACCCATTCACACACACTTTCATACACCGACGGCGGAGGAAACCATGCAAGGAACCAACCTGTTCATCGGGAGCAATTAGGGGATCGGTGTCTTGCTCAAGGACACTTTGACACTAACTCTGGGGGAGCCCGGGATCGAACTGGGAACCTTCCGATAGCCGCTCTACCTCCTGAGTCACTGCCGCCCCACTGCATGCTGCGTGGATTTAGAACTATTATTTGGTGTACTACTGTATGTGTGGCATAATAACTGAAAGCTGCCTCACCATATTTAGTTTGAACTCAGTTAGTTGAACAGTTAGTGGAGCTGAAACTTCTTGACGGTTCATAATGTAATGGCAAGTGAGACCCTAAACGATTTAAAGACATTTGAGAACTGGTGTGATGTGTTCAGCTTTCTTAGTTCAGACCTCTAGCAGCTGCATTCAGAATGAGCTGAATTTCTTTTTTCTTCTTTTTTCCTGGAGAGACCTGAGAGAAGACCAATACATTGGATGAAGTGTGTGTTGATGAAACATCACTCCGACACTTATTCTGGGCAATAAGTCAGTTCTAAACTGGAGCCCAATGTAGGGCATTCACGAATAGTGATTTGTAGTATTCGAATAGTCGAATATTCTACAGGACTGGCCAAACTGTCAAATATTTAGTTAGCAAGAGGCGAACATCACGCGAGGCGTTGTGAGCATGTAGATCTGCTATTTTCACAATATTTATCTGCGGAACTGAGTCACATTAAATGTAATACCTACAATCCCAAGTCCCCAGTTCAAATATGTTTATTTTGGGTGTCACGGCCTAAAAAGATTTGAGAACCCCTGGTATAGAGCATTAACAAATTCATCCACCAGGGGCTCTGAACTCATTCTTATGACTTCCTATCTAGCCAAGCTTTATAAACTATATATTTTTTAAAGAGAAAACAATAAAAAAAAATTAAATAACCGAATATTCTACTTCGGTGAACAACGTCGAATAGTGACTTTGATTTTCGAATATTTGGTGAATGCCCTAGCCCAACAGTGTGTGAGCAGCATTCTCAAGACTAATACAGAACCCTAGCCTGCTGGCAGGCACGTGCACACATAGATATGAAAGGGGCTTGAGCCCCTGCCCTTTTTACTCGTCCGTTAAAAGTGCCCTCTCCTGACCATGAATGCAGTTTTTACTATTTCTATGGTGAAAGAAATGCAAATGCCCTTTTTCCATGCTATACCTGAAGGCGGCATTCAAAAGAATTGCCTTTTCCAAACTCTCCAGAACTTATGTTGAAAGAATTGCCCTCTCTGTGCAGAAATCCATGCTGTAGCCTACGCCACAGGGAACCACTGCTGTCATCAAATTATTGGCTTAGGAATGTGACAAAAACTAAAAGATATCCATGAATTCAAGTCTCCATGGGGTGAGTAATCAATAGAAAAAAAAAAATATCCAACGCCCCATAGTGCATTGCACAGACACTGTACCGAGCTTCCGGCGCCGCAGCCGAGTGTGATTTACAAGCTCACAACGTTTGCATCTGCGACGCGACGTGAGCTTGTATGTCTGCTGTTAAACCGGAAGTGTGGTCCAAACAGGTCCAAATACTCTCCAGTAAACTCCCGCGGAAACAGGTGGATGTATTTGGGAGAACTATTCCTTTAAAGTACCATAAGTAGAAAGTACTCATTATGCAGAGCGTTTCACAAGCGTTCAAATGTATAAAATGTATGCAGGGTAGGGTACGTACCCTCATAAAAAAACATGCAGTAATCCTGGTCTCTTAACGCCACAATGCATGCAGGTTAAGGGAGAGGTTGGTCTATAGTGTCGTCGTTTCAGGAAATATGCGTATTTAGTTGTACACATGGAGTCACAAGAGCGATGTCTTCAGATGTATTCACTCTGGGACCCAGTTTCAAAAATGAGTGTATGAGTGTATGAGTGTATGAGTGTATGAGTGTATGAGTGTATGCGGGGCACCCAAAACGCCGGCCCCTCGTGGTCGAAATGAAGCGTCTCCGTCTAGACGTGGCCTTAGATGTGTTTGTTGTTATTCAGTTGGCGCATCCATCCATCCATCCATCCAGTCACTGTCAGCTCAGTGTACTGTGACTCTATTTGACCACCGTCACTGCATGGGTGAAAGAGCTATGGAAAGTTGAGCGTCATCTCCTCCTACTCGTACTGCACAACTACAACATGTTTTCACTGTAGTACATAGCTGTTGGCGGAAAAAGAATGGTGTGTCTGTGTGTGTGTGTGTGTGCGTGTGTGCACACACACACATGTTTATGTCCATGTGATGTGTGAGTGTTTCCTATGGGCGTGTTGTTAAATGAGTCTGTGTGAATGTGACCTCCATTAGGAGCAGCTGAGAAGATGCGTCCAGGGACAGTTTGTTTTCCAGCCAGGAGCGGCAGGAGTGGCGGACGGCTCTTGATTTATTAGAATGGCGAGCCAAACAACCATGATGTAGTGTATCTCCATTTTAAAAGACCATGCAGCTTAATCTGAGGAAAGACAGGCGGAAGAGAGAAAAAAATAAAGTGAAGGAGATCAGAGACAACAACTTGAGAGTTTACCAGAAGTCCTGAGTTGGCGGGAGCAGGAAGGAGTGCAAGATATGAGAGAATGCACTCTCAGTTTATTTAACTGAGACCACAGAATAAATACAAAAAACACAGAACTTCAAAGAAGAACTTCAAGAAAGAAAATGAGGTCTGGAACATTGTAGAGATGTCACTTAAGAGCAAAATATTTTCCTTGGGGAGCAGTAGCAACGCATTATACAGTAATACAATAAGTATGAGAAAGAATATATGAATAATAATTATTATTATAGGCTAATGATGATGATGATAATACTAATTTCAAAACTATGTAATAGTATATTACTAACAAAAAAGGGTTGTCCCTGTTTTTATTAGTTTTTATTTGATAGGGTATTTGATTAACAGCGTGTTCTGTAAAGAAAGCGTGCAACCTTTGTTATGCAATGTAAGCACAGGTTGCCCTCTAAAACTACGCCTCCCCCGCGTATTTGAAAGTTTGCAGCTAGACATGGCTATGTCTGTCTCTTGCAAGGATACTGTACATCGCATCACCTTGGCCTGGTACTCAGTAACATCCTCAGTGCTAATAGAGACAACCTAGAAAGGTACAGCGTCATGTGAATGTAAGATTCCATATTCTGAGGTTTTACATCTCCCATCTCTCCCACGTGTCCATAGCTGAATCCAGTTTAGTGTTACCTTAAGAATACATCAGAACAAGATGTGTTCATCACCCAAGAAGGTCAAAAGCTGAAAGGTAGGAACACATATTTTGTTTATGAATTAAATGATGTGAGTTTCTGGGCAAATCTTTTAATTACACATTTGTGTTTAACACGGATTAATCTAATTTCAGGTATTAAAATGTATTGATTGATTGAATACGCTAACAGTTTGCAAAAAAAAGGCACAGGGTTACAGTTCCATATAAAAGGATGCTAAAAGGATAAACCCAAGAAAGCTGTATGGCTTGGCTTGTTTCCATTTGGGTCCTGTGTATTCAATTTATCAAAACATTATTGTTTTGTTATCAATGGTTTTTATTCATCATATCACAATAGAATACAATAACGTAGTATACAAGATGCATCATGAATAAAAAAAAAAACTAAACAAAACAAGATACACATACATACAGAACTTAATTCATCGAAACATTTGAAGACAAACAATAACATACAATAATATGCAAAAGCAATTTAAACGAGTAGTAATCAAAAAGGAAAATATGTACAGTACAGCCTTGGAGAGCTGCAAGGCATTATGGTTTATGTAAAACACCAGCCTCTCTTGTATTGCACCAATCAAGCATCTCAAACAACTCAACGTATATAATCATGTTGACAGGCATACGATTAAAAATGTAATGCGATGATGTTTTAGAGCTTTAGTTTTTTTTTTTTTTATTTGCAACTGTATTGCATTCAGAAGAAGTTGAAACGGACAATGTCTTTATGAAATAAACAATAAAATACCTGGATGTGTAAGGGTTGCCAAGCAGTGTCTTTATGTTATCTTTTTCCAGGGTAGTTTCGGTAGGAGCATGAGTGCTCTTTCTCATCAATACTGTTCCACACTCATACAACACATCCAGTTTTATGCTGTTGGCCTGCTCCACTGGGGAAGTTGGGCAGGGACGTGCTGGGCCCCTGATTCAGCCCGGGAAAAAGAGTTGGAGAGGCCCTCATTGCGCGCTATAGAGAGAGATCTCTCTCTATAGCGCTGCTGCTGCTACTCAAAGATTTGCCATTCATGACAAGTGACAAGCCAGTGGGCCAATTACATGAATTAGGCCTATATTTCGTCGTTGTCGGGTGGGAACCTTGTATGTCCAAAACCGTTTGTTTTGTATTTATCATTTAAAAAATTGATTTAAACTAGTGAAAACAGCCGATCTAAAAGCACACAACGCCTCGCGGTGCGAGGCGTTGTGTGCTTGTAGATCTGCTGTTTTCACTACTTTTGTGCAAAACAGTTTAATTTTTACTTTTGTGCAAACAGTAAAATTTTTTCCTAATGGCCCGGCCTGGACCGGCCGAGAATGAACCGGCCGTTCGGGAGTTGTCCCGCTTTTCCCAATGGCCAGCACGTCCCTGCAGTTGGGGGTTCAGTGCCTTGCTCGTGGACACTTCAACGGTGAGTGTTGAGGGAGGAGGGGTCGTCGTTCAACTGGGGATCATGACTGATTATCTGTTTTATATCTCTTCTGCATGGCCAGTGTGGCCACACTGCCAGTAGTTTCAATACACAAGTTTGTTGTATTTTTTCCCCATTTTATTTTATGTTGGAAAACACTAAACTCAGGCTTGTCGTGTCAGTGAACTCACAGGAGCATACAGAGACGCTGGCTAAGCTCACGCAATTATTTCCAGACCCATTTTACAAACTAATTTGTGGTCAAGCCACCAAATATTAAATGAAATAACAATTGTGAATGCAGAATTGTGAAAATCCAAATAGAGGGGACTAGTCCATGAGTGAGTGAGTGAGTGGGGAAATGGGGATGCAACACATAGGAATCGCAATTTACATTTAGAAGTCCAACTCACAAGTACTGCATTCTCCACTCACGCACTGTGATGTTAGATATTTAATCCTTTATTAGATTGTTAACAATGTCTCAGATTTCAGAGGGGGGAAAACCTTTTTTGAAAATAATGTTCTGCACCAGCCCTTAAAATCATGCAAGTGTTGTGAAATGAAAGTGGGCCTCAGCCAGAGAACGAATGGCGTGTCAGACTCATGTTGCCAGCTGATGATACTTCCTTTCATGATCCTCTGCTACCCTCACGTTCTTACATGTCGATGTACTAAATAACAACAAAAAAAAAAGAAAAAGAAAAGAAATCAACAAACAAAATGGGTCACTACTAGGCTGTTATGTATTCCTATAGAACATAAGAAACATTATGTGTATTAATCCCCCTAGAAATGTATTATCGACTCACCCAATGCAAACAGAGCCTGCAGGGGGAAAAGGGGGAGGGAGGGGGGGGGGGGGGTGAGGCAAAAAGACAAAAACATAAATTGAAATTAAAATAAAACAGCAGCTGCATTAATGTGCCGGCACTTGCCTTTTGCTTTATGCTTAATTTTATGCTCCGTCGTATCGTATGGCCGTGTCGCCGTGCCCCGAAAATTGTAGATCTACCATTGCATCCGAGACACGTCGTGTGCTTGTAGATCGGCTGTTTTCTGCGCGCGACACCGACGTATGTTGGGCTTTAGCAGGGGGGGGAGAGAGAGAGAGAGAGGGGGAGAAGGGAGCACATGGGTGCCATGTGTGTGTCTTCCAGAGTGAGTGTAACAAACAGGCCCCCATCCGCAGCCGTGATGGAGTGTTTCTTAAATGAAAATACACCTGTCTTTAGGACAAATATGTGCCACTAATTACCTGTCTAACCTAAATCTCTGTGCGCCAGATGTTGCTAAAACACGTGGAGACAGAGACAAATGGCGGCAGGCTGTTTTAGCCCCCGCACCGTAAATATAGTAGAGGCTTAAATCATCTTTTCCTTGACCCTGTTAGGGGAAGTTGTTCAATGTGATTTTGGAGCCTGTCGCGCGGGGTAGGAAACTAATTGTAAAGATGGGATATAAGGTACCTCATCATCGCTTGCTCTCTCTGCTCTGTCTCTGCGTGCTGTCTCTCTCTCTCTCTCTCTCTCTCTCTCTCTCTCCTCTCTCTCTCTCTCTCTCTCTCTGTCTCTCTCTCTCTCTCTCTCTGTCTCTCTCCTCTCTCTCTCTCTCTCCTCTCTCTCTCTCTCTCTCTCTCTCTCGTCCATATAAGCAGGATTACATTTTGATCTCTTATCCCGGTTTCCAATCCAAGATTTTCTATTTAAGTTGACTCTTGCTCCCTCATCTATTCCTCCTCTTCCCTCTCTGCTGTTGTCTAACACAGACATGGAGAGGTAGGTAAAAAAAGAAAAAAAGAATGGAAAAAAAAGAAAAAAAACATGCACT
>NC_137816.1:60894271-60911771 GCF_963921795.1 Nannobrachium achirus | reverse complement strand
AGCCTATCTACAACGCCTTGCTTTGCGAGGCGTTGTGAGCATGTAGAGCATCTATTTTCACAATAGAACCGTGTTATACAAAATGTAATTCCTCAACTCTTAGTGCCTGTTACTGTGGGGGGGGGGGGGTCCCCAGTTAAAATATGATTATTCTGGGGGTCGCGGCCTGAAAAGGTTGAGAACCACTGCATTAGAGGCCCCCCGCGGGACGTAGGATTATAAGTGGCCAACGGGCCTATATATGAAATGCAGATTTCCCCCCCCATTTCGAATGCTACAGACACCACTCTCCCCGTGTGATATCAGCCATGAGTGCTCATTCTAATTATTTGGGCAAATGTACTAATTAGCTATCAGGTGCCCCCCCCCCCCCCCCCCCCCACACACACACACACTCCCACTTATCATCCTCCCCCGACATCTTTTGTATTCAAAATAGGTTCCCATGCATGGTTGGAATTTTTCAGGCCATCAGCAAATATTTACCAGTTCCATCTCATTACGTTGCAGGCTAAAATGCTGGCTATGAATATCTTAAGGCCCCTGATACACGCCATCTAAACTTTGCCTTGACCTTTTCCTGGCGGCCGCCTGCACTGGCATCACTCTGTAGTCTCAATATGTAGAGGCACACACACACACACACACACTGGCATCACTCTGTAGTCTCAATATGTAGAGGCAGGCGTGCGTGTGCGCACACGCACACGCACACACGCACACACACGTGTGTGCACAATAAATGTACACGTCACGGAGGCATAGACAGACATTCGCGCACACACCATGCAAAAGACATGCATACACACATGTCTTCCCCCCAACACGCACGCACGCGCGCGCGCACACACACACACACACACACACACACACACACACACACACACACACACACACACACACACACACACACACACACAGGCTCAAACACATACCAACGAATGCACACGCTGTCCATGTCATCATGTCTCTCATCATGTCTCTCAGTACAGTTCCTATGTGGACTTAAGACCAGGGCAAACTGATGATTATGCATATGCACCTTTCTCTCTCTCTCTCTCTCTCTCTCTCTCTCTCTCTCTCTCTCTCCCCCTTAACCAGTCGGTAAAGCTTCCCCCTCACTGCCTCCCGCGCTGATCAATCCATTAACTTACATCCTATTATATATATCTGGTCGAGAGCACTGATCAAGAGAAACGCTGACGGTTCCTATTTCCCCCGGCTTTGGCGATTAGCAAGTTGGGTCCTTGTCAATACAATAGTAATGAATGGGCCAGATAAACGCGAATTGGGGGCATAATCATTTTTTTGTGATAGTTTGATATTGCCGTTCTGCATTTTTGCTTAAAAAGCAAAGTGATTAATCAATAATTAATTTTGAGGCCGGGGCATTGACGTAGGCGAAACGATGAAAACATTCGCCATAAATCTGCACTTTATTACCGATACTATCGAAGGCGGCGTGGAGGTACCTCGTCGGTCTTGGTAAATATGTTGTGAGCATTTTCTGTATGGTTAGCAAAATGCCTGCACAAAAAAACATTCATGTGTCTTATTTACTGCTGAATGTCTTGTATGAAATGGATATTTGTGTACTTATCAATTTCATTTCAGCCGGAAGCTGATCTATAGAAAGTGGGCTGGTGGTATAAGTCAGCTGGCCTGCTGCTAATGGTTGCTGAAAACGTAGCAAATCACACATACCCTCCACTGAAGGCCATAATACACGTACCGTACATAATAGTCTCTCAAGAACAGACTAACTGAGCTCCATTTAAGTGAAAAGGACCTTTTCTTTGACGATGGCTAGCCAGATTGCTGACATAGGAACATAGGTTTTTCAAAAAGTCTTAGAAGGATTCAAAAGACACTTATAGAATCGTGTCAAAATTCAAATTTTCACGATTTTTCAAGAATAGCCGATCTACAAGCTTGCAGCGCGGCACTCGGTGCCACGCTGTGAGCTTGTATATCTGCTATTTTTCAATAGTTAAAGCATAAAATAATGATACACAATAATGTGTACCCATTCTGAATGGGTTAATATACTGTACTCCATTCCTTGACTTGTACTGTAGCATGTTTTGAAGTCAAGGAAGATGGTTCTGCAAACTTAAATTCCAGATGTTTTCATTGATGATTAATAAAATCCTCAACATGCAATGTCCCCCCCCCCCCCCCTCACTGCTGCTGCTAACAGCTGGGGATCGTTCCTCTACTATTTGAAACATCAGACGTTTTAATCTTCGCTCGAGCCAAGCTAACATCCACTTTGCTTAAACTCAAAACAAAAAAGGCCGAAACACTATAAAAGCCTCCCAAAAATATAACTCTATCACCATTTCAGATGCATCGTGTCACGTGTGTGTGTGTGTGTGTGTGCGTGCGTGCGTGCGTGTGTGTGTGTGTGTGCGTTGCGCACGCATGCGTACACCGTGCGCATGCATGCATGTGTTCTTAAAGGAGACAATGGTGCGAATTTAAAGACAATGCTGTGTGCATGCCAGGTCTTTGATGAAGGAGCCAAGTGCTGCCGTTCCCAGCGGTATTTACCCCCATCTCTTCCTAGAGCATTGTTAGACACTACCTCTGTACATTTTTATAACGCCATTGTTAAGCTCAATGGATTTTTATTTGGTTGCCTTTCCCCTCCCTCCCTTTTTTACTCTCTCTCTCTCTCTCTCTCTCTCTCTCTCTCTCCTCTCTCTCTCTCTCTCTCTCTCTCTCTCTCTCTGTGTGTTTGTATTAGCATGTCCTTTCACCTGGAAGTGTCTAGGTGTGTATTTTTAGTCCTTAGACAGTAGACATGCAGCCGCAGACCAAACATCCTTTTCCCTCTCGTAGGAATGGCTGATGGGAACCAACAGCACTTTCATTCTTAAGATGTAAAACAAGACTAGCATCGCGTACTGAGGTGACTTGGATTTGCGGGGAAATTAGGCTATATCCACATGTTGTTTTTAATATCTGAACGTGAAGTTCCTCCGCAGGTCCATCTCTGTTCGTGTCTGTAAACATTCACAGTGTCCCGAAAGAATATAGTGGAACGTTTGAACTCTACTGACCATACAGTAAGTCAGTAACTGTGACGAGTGTTGGATTTGAAGTGGACCTGAATATCTCAGATTGTCAACACTAACATATAGGTGTGTGTGTGTTTAGAGTTCCCACTTGTAACAGCTATTCTAATGTTGAATATAGGGCTGTAACAATTATTACATAATCGTCTAATCGCAATTATTTTAGATAATCACAATTATTTTGCATAATTTCTAATGTGTTACCATGTTGAAAAATGTTCATACATTTTCAGAAATGTTTTGCTTGCAACTCGGTTGTCAGCATGTTACTTTGATGTAAACTTTACTTTGGTATCATAAAAAAAAGACATATTTCATTCTCTTTGGGCAAATAACAGTGATTTTGTTTGAGATATGCTCAGAGGCTTTGACAGAATAGCAATTCTTTAGCAATTTAGCAATTCTGTAATTTTTTACGACGTGAGTGAATCTGAAAGGTCTCACCATATATGCTGGATGTGAAGCGCAGCAAGGTGGCTTTTTCATGGCTTCATTGGTTCTCAACCTGTGGATCTGGACCCCTAGGGGGGTTGCCAAATTATTTAGGGGGGGTCCCCAGATTATTAACTTAATGTGCAAAATTGTTTTCTCACACAAAAGTAAACAAACCAACATAAAGTTCAAGTGTGTGGAGGGTGTCTGCACATTTCTAAAGTGATAATTTAAGAACTTTTTAATACCTCTAAAATTACAAATTAAACATTGGCCCAAATTGTCAAATATTAGAGGCAGAAATTGTGAAAATAGCAGATCTACATGCTCACAACACCTCGCAACGCAAGGCGTTGTGAGCATGTAGATCTGCTATTTTCACATTAGGACCGTGTTACACAAAATGTAATGCCTCAGCTCTTAGTGCTCATAGGGTGGGTGGGGGGGGGGGGGGGGGGTCCCCAGTTAAAATATGATTATTTTGGGGGGTCACATCCTGAAAAGGTTGAGAACCACTGGCATAGACCAGTGGTGAGACCAGTACAATCATAGCTACCCCCGCTGGCCATATTTGCATGGCATCTTTTATCAGATGCAACGATGGAAAAAGAAAAAAAAAAACAGGTGTATAGAGGAGTACTGAGGAAGGAAATGTTAGATTGAGAGAAGAGTGAGCGTGGCGGCATCAAAACGATAAAGAAAATGGACGGCAGGTGAAGGAAGAGGGAGGAACTTGAGAGAGAGAGAGAGAGAGAGAGAGAGAGAGAGAGGGGAGAGAAGGAAAGACTAAAAAAGTGATGAGAAAGAAGAGGTGAGCAGGAGAAAGGCAGCCATGCTTTGAGCCATCTGTTGTGCTCTCCCTGGCAGTATAACGTGCAGCCAGCAGCAACAGCAGAGGAAGAAGAAGGTGAAGTCTGTCCACATCTCTCCCTCTGGCCCCACTTCACAGGACCAGCGTTGGCCCAGCGTTGGCCCCGCTGTCACTCTGGGTGCGTGTGTGTGTGTGTGTGTGTGCGTGTGTGTGTGCGCGTGTGTGTGTGTATGTGTGTGTGTTATGTGGCCAGCACCGACCAACCGACCGTAGATGTAGAGTTGCTCCGGCTGATTTAAAACCCGTTCAGAACGGGGTACACAATTTGTGTATCATTATTTTATGCTTTAACTATTGAAAAATAGCACATATACAAGCTCACAGCGCGGCACCGAGTGCCGCGCTGCGAGCTTGTAGATCTGCTATTTTTGAAAAATCGTGAAAATTTGAATTTTGACCCCGATTCTATAAGTGTCTTTTGAATCCTTCTAAGATTTTTTGAAAAACCTATGTTTCTATGTCAGCAATCTGGCCAGCCATCGTCAAAGAAAAGGTCCTTTTCACTTAAATGGAGCTCAGTTAGTCTGTTCTTGAGAGACTACCATGTCAGTGGTTCTCAAACCTTTTCATGTGAAGGACCCCCAAAATGATATTTATTTGGCCACGGACCCCCATCTCAAAATATTTAGTTCCAGGGACCCCCCCAGAAGCAAAATTTGAGTTACAAACGTTTGCTTTGAAAAGACATATATTCAAAGATTTGCACACATTTTCCACGACTTTTTCAAAAATAGCAGATCTACAAGCTCGCAGCACGGCACTCGGTGCCGCGCTGTGAGCTTGTATATCTGCTATTTTTCACTGGTTAAAGCATTCAATAATTTCTAGGCCTAAATGATTTAATGAGAAGGGCTGGGTTGCCATGGATAGGGCATGTGTGGTCAAATCGCCCACATACGCACGCACGCACGCACGCACGCACGCACACACGCGTGTAGTAGACGCACACAACTGACACACCCAGCCGATTCACTGCCTACCAGCATCATTCCCCTCCGAAATAACACGCACGCGTCAAAACTCACAGGCCCCCGCTGGAAAGTCGCGGGCGAAATATGAAAATGGAAAAAGAAGGACCATCATTTGGATCTGTCACCTTTTATGGATTGTCGTGCCTTTGTGGAATTTGGGAGTGTTTAACCACTTTCACCTTCGCGTCCCATATACAGTATACACTATATTTCGGGCATGTCATCGTAAGTGAAAATGTTCATAAATATAAAAAAAAAGAGCTCACGAGCTGTGAACTTTGTCGATAAGCTGTTTTCGCTCCATGTGACGCACAACAAAGTGTATAGGGTTTAAGTGGTTCAAGTGAAAAGGGGGGAGGGGGTATACATGCTAATGTGGGTGTGTGTGTGTGTGTCTGGCCTGCAAGTGTGGCAGTGTTTTAATGATGCATCTGCTGGTGTCAAATGATTCTGGGCACATGGCAAAACCCGGGGCTGCTGGCCCCTTTGATGTCACTCACAGCGCGCGCGCGCACGCACACACACACACACACACACACACACACACACACACACACACACACACACACACACACACACACACACACACACACACACACACACACACACACACACACACACACACACACACACACACACACACACACACACACACACACACACACACACACACACAATCAAACACGATCAAACACGATCATACACACTTGTGCTCATGTAGACACATGCTTGTGTTCTTGTAGTAAAACACACATGCATTCGTGTGTGTGTGTGTGTCGTTGTTGATGGGCAGAAACCTTTGTATCTCCAAGTTTCAAATGTGTACTTTTTTTAGTAGGTAAAGCACTGCTTCATCATACAAGACTGCCGCACAAAACTGGTGTAAACAGCAGATCTACAGGTGTTGTGTGCTTGTACATCGGCTAAATCATTAGCTTGAATCTTTTTTTTTTTTAACGATAAACACAAAACGCACGGTTTTGGACATAAAATGTTTCCACCCGACAACGACAATATGTAAGCTTAAAAGTACAGAGAAACACGCACGCACGCACACACGCACACACACACACACACACACACACGCATGAATCACGTGCACAAAATCACACACACACGCACACGCGCGCGCTCCCATGCAGCTCTGTGCACCGGGCAGCGGTTCACTCTGGCCCCCTCTGGTGCTGCGGTGGCTGGTTTTAATGTCCCTGCCTAATGATCTGGCACACGTCGAAAGGTAAATGATAATTTGCTTTAAGTGGAGCTGTTAGGCGGAAAAGCCTTGCAGGGGCTTTAGCTCTGTCCTCAGAAATGACAGTGTTTACCACCAGACGCCCGCTGACAGATTCCATTTCAAAATTATGATCTCTGTATGACAAGGCGTCGCGTTGCCTTCGACACACACACACACACACACACACACACACACACACACACACACACACACACACACACACACACACACACACACACACACTGGACTCTGTCGACACTCTCTATCCCTCTCTCACTCCCTCCCCCCCCCCCCCCCCCCCCCCCTCTCTCTCTCTCTCTCTCTCACACACACAGACGCACTCTCTGTCTGTCCATCCGTGTGTATGTAATTCAGAGAGATTCTCCCAAAGGAAGCTAGGGAGACGATTGAAGACAAATCAGTTGGAGGCAAGATGGACGCAGCAGTAAGCATTACATAGAAAGAGAGCGAGAGAGAGAGAGAGAGAGAGGGGTTTCACTCTATGATAGAGGGACTGTGAAAGCACATTCTGAGGCGTCGGCGTGAACATGACGTCCTGGTGTCGCGTCTCTTTGTAGGAGGAAAATCTGGGCAGTTTCAAATGAGTTCCTCATCACTGAAAGGGGACTCATTAGCACTTGTGTATTCTCTCTCCATTCCATTCTTCATCAGGCCTTTGTAAGCACAAAAAGTGCTAAAGCAGTTTTTTTTCCCCTTTCTATTGCCTTGCCCGATTCTTCTCCTCACTCGTCGGATCTGTCAGAAGTTCCTGATTTGATGATGAGTGAGTGGAGAAAGTGCTGAAAGTTAATGTCTGAACGTCATGTGGGGAGGGGATGTGGTGTAGAGTGCATTGTACTCTGTCACACACCTATCTGCTGAGCATTTGTTGTAACTTATTTTCTCCCACCCATTTAGTCAAATCGCAGTCGTATATATCCGAAAGAAAGGCATGTACATGACAACGGTCCAGCGCAGTGGTGGTGTTTTTTTACTTTGAAAGTGTACAAATGGACCCTTAAGAGTCCTCAGGAATTTGCAGTGTGTCGACGCCACTGTGAAGTCATTAACAGCATGTATATATAATAAGGGGATTTGCATGACGCGCCGTGGGCTTGTGCATTGTCTACTTTTGGTGTACAACATGGCACACACTATAACCATGTATACATCAGTCTGTTTCTAAAGGGGGAGAGGAAAAGGAATGGAGAGGACTTAGGGTGATGGGTGTGGGAGAAATACGTCGTCGGCGAAAGAGGAGAACAGACATCAAAGGTTACAGTGAGGAAAGCAATGCACTAAGAAGACAATATCTGATGAGATAGAGGAGGGTAACAGAAGCGCAGAGGTCTGACAGGTGATCACAACATGCTGCTGTAGGCTGGATTCCCCTTCCATCCATCCTCCCTTCCTTGCCTCCTTAGTCTCTTCCCTCGCTGTTTCATCCCCACAGCCTTCTCGTCTATTGTCTTCTCCACGACTAGAAGCTTTCCTTCGTCTTAATCCTTTTTAAAAACAGTTGCACCTCCGTGTCTCATCATTTCCACACCTCTCTCTCCCTATCTTGGCTCCACTAGTGGGCCTTTTAGACGGGTCTTTCTTACTTTATGTCCCACAGATTTCTCTTCACTCAACACTCTTTTCTTTCTTTCTTTTTTACTAATTTGTTCAACTTTGCTCATCTCTTCTCTTAATATGAAAAGACAACTTACTTGCCAAGTCAGTCACTCACTCAAACACTCAAACACACTCTCACTTGTCTTAAACACTGTCTCGCTTGGCCATTCCAACAACTTACCTCATGCTGACAATGGGCAAACAGTGGTGAAAGATTGTGTTTCCTCTCTCTGGAATGGCTCCCTACATATACTATATAAATATATATATATATGAAGACGCCTTGACATAACATTATCTCTTTCTTCCCCCCTGTATTGTCTTTTTATCTCTTTACTTCTCTTGAACTGGTGAAAAAAGGCCTGCTTTTAAGGGCTGATGGTGGAGGAATTATAGGGGCAAATGTGATTTCCAGGCATTAGGAGTACATGTGTATTGTCAGATTAGCCCGAGGGTGAAAGAGGATGGTGATATCTTAGCCGCTAGATTCCTTCCCGCTAAAGGGTGAGGAGGGGAGGCCCTCGGGGCTCCAAGCCCCGGGAAACGTCTAGATTGCTCTTAAGAGGCCGATTCCAGCCTGCCGTAATGGAGTATGAAATGCAGAAAACACTGTTTGTAGCGCAAAGTTCTTTTCATGTTCACTTAAGAGGCCGCTTCCACCCCGCCGTAATGGAGTATGAAATGCAGAAAACACTGCATTTGTGGCGCAAAGTTCTTTTCATGTTCACTTAAAGCGTTGGTCAGAAGAGTAGTGGGTAGCGGCGGGAGGGAGTTGGGGAGTGGAGAAAAAAACAATATGATTACTGAAGCCACACTCCAAACGTCTTTTGGAGGAGGACATTATTCTTTCTTCCAAATGTATTTTCTTGAAACGTTGGAACAATAGCGAGTTCTCCGAATTTCCAATAAAATCTGTTGACGAGCTGCATGACAATTATCCTGCAGCTTAATTGCACATTGTGTGTGCGTGTGTGTGTGTGTGTGTGTGTGTGTGTGTGTGTGTGTAATGTGTATGTGTGGTTTTGGTGCATCATCATTCATCAACTCGGTTTATTTAAAGACACTGACTGACTCCAATTACGTGGGACCCTCGTCCCTTTGATATGCCGTTTTTTTTTCCTTTCTTCGTCGGCCATCTTTGATTTCTACACTGATCCGCCTCCCCTCGCACAGCTGCCTCCTCGCTTGTTGTTGTTCTTGGCATCGCATCCAAAAGTCCTCCAGCCTTTTCTGTGGGTCCCCCTCAAAAGACGGGCGACATAAAAAAAAACTGTCGACATGAGCATTGCTGAACCCTCCGTCTCTCTCTTTCTCCGTCTTTTCTCTCCGGGGGGAGGAGAGGGCTGCAAGCAAAGTGTGCGTGCACGCGCTTGTGTGTGTGTGTGTGTGCGTGCAGGGGTGTCACACTGGGCCCTGGGTACAAAGATTCACTTCAGTTATTTTGTGCTTTAACTATTTGAAAAATAGCAGCTATACAAGCTCACAGCGTGGCACCGAGTGCCGTGCTACCTTGGATATTTCAAATCCTTCTAAGGTATTTTGAAAAACCTATGTTTCTATGTCAGTGGTGCTCAAACATTTTCATGTGAAGGACGCCCAAAATTGTATGTATTTGTCCAAAATATATTTTTCCTATAACTGCTATTTTTCAATAGCTACTTAAAGGGGAAGACCACCCATTTTCAATATTGAAATATGTCATTAATATACCTTAGAGGAGAAAAAAAGTTCCCCCCCTTCTGTGTTGCCTAGAACTGGAGGATTGATTTTGGGGTTTGTATTTTAAAGTACAACTTGATGACATCACACATTGTACTTTACAATACAAACCCCAAAATCAATCCTCCAGTTCTAGGCAACACAGAAGGGGGGGAACTTTTTTTCTATTTCCACACAACTCCTCTAAGGTATATTAATGACATATTTCAATATTGAAAATGGGTGGTCTTCCCCTTTAAGGCCCCTCCACCTTGGGCCCTATAGTAACTCAGTCCCACTTCCCCCCCCCCCCCTTGTGACGCCCCTGCGTGTGTGTGTGTGCGTGTGTGAGGAGGCAAGTGGCGAACCTTCCTTTGGCCTCCTTTGTGTGTAAATGCGAGACAGGAGGCTAAGTGCCCTCTCCCTTTCCCTCCACAAAGAGCCCAAGGTTAGAGCACACAACCCACTGATCGCTTTCCAGCAGCCGGCATTCCTCCTCCTCTCCTTTGCGGTCTCTCCCGTCTCATTCTGTGCCATGCCGTGCCACGGCATGCCTCGCTTTGCCACCTCCGGTTAGTATAGGCCTAAAAGCAGGTGTCTGACCTTGACTTTTTCAGTTCCTATTCAGACTATTAGGGAGAGCTCTTCCTCTTCTTCCTCCTCCTCCTCCTCCGTGGCGCTTCTCTCGCTGAGCACTTTGTTCTCTTATCCTCTCTTGTTCTCTTTGTCCATCTCTACCTCTCTCTGTCTCTCTACCTTCTTTCTGTCTTTCTCTCTCTCTCTGTTTTTTTCCCCTCTCTCTGTCCTCCCAAACCAACACAAAGCATCTTTATTCCCCCAGTCTCTGTTCTGTCTGCACCACCAGATTACACTGTGGATGGACGAGACAGCCTCTCTGTGGGAACTGGCTCCGCTGATGCACAGAAGCACATATTTTTGTTTGTGTGTGCGAGTGGGTGTGCGAGTGTGTGTGTGAGCATGTGCATGTGCGTATATGTGTTTCCTCACTTTTCCTGATCAGAATCAAAGAAGTCAAGTCGGTTTACTCGGCAGCAGCAGTGTAAACGTACAGGAATTCTCCCTCGGTGGCGGTTGAGGTTCAGACATGGTGACTACTTAACTGAAACTTGGCAGCACATAATCCTTATAGCCTGGAAACCAATCTGGCCTCGCTCGGTTATTGGATTTCTCTGCCCCGAAGTTTTGGGGCACCAATCAGGGCCCATGCAAATATTGGTGGCAGGTTTATCGCCATGTTTTTGAGCGGTGCTAACCACTCCTATAGACCGCTTTTTTACCAAAACTATGATGTCACAAATGATGATGACATGAGTTCGCTAGACCAATGAAACACTTCGATTCTGTTGATCTGTCCATGATGTCATAGTCACAGAGGTACCCGATTGGTTAACCCTGATTTAGAACGCGTTTAGGCCGCGTAAAATACGTCATAACGCGTTTAGGCCGCGTAAAATACGTCATAACGCGTTTAGGCCGCGTAAAATACGTCATAAAAAAATTATTGAGCGGTGCTAACCTTGAATTTCAAAATTGTATTAGATGAATATCACTTATAAGCGATAAAATAAAACACTTTTAGACAGACTGTGGAAAGTCTTACAGGTTATAAATGATAGGCAGCTAATACAAGTTTAAAATATAAATGAACAGACTTTGAAAAACTAAAATATTCATCTTCTGGCCTCTTCTCGCCTCTCTGGAGGCCTCTCTGGAGGTAAATAAGGTCAATTATCATTATTATCATTACACTACGACACTCTTACAAGTTACAATCCGTAGCTTGGTCAACTAACTGATGAGAAATGACGATAAAGACTTATATAGTCTGAGCAGACCTCTAGACTGACATCATACACAACAAAAACAATATTGCCATGCATGCCTAATCAACACTGATTCGCGCAGGAATTCGTTTGCACCACTCACTTCGCACGGGTGCGATTTTTTTTATATCCGCCCATGAAAATGCAGGTTCCATACGCACAGACATTCCAGACCAGCAACATCCTGGAAAGGCCATGAAACTCGCCGTTGAGAATCTCTGTACTGGGAAGGAAACAGAATGCCTGCAAGTGCTAAAAAGAGCTGCGTTGCGAGGCGTTGTGAGGCGTTGTGAGCATGTAGATTCGCTACTTTAGCAATAGAACCATATTATACAAAATGTCATTCCTCAACTCTTAGTGCTCGTCAGGCTGGGGGGTCCCCAGTTTAAAGTTTGATTATTTTGGGGGTCGCGGCTTGAAAATGTTGAGAACCACTGCCTTATCACTGGAGGTCCTTGGGGGGCTTCCAAGGGGTCCCCAGGGTGATGGCCTCTGTCAGGGCTTGTGTGTGTGTGTGTGTGTGTGTGTGTGTGTGTGTGTGTGTGTGTGTGTGTGTGTGAGTGTGAGTGTGAGTGTGTGTGTGTGTGTGTGCGTGCGTGCGTGCGTGTGTGCCTCTCTTCAGTCTTTCGGTGTGCTGGGCTCCGGTTGGAGATGGGTGCAATCAGGGGATATATCTCCATATATGGGCACAAAAGAGAAACAGACAGACGGGTACAATGGGTACTCTGACTCAGACATGCCGTTTTTTTTTTGGGGCGCCCGGTGGCCTACTGGTCTAAGCGCATACCATATAGGCATTGATGCCTGGCGGCGTCGCCGGTTCGATTCCCGGTCCGGACGACCTTTGCCGCATGTCTCTCCCCATCTCTCCCCCTGTTTCCTGTCAGTCTACTGTACTATCCAATAAAGGCATAAAAGCCCAAAAACAAATCTTTAAAAAAAAAAAGACATGCCTGTTTTTGTGGGATCAGCTGAACTCTAGTCGCGTGGTGGCTCCAACCTCTAAGTCTTAATGTTTTAAAAGAATATTTATTTGAAACATTTTAGCAAGAAAAATCTTGTTTGGAGGATCCTTGGCACAACATCGTTTCAGATGGGGATCCGCGGTCAAATATACACATATAATTTGGTGGTCCTTATGCAGAACGACCGCCTTAGACCCCAGTGGCGAGCTAGTGATGAAAATAGTGATCTGGTGGTGCGTATGTATGGTGTCAGGTGCAAATTTGTCTGGCTGTTGTGTGCATACGTACCCCCCCCCCCCCCCCCCCCCCCCGCTCCTCTTGTGTGTGATAATAGACCTGGCAACAGCCAGGGCATGGGAGGAGGGGGAGGCGGGGAGGAGGGGGAAGCGGTGGGGGTAGGTAGGGGTAGTGTGGTTGTGGGTCCATCCGTGCTACTCGGTGTTAATGGGTATGGTTTTTATCCGCAAGCATACATATTCACACGTTTATGCGAGTTTTGGTGTGTGCGTGTGTGTCTCTGTGTGTATACTGTTTTTGTGTGTGTGTGTGTGTGTGTGTGTGTGTGTGTGTGTGTGTGTGTGTGTGTGTGTGTGTGTGTGTGTGTGTGTGTGTGTGTGTGTGTGTGTGTGTGTGTGTGTGTGTGTGTGTGTGTGTGTGTGTGTGTGTGTGTGTGTGTGTGTGTGTGTTCATCTACAAGCACACATACTTTAAATGCGATCGTGTTTTGGCGCGTGCGTAACTCATCTAGGTGTGTGTATTGGTCGAGGGCGCGTGCGCCAGTGTGACTGTACTATACAGGCATACATAGTCACTTGTTTGTAAGTGTGAGTATATGTGTTTTGGAGCACGCATACATAGGTTTGTGTTTACGTGTTTATGCGTGCGTGTGTGAGTGCGTATGTGCGTACATGTGTGTGCTGTGTGTGTGTGTGTGTGTGTTTGCGCCCGGGCTGGTGGGTTACCAGGGAAATGGATGTGTTGGCCTCATCAGAGAGTCTCAGCTGGTGGAGAGAGGCTTGGGAAGCCTTGCCTTGGCAGCCGCTCGGTCAGGGGGGAGTTTGCATCTGTGCAGCCTTGGCAGTCCACCCCGATGTGGAGGTGGGTGGGTGGGTGGGTGGGTGGGGGGGCTGAGGGGAGTGGGTGGGTGGGTGGGGGGGTGCTGCTGCATGGCGCTGGATGCTGGTGGCGTAGTCCAGTGGTTCTCAACCTTTTCAGGCCGCGACCCACAAAATAATCATATTTTGACTGGGGACCCCCCCCCCCCCCCCCCCCCCCCCCCCCCCCCCACCCTGATGAGCACTAAGAGTTGAGGCATTACATTTTGTATCTCATCTCTCATTTCTCGATGCATTTTCTATAACACGGTTCTGTTGTGAAAATAGCAGATCTACATGCTCACATGCGAGGCATTGTGAGCTATGCTATTTTCACAATTTCCTGTGTTCACAATTTGGCCAGTGTTTAATTTGTCATTTTAGAGGTATTAAAAAGTCCTTAAAGGAGTAGTTCACCCCCAAAATGTTTTTTTTCTCTATTGATTACTCATGCCATGGAGACCTGAGTTCAATAATATTTTTTGGTATTTGTCACATTCCTAAGACAAAAAATGTATTATAGTAAATCTACACCCATTGTTTCCGGATGGGGACCCAAATTCATTTGGGTCCCCATCCGTCTTAGTAATGCGACAAAAAACCAAAATATTATTGAACTCAAGTCTACATGGCATGAGTAATCCATAGAAATAATGCCATTTTGAGGGTGAACTACTCCTTTAAATTGCACTTTAGAAACGTGCAGATACCCTCTATACACTTAAACTTTATGTTGGTTTGATTACTGTCGAGTGAGAAAACAATGTTGCACATTAAGTTAATCATCTGGGGACCACCCCAAAACAATTTGGCGACCCCCCTCCCCCCGGGGGTCCCGTCCCACAGGTTGAGAACCACTGGCGTAGTCGGTTGAGGACCACCCTTAGCTACCCCCCCCCCCCCCCAACGACCTCCGATTGCGATACACCCAGCAAACCCCCCTGCCGCCCAACACACACACACACACACACACACACACACACACACACACACACACACACACACACACACACACACACACACACACCAGGCAGGGGGGGCATGATGGAGAGTCACCCACTGTTGAGGTGGGAGGTGGGTGTGGGCTGGGGTCTTAACCCATTGAGAGCGTCTGCGGCGGGTTCTACAAAATATGTCTTTATTTTTCTGGGAAAAAAAAGTACAGGTTTCTCAAACTTTTTCATATTAAGGACCCCAAAAATGTTATGTACTGGCCCGCCGGACTCCCCATCTCAAAATATGTTGTTCCAGGGAGACCCCCAAAAGCAAAGGTTTGAGTTACAAATGTGCAACATATCGAACCGAATATCGAATCGAACCGAGAAATATCGAACTGAATGACCCTGTACCGAACAATACAATACCACTCCACATCCACATTCCCTGGAACCCCCTCAAGGACCCCTAGGGGTCCGCAGAGCCCACTTAGAGAACCACTAGGGTACCGTATTTTTCAAAGTTAAAACAAAAAAATACATAGTTAAAAAAATACATTTATAAATCAAGGACATTTCTGTTTATTTTTTGTATCGAAAAGGTATCGAACCGTGACACCAAAATACCGAACCGAACCGTGAATTGTGTGTATCGTTGCACCCCTAATATATATACAGTATATATAGAGATATTCAAAGATTTGCACACAATTATAATAATAGTGGATCTACAAGTTCATTGCACGTCACTTCGTGCCACGCTATGAGCTTGAAAATGCTTGTAGATCAGCTATCATTTTTTGAGCTTTTTAGCTCACATTCTAAAATGACACATTAGATGCTTTCCCGGTCTTAACAGATTAACATAATGAGACGGGGAGACATAGATAGATAGAGAGAGAGAGATGTGGACTTTTATGTTTGTTCTCTCGCTCTCTCTCGCTCTCGTTATCCCACTTTATTTTGCCCCCTTCTCTCCGTCCTCCTCCCTCCCTCCCTCCCTCCCTCTCTCTCTCCCCCGTTCTTCACCTTTTCGCCTCGTTCCTCCTCTGTAGCTTCGTCCCCCCTCTGTTTCACCCCCATTTTTCCTCTCTTCCTCTTCATTTTTCACCCTTTCCACCCTGCCCTCATTTATCCCTCGTTCTCCTCTGTCTGTCGCTCTACCCTTCTGTCTCCGCCGTGCCCCTCCTCTCCTTGGAATTATGCCCCTTTACAGTATCTGCAGTATCTACAGCAGGGGTTTTCAAAGTGGGTGACGGGGCACCCTGGGGTGCCGTGACGGCAGTCCAGGGGTGCCGCGAGATCATTTGATAATATTTGGAATTTATTTGGAGACTTGAAAAAATATTTAGTATCATTTTAAACTTGAAGTACAAAGTTATCTTCAGTCAGTTCTAACCAAAATGGCTATTATCTCAACGTTTTCCTGGCAACATAATCACTAAAATATCGTCACTGTCGGGCAGAAACCTTGTATCTCCAAGTTTCAAATGTGTACGTCTTTTGGTAAAGCAAAGCCCTGCTTCATCATACAAGACTGTCGCACAAAAACAGCAGATCTACAAGCACACAACGCCTCGCATCGCGAGGCGTTGTGTGCTTGTAGATCGTACATTTAGATAGAAATGTTATAGATGATGAATACAAAACGAACGGTTTTGGACATACAAGGTTTCCACCCGACAACGACAATATGCCATAAATATAAGGTGCTGGGTGTGAAAAATATAATGTATATACTGATGTAACGTTGTAGTTTTCTGACTTTAGTTAAACTACACCGCAGTGAACTGCTTTTCGAGGAGCGACCGCCAGGTTGCCTGTGTGTGTGTGTCTCTGTGTGTGCATGTGTGTGTGTGTGTGCATGTGTGACTATTACACAACACACGCTGATTGCCCACAGCTGCGTGGCTCGTTACCTATCGTGTGGCCCGTCGCTGAGTGCCCACAACTGGGGCGCTACTTGCGTGACACACTCACTCACTGACGGACGGTCGGACAGACAGACATGAGCTGCAGGTTTTCATAGTAACTGCGACCTGACGGTCGCAAAAACAGACCTGAGTTGCACTGTACTTGATGTGATGTTTTTCAGCCTACAGTACACTGTCTCTCTTCACGTTGTGACGCGTTGTGGGCTTGTAGATCGCCTATATTTTTGGTGAATGTCTTAAGTGTTTAAACGCCAAGTACGTATAAAAGCTATTTTCAATCTGTCCTGTGATGGAAACAGATATTCTCTGGAGTTTTCCTCTTGACATACTGCATCTTATAGGGCAAAGATTAACATCATTTTCACAAATAAATATAAGGTGCTTTAAAGTAGCAATGTAATTCAGGGGGTGCCATGGATGAACACCTCATTTACAGGGGTCCCCTGAGCCAGAAAATGTCTGTCTCTGTCTATCTACAGTATCTATCTATCTAAACTAGAGTAAACTATAGTCTCTTGATAGTCTTTCCCCAACGTGGGAGATATCTCTCCTGATAATATCTCCTCTCTTGTCCCAGCTGTTTTAACAAGAGCGAAGGCTGTTTTAATTCTTTCCACTCCATATGCTGCGGATTACAAGGCGTTCTGATGAGAGTGGCGACGGGAGGAAGTTGTTGGAGGAAAGCGTTTAGCTGGCCTCGCCGCAGCGGTTTGGAGCGACCCGGCCGACATATCAAAGACCAGAGAGTGAAACACGAGCCCACAGGAAATGAGCCTCAACGCCATTGGCTGACCCCCGACCCCATCGCTTTGTTCCCATGGCGCC
>NC_137816.1:60861771-60891771 GCF_963921795.1 Nannobrachium achirus | reverse complement strand
AGCCCCCACCGGGAGGACGTAATGTTGTATCCCACTGACTCACCTGCCAGTGAGGAGCCCCCACCGGGAGGACGTAATGTTGTATCCCACTGACTCACCCGCCAGTGAGGAGCCCCCACCGGGAGGACGTAATGTTGTATCCTACTGACTCACCCGCCAGTGAGGAGCCCCCACTGGGAGGATGTAAGGCCTATTCCCCACGCGACCGCGGTTTTCCCGGTGAACCTAAGCACAACGGTGGGGGCCGATGGGCAAGGAGGGTCGCGAGCTTATGAGAAACAACTAAAATAAGACCTTAAAACCTGGCGAAAACAGTTGTGTGCATTAGCGCAAGATGACGATAAAGGAAATCATTAAAGGGAAAACATTCAATTAACTTCTGAAAAGCCTACTAGGCCTACACTAGCCTACTAGTAAAACTAGTGGAACAGCGATCTTGCCACACGTGACGTAATTGTTGTGGTTGTAAACAATAACACAGAAAATATAGGCCTACATCCTTAGTCTAATAATGGGAAGTAAGTTATCATCATGGCCCCAAATAACTTTTAAATATCTTGCAATTGGCGACGAGTCTCTTACTAAATCGGCAAGAGTGCCTCTCAATGTATAAAGCTATATTATAACTTCTCCATCATCGGCAATAGTCAGTGGTGTGTTTTCCCCACACTCCCACGCCCCCACCGTTGCGCTCAGGTTCACCGGGAAAACCGCGGTCGGATTCACAGACATATAAAGCTAGACGCCTCCTTCGGCTAGGGGGCGTATGCATCTAGTAACCAAGGGAATCTTCGTCACTTCCGTGTTCATTGCTTCCGCGTGCGTCACACATACGGAAGTCGGTAAGCCAATCAGAGGCAGGTGGGGGCTGGTCTTTACGTATGCAGCCTGTAAGAACAGCTGAGCAGCGCAACATCGGAACTGGCTCTGTTGAAATGAATTGTGGTCCTTGGATAAGTCACGGAAAAGACACACTGTGATTGGCCAGTAGTCACTTTGACTGACAGCTTTCCCTTGGTTTTTCCAGGAAGTCCGGGCTAGAACTTTTGCACATCACTCCAATTAACTGCAGAGGCGAACGAGGCATCTAGCTCTTTATATCTGTGGTCGGATTCCCCACACCCACCACTCCCTGCTGACAGGTGCCCCCCTCCCCCCAGTCCTTAGGAATACATACAGTGACAATTATCATCCTCCCTGCCACCCGGCTTCCCTCCCCCCGAACGAACGCGGGATCTGGGACTAGGAACCGAGATGTAAAAAATGTTCTGCAGTCATGATCAATACAAGTGGATATCCTGACTACATTATATCCCGATGCATCATGGGAAACTGAGTCTTTTCATCACTCCCGACCACGGTAGAACGCTGGCTATTGTTGTTTTCAACGGTAAAACTAGAAGATGTCTGTGGGAGCGTCTTCAGAGCGCTCCACAAGTTGTATTTCTCAAGACGTCCCCAGATGTCTTAGACACCCAAAGTGTTCATGGTTCATGACTGTTGTTGGTGCTTCTCAAAGCCGCGGCCAAATGCATATCCTTTTGGGGGTCCTTGACATGAAAAAGTCTATATCTAAGCCTACAGTATATCAGTGGTTCTCAAACTTTGTCATGTCAAGAACCCCCGAAATGACATGTATTTGGCCGCGGACCCCCGTCTCAAAATATTTAGTTCGCTCTGAATTTGTGTCTTGCCAAATGCTATAGATTCAGAATAGATACACGTACTGCTCTGTCCTGTCTCCATGCTGATTGGCTGGGGAGTGGAGGAGAAAGGGGGGGGGGGGGTCTGTGCTGCTCCCCTCTCCCATGTTCAACAGCATGTTTGCATGTCTCAGCTCAGAGCGCGTCTCAGCTTAATCCGTCCTTATCTCCCAGCGCGACAACACAACAAGAGGATCTTTAAAGAAGACAATTCTCTTTCCGTAGCAGTGAGAGCTGCTCTGTTTCATAGTGTTCTTTTTCTCTTTACCGTAGACACTCTGTGTGTGTGTGTGTGTGTGTGTGTGTGTGTGTGTGTGTGTGTGTGTGTGTGTGTGTGTGTGTGTGTGTGTGTGATAAGATTAGATCATATAAAATAAACCTTTATTGATCCCTGGAGGGGAATTCAGGTGTCATCCATGGCAGCGACAAATATGAAAGTGAAACACAGGGAAATGTACAGGAATGAGTTAAGAGTCGAGAACCAAGAATAGTCAGGGAATATCTTCAGAAATAATGCACAATCCTGGAATAAATTCCTTACCAAGACATGTATTCACCAATGTGTTTGTAAAGGTGTCTAGTAGTAACACATCTCACAAAGACTGACATTCAGTTTCCCCAGGAGAATCCGTGACAGCTGCTGAAAGTTGGGGTCCCATTATCTTAACTATATGGAACATATTTTTACATTTAAGAAAACATAATGGCTGCTAGTTCATGAATGCCTGAACGGATTTCCATTCGGATTTTTTTGTTTGAAAGCTGTGAGCAATGTGCACACACGTGGTGCATGATCTAGGCATGGACATGACATGATCATTGCTCTATGAATTACATGGAAGTCTATGGAGAGGGAGGTGTCTGGGACTTCGAAGGTATTTTCAAAAGACGGTGTATGAGTTAAGTACTTAAAGGGGTATTGTCACTTTAAAAAGTCATCTTAAAATTTTAGTTAATTGCGACCGTAGGTCGCAGTTACTTTTACACTCTCATACTATCCAATCCTCCACCAGCCGTCAGTCCGTCTGTCCGTCCTTCCTTCCTTCCTTCCTTCCGTCACGTCACTCGTCACACGTCACACTTTCCCCCTACTCATATCTCCGCCACCGTTGCCCCGATCCATGCCAAAATTTCCACACAAACTCCTTGCCAGCCAAACTACAACCTCCAAGGACCCCCGGAGCTCCAGGACCTGGGGGACCCCCAGGTGTAAAAAAATGACCAAATGTGCAAAAATGACCACCCCAACGGGGCTGCTCACGGGGAATTCCCGGGGACCACCGACTCCTGGTGCTCCAGAACGGATGCAAAAGTGGTGGCGCCCCCAGTGGAGGACCCCCTCCACTGCAGCTCACATAAAATGCCTTAACTCGGGCTAGGAGCGACCGGGAGAGCCGGGGCCGGTACCTATTCGTCCGCCTCGGCGGCGCGGAGACCCCACCCCTCATTTCTCACATGGCCCTCTTCTAGCGCCACCATGAGGCCGATTCTTGCGAAACACATTTTTGGACACTGCTCCTACAATTTTTGCCCTATCGGTACACAGTATGTCTACACTCATGTCATCAACTTGGATCTGTCCCATATAGCGCCACCTTCAGGCCGATTTTTTAAAACACATTTTTGGACACTGCTCCTACAATCTTTGCCCTAAAATCACGCAAATCGCTACACAGTATGTCTACACTCATCTCATCAACATGGATCTGTCCCATATAGCGCCACCTTCAGGCCGATTTTTTAAAACACATTTTTGGACACTGCTCCTACAGATTTTGCCCTAAAATCACACAAATCGCACAGTATCTCTACAGTCATGTAATCAAAACGCATCTGTCCCATCTAGCGCCACCATCAGGACGATTTTGGTTAAACAAACTTTTGGCCTATTTGTTGGTCGCTTATCTCCCGATTAGGGAGTCTTACTGGTATTTCTATGATGTCATTGTGGGAATGCGCAAGCCAATCAAATAAATTGACTGTACTTAGACTACTTACTGTACTGGTCAGCTGTTGTTGGGGGGCGAGGGGCAGATTACACTGTGACATGAGTTTCAGACTATTTCAGACCGTTTTCAGAGAGACCACGTGACCTACTGTATCATACTATTATAATTTTGGGGCGTGTCAGCGCAGCGGGCCTTTAAGTAGTCAAGCGTACATGCTTTTAAATGTACTTAAGTAAATGTACTTAAGTAAAAGTAAGAGTAAATTCACAATTACTGTAATTTTTTCACAATTAATTTATAGGACCTTGTTTCTCTTGTTGCAACCGTCAGGTTGCAGTTACTATCAAAACCTCCACCGGCTGTCAGTCAGTCAATCAGTCAGTCACTCGTCACACTTTTGCCCTTCTCATATCTCTGCCACCGTTGCCCCTATCCATGGCAAACTTTGCACACACACTCCTTGGCTGCCAAACCACCCCCTCCTTTCTCACATGGCCCTCTTCTAGCGCCACCATGAGGCCGATTCTTAAAAAACACATTTTTCGACACTGCTCCTACAAATGTTGCCCTAAAATCACACAAATCGGTACACAGTATGTCTACACTCATGTCATCAACATGGATCTGTCCCATATAGTGCCACCATCAGGCCGATTTTTTAAAACACATTTTAGGCCAATTTGTGTATACATGCGACCTGACGGTCGCTTATCTCCCGATTTAGGGAGTCTTACTGGTAACTCTTGTTTCAGAGAATTAACTCTTTGAAACCACCTGCACTGACGTGCTTGCTTGTAGAACCACTATGTTAACACATAACCTGCAGAAACACCTATAAAAACAACCCCTTCCTTCCTTCCTTCACCCCCAGCGGGAATCAAACCCAGGACCTTCTAGTTGTGAGGCAACAGCACTACCCTGCCCCTTCTGTCAGCTGCATTTTATGGGGGGGAAATAGTACACTTTTCAGCCTTCCTAGAAATGTACTCGAAGTAAGAGTACAAATATTTGTCTTGGAAATGTATTCAAGTAAGAGTAATAAGTATCAAAGAAATCTAAGACTCAAGTAAAGTAGGCTACAAATCCTCAAAATCTGTACTTAAGTACAGATACTCTAGTATATTTACTTGAGTACTGTCCACCACCACTGGTGGGTGGTGACCCAGCTGAAGTTAGCCACACCTACGGATGTTGTTGGATGGTGAAAAGAGGAGGGGATGATTTTATGATGTCATTATATCGGCGTATTATGGAGTAATGTACCTCAATAGACACATATAAAACAGAAAAAAGTACACAACTATGGCACCACCTCTTTAAGGGAGATGAGCCCACCCTTGTGAGGAGCAAACCCATTTTGTCTGTTTGTAACCGAACTTATGTTTGTTTGCTGCTTAAAAAATGTGTATATGTTTATGCATGTAAGTATTGTGTGTGTGTGTGTGTGTGTGTGTGTGCGTGTGCGCGCGTGTGTGCGCGTGCGTGTGTGTGCGTGCGTGCGTGTGCGCGCGTGTGTGTGTATTCCTACGTGGCAGAGCTTAATGTGCATGCTAGTGCGCGGTTTGAATGTTGTTGTCATTCCGCGGCTCCTCCGACTTCAAACCCAGACTAAAGGTTGTCTGCACGTCTTGACATTAGATAAATGCCTGGGCTGCTGTAAGCACAGTCGTACCAATTCTCCGATAGGTCTCTCTCTCTCTCTCTCCTTCTCTCTCTCTCTCTCTCTCTCTCTCTCTCCATCCAGGCTCATCTAATGATCCGTCTGCGGCGCGCATCGAGCTGCTTGTCAGAGATCAATCATCTTCGTCAGAGTATTCTACCGATTGTTTGAGTAGTGGGCCATTAGAGAGGAACTGTTTGGAGGTGTTTTGTGAACCTAAGCGACTTCAAAGGTCAGCCAGAGAGAGAGAGGGAGGTAGAGAGAGAGAGAGGGAGGTAGAGACAGAAAGAGGGAAGTGGTGGAAAAGAGGTATTTTTTCCCCCCCAAATTGTTATATTGTTGTGCTTGTATGTGGAGAGAGAGAGAGAGAGATAGAGACAGAGGGAGTTAGAGAGAGAGAGAGGCCTTGTCAGCCCGTTCTGTGACTCCGCTGCCCTTTGTTAGTATGCATCCTTAACCCATTTAGGGCCTAGGATTATTGACTACTTTAACCATTGAAAAATAGCAGATATACAAGCTCACAGCGCGGCACCGAGTGCCGCGCTGCGAGCTTGTAGATCTGCTATTTTTGAAAAATCATGATTTTTCTTTGCAAGTCTTTGAATATATCTATTTAAAAGCGAACATTTGTAACTCAAATATTTGCTTCTGGGGGGTCCCTGGAACAACATATTTTGAGATGGGGGTCCGTGGCTAAATACCTGTAATTTTGGGGGTCCTTGACATGAAAATGTTTGAGAACCACTGATTTAGAGGAAGGATTTAGAAGTCGGGTCAAAGATCGGGTCAAAGATATTCATAGACTTGCACACATTTTCACGATTTTTCAAAAATAGCAGATCTACAAGCTCGCAGCGCGGCACTCGGTGCCGCGCTGTGAGCTTGTATATCTGCTATTTTTCAATGGTTAAGGCATAAAATAGTGGTTAAAGAGGTTAAAATCTAGCGCGACTCGGGCGCGTTCCAGGTATTTGAGAGTTAAACAGCTCTCGCCCACAACAAGCTCACAACCTGGGGATTAATAATTCCCACTGTCTGACATCACTGGTACCTGATCTGAAATATGCACAGCGAGTTCGGGGAGAAGAAAGGACAGGGGGCAACGTGGTGGAGGGGGGCTGGGGGTTGAGGGGGAAGGCCTACTATAGGCGATGGGTGCTGCTGAGTCTTTGGAAGGTGCGACGGGGGTCTCTTGTTTTATGTGGCTTGTCAATAAGCACCTAATGAGGAAACCCACCTGTGATTATTGAACCTCCAGACGCATAAACTGCCGACGCAGTCCCAGCCACGTCAAAACTTTTCAAAGGTCCTCCCTAGCTCTTCTTGGAACAAGTGCATATTTCTCCTTTTGAGGCAAAGTTGCGAAACGGTGTAATTTAAAGTTGTTTCCTCGGTTATGGAGGAATAGGGGATGTTTCCCTTTTATTCTTTTTCTTTTTTTTTTTCAGTTTGAAAGCGATTCCGTTGCGGGCGCGGGCGACACGACGTCTGTCCTTTCAGAGAGACGAAGTGGGGCCGCAAATCAGGGGGATGCAACATTTGATGATTAAAAGCTTTTTATACTGCCGAGCTTTTCCGCCGAGTTACAATCATAACGCTGAGGTCATTTGAACAGCGGAAACTTTACTGCTCACCCCGTGGTTCTCCCACAAAGTGAAAGCGCTGCATGCGGCGTCTCATTTTAAAGCAGGGAGAGGTGAGCAGAGAGAGAGAGACAGAGACGCGTCTCTGCCTGGCTACAAAACCATTTTTCCTATTTGAGAGGGTTAGGCTTCTTAGACCCGCCGTCTTAATCTGACCAATATAATGATGAGGCATCTTTCAAAGTCACCTCTTTCGCGCTTCCGGGTCCCATGGAAGAGATAGGAGGGTGATTGTGATGTGTGTTTGTG
This sequence comes from Nannobrachium achirus, assembly GCF_963921795.1. Taxonomy (NCBI): domain Eukaryota; kingdom Metazoa; phylum Chordata; class Actinopteri; order Myctophiformes; family Myctophidae; genus Nannobrachium; species Nannobrachium achirus. The sequence continues at coordinate 60,884,567 of NC_137816.1, read as the reverse complement.
TGTGATAGGCGGTTTAACCCTCAAACACCTGGAGTCGCGTTAGATTTAAACCACTTTAACCATTATTTTATGCTTTAACCATTGAAAAATAGCAGATATACAAGCTCACAGGGCGGCACCGAGTGCCGCGCTGCGAGCTTGTAGATCTGCTATTTGGAATATTATGTCTTTGAATATCTTTGACCCGATCTTTGACCCGACTTCTAAATCCTTCCTCTAAATCAGTGGTTCTCAAACTTTTTCACGTCAAGGACCCCCAAAATTACATGCATTTGGCCGCAGACCCCCCCCCCCCCAATCTCAAAATATGTTGTTCCAGGGACCCCCCCCCCCCCCCCCCCCAGAAGCAGAGATTTGCGTTACAAATGTTTGCCTTGGAAAAAGAAATATTGAAACATTTGCAAACATTTTCAGGATTTTTCAAAAATAGCATCTACAAGCTCGCAGCGCGGCACTCGGAGCTTGTATATCTGCTATTTTTCAACAGTTAAAGCATAAAATAACAATATCCAATAATGTATACCCGTTCTGAGCGGCTTAAGGTGGAGTGCTGTGCCAGTAATTGGCGGAGCTGGCGGCGCGGCGAAGACCTTTGTTGCACACTCCTTCTCCGATCACATGCGCTCTCTCTCTCTCCCCCACTTCATATGAAGAAGAATTGAAATCAGCTGTTCAGAGGCTCGGGTGTAAAGTGCAGTTCTTCTCTGTCCTATAGAAATGAGCAGTGTGGGGTACAGGTAACTTCAAATGGAACGCAATAAACAGAGCGAGGAGGAGATGGAGAGGTGGCAGAGAAGATAAAGCAGCAAGCAATACGAGTCTCTTTCACTTAAATAACAACGCAATCCATCCGCTCTTCTGCCGTCCAAAAAAGTCAACCTCAAGATATGTTTGGTTTAATATGATTACTAGACAAATAACATGGAATTGCAATTACCTCACTTCCATTGTGTGGTACTTTATGTCCTTAATACCGCTCTCATTTATTTTTAGTTTGTTTATTGTTTTTGCTTCCCCCTTGCTTTCCCCTTTCTTTCTTTTTTTGCCATTATTTCCCAGCTCTCGTTCAGGGTGGAAAAGTAGGGCGCTCACTTGCAATTATTACCCAACTCCAAACTACTTCTTTATAAGGCGGCGGATTATTTTCTCTTTACAAAACAAACAAACAAACAAACAAAAAAGGCGACTTTCAAGCGGGGAAGAATATTTAATTGTTTTTTGATTACTTATGGGGATGGGGCCGTGGGAATAGGCCGTCGTAAATATTTAAACACATCCAGCATGATGCCATATTTCCATTAGCCATAAATGTTTTTAAATGATTGTTATTGCCATCGGACGTGGGATTCCGAGTGAAAACCATTTTTTTTAAAAGTGGGGGAGAGCAAAAATAAAAAAATGAAAAATCTTCCCTTCATCTGTTAGTTCAAGGACAGTGAAATTAGCTCAAGAAGAAGCCCACAGACACATGCAGGCAACAGCCCAGCAGTTTCTGTTGCTACCGTCAGTACACTCTGCTGGCCAGAGGGTGGCAGCAGAGAGCAGCCGGGCCTCAACAGAAGGCTGCCAGTCAGTGATTATAATTTATGATCCATTTCTATTATAGGTGGGGTGTGCGGAGATAGTTATAGTAATAATTATCTGGACTGAAGGGTTTCCAAGGCAACCAACATGCCCCCCCCCCCCCCACCCTTTCCCCCCTTTCCATGGTGGGAGCTCTGGCGGAGAGAGAGAGAGGGGGAACATGTGTCTGTGTTTATGTGTGTGTGTGTGTGTGCGTGCATGTGTTTATGTGTGTGTATGTGTGCATGTGTTTGTGTTTATGTGTGTGTATGCGTGCATGTGTTTGTGTGTATACGTGCATGTGTTTGTGTGTATGTGTGTGTATGCGTGCATGTGTTTGTGTGTGTGTGTGTGTTGGTATGTGAATGCCGCTTGACATGGCGGGATGAGAAGGGCACAGAGCCTGTGGTTTTGCTGCTGAGGTTAGCTTAGCTGTTAGCCAACGCCGCTGGCGTGAGGGAAACCCTACAGACACGTGCACATGCAAATGCACACACAAAACAACACACAGCTTAAGGATCTATTGTACGGTAATGGAAGCCACAGTGTTTTAAGTAATTTGTTTATAAAAAAATATAATTAGGCTATATTGTAATAAAACCTACTCTCGAAAAGAACAGTCTTTATGCCAGGGTTTAATTCAAGCGGAGTTCCTGGAAATGCACATTCCAAACCATTTCCAGTTTCCTGGGAAGCCGATAACTGGAAACTGTGAACAAATATATACTGTGTGTGTGTGTTTGTTTGTTGCCATATCAAAACACAGTTAGTGTTTTCACTCCAACATATAGCTAGGGATGGGTATCGTTTGGATTTTTACGAGTCCGGTTACGGTTCCGGTTCTGCTTATCGGTTCCGGTTCCAAACGGTTCCTATTTCGGTTCAAAAATGGTTTGGTTTTTACACAAAAACTTTATTTTTTAATTTAATTTTAATGTTTAATTTACAGTTTTAATGAATAATTTAAAACATATTTTTTTAATTGAATTTTAATGTTTAATTTACAGTTTTAATGAATTATGCAAATTAAATCATATTTCAATGTCTTCAGTGATACTCTTATTCTGAAGAGATTAAGAAGTCGACCACCGTCTGGAAGTATTATTGCATTACGAAATCGACCACCGTCTGGAAGTCTTATTGCGCAACGTATCTTATTCTGAAGAGATCGGCCACCGGAAGTATTAGATTTGCCAGCTTAGATTTGACAAAATAACACAGCTCGGCGAGCGAGCGACAGCGAGCTGAGCCCGCAGTCGCTCCATAACCCAGAGAGACACACGGGGGTCCGCAGGCACTGTTGCCGCACAGTCTTTCAGATGAATGCCACGCTGTCATAAATGTTTCGCAGACATCCCAAGTTGGCGATCAACATTTCCGGGAGGTCTCCTGTGCACGTTTCTTTCTAGGATTTTACTAATTTATCTACGGTTAAAAATGGTTAAAAACTGTTAAAAACTGGTTCTGCACGGCGGCGGAACCACTTAGGCTTAATATAATCTTAATATAATTTATAGAATGATATCTTTCTTACCTATTTGGGAGAAAGTTATGTCACTCTCACAGTGGGACACAGGCTGCCGTGCGCCGCACAGGCTGACGCAGCTTGTCCAGTTCTATGTCCAGCGAAAAAGAACCGACAGCTGTAATGTACTGTTATTTTATTCATATTAAGCAAGACCTGTCAAAAACCTGTCTGTTTACTGTTACGAGCTGATTATATTTTCACGCTTGAGTCTCGACTCTCGAGAGGAGAACCCACACCAGTGGTTGGTCACTTTTAGACGCCCACATCTCCCACAGCGAATTACAATCATGCATTTGCCAGATTGACAGTTCGGCGACGAATTAGCACACATTGCGGGTTGCAGATCCGTTTTTTTCGACCGGATCCAGCCGGATATGGCAAGCATTTGCGGGAGCGGATATATATATGTAATGTAATGAAGCCTTTTTTGAACGGATAGCACGTCTTTTTTTTCACTGGTGCGTCTAGGAACCGATAAGCAGTACCGAAAGTAAATATTCTTTTTGGGTACCCAGGAACCGTCATGTCCTTATCGGTTCTGTCCCGGTACCGAATTTCGGTACCCATCCCTACATATAGCAGTTTGGTTCTATACTCCTCCTTTTGTTCCTTTCCACCATGTCTTTGCCGAAATTAGTCGATCAAGTGTAGAGCTGCTATTGTCAGTCAGCTGTTATCGTGTCGCCCATTATGACCTGCCTGGAATAGAAACGCTTGCTGGGTTCATGGTTAAGAAATGGTTCATTGATGTCTATAGTGATGAGCCAAACAGAACCTGGCAGCATGTGTAATAATCAATCTAGTTGATCAATCATTGAGTCTTTTATAAACCGATATGGATATTATGCCTTCAACATTTTCTTGGAAAGGGGGGGCATTGGCATTTCTTTCACCATATTTACACTAATGCAACTCCGCCAGCAATTTTCATGATTTTTTTACCTTATTTTGAAGGACCCATGGAAGACACGTTGTGTGTACACGCTGTTTGTAACATCCAACGATCATGTCTTCTTCCATCCCGTAAAGAAAAATTGTGACCGCGACGATCCATTCTTTAGTTATGGTGTGTTGGACGATTATCACAATCTGGGAGTAGAATCCGTGATAAATCCACTTATCTGAATTCTCTACCATTGGTCTGAATGGAAAGCCGGATGTCCGCGTGGCTTCATCTCCCGAAGGATCTTGGGATATTAACTTTATAGCTGCCGTTGACATGTCAGCTCGTCAATGAAAGGGTTAATACCATGACGCCGTTGACGGGTCAGCTCGTCACTCTTACTGTAAATACAGTAACACTGTTATGACTTACTGTACGTCTTGGCTGTCCATTCTGCATCGGCAATGTCCGCGATTTGTTTACAACGCACGCTGGGTGTGCCGTGCACGCAAAGTTTGAAAAAAAGTGAAGCTCCTCCATTAGAAATCCATTGATCTTCCCTTCATTTATTCGAAAAAAAAGGCTGGCATGTTTACAGCTCAATCTGCTATCGCATGGGGGCCGCCATGACCGCAATTCATCCTTTCAAAGTAAGGGGCAGCAGAAGTGTTAAGTCCCTGCTTTACTGCGGGGTGTATCAGACTGCCGTGAGTGCCGTCTGATATTAAACAATGAAAAGACCGATTTATGCGTTTTGGCTTATATGGCGGCCTAGTGCGGTAAAATCTGAAAACGCAGATGTGTCTATGTGTGTACATGCCTGCCTTCGAGAGTCGGTGTGGGAGTCCGACTACCCTATATGTGGTTTGGTGAGAAAAGTAGGAGGAAAAACAGGAAGTCAAATTGGCTTTGGTGGGACTAAATGTTTAAATCGCTTGCTGTTACCATTCCATACTGGTCCTGTATGACATAAAGGATAATTGTAATGAGCAGAATAAGTTTGACCTATAAGGAGGAGGCAGTGAAATGCAATGAAACACAAAAGGCATGTTTTGGATTGGCTGGCAGCTGTCATCATGTAAACAGCTAAATTAAGCCACCGCTAATGCTAAATGCAGAGGAATTACAGGGACAACCCTAGGGCTGACCCAAAAAATTCGAATATTCGAAGCTTCGTTCGAAGGCACGGTATTCGAATTTGAAAAATAAATTCGAATAATCGGCCGCGGCCGTTTGTCCTTTGGGGGGGCCGCGTGCCTTAGCTTGCATGCGCCTCGCTCCACTCTAGCGTTAGTCTGGGATCACTTCACTTTACGGGGTTTGATCCGGTCGGGAGCGGAAACCACTTTACGTCATGTTGTAGTCCTAGACGGACTACACTTTGGCCGGAACTATCAACCGGATTCAGTTTTAACCCAAAATATTCCCCTGCACCCAAGGACATACTTTTAGGGCCGACCTAATAAACACCTTGATGAGGCGTAGTTTTGCTTTCGAAAAATTCGTTTGGTATGTGCATCTTTTAATCCAACTCGTAGCGACTGGCAAGACTACGTAGGCTACTCCAGCATTTTAAAAGGGATTGGGGAAACAAACGGAGGGAACCAAATCAAAGCGACGCCGCTTCTTCTAGTGGTTTCCGCGCTTTAGGCGGAAACCAAACGGTCTGTTGTGAACGCCAGGCTCTCTCCCGGGAGAAAGCCTGGTAGGCGAGGTTACTCTAGCGTGATAGCGTCACCCCCTTCTCACACACGTGTTAACATTAATAACAAGCCAACAGCAACGAGAGCATGCATGAAGCCATCAGAATGGTCGATGATGAAGGAAAAAAAAGAAAAGACAGCGCGCTGTCACATATACACCGACATGCGTTTGGCACCGAAATGTGTGACACCAATGTAACATCACCCAATGCAACTATGCGATGCAGTCACACATTTCGTTACCAAACCATTGTCGGTGTAACATGATCCATGCATGCGTTTGCTGTCTTCCACTCGCTGACAGACACACAACTCAACGCAAGGAAACAAACAGCGAAAATTTGATTTTACAAAACGGACCCCGTCAGCGTCGATCCCGTTTTAAAGAGGAAAAAAGAGCTTAAAACCCAACTTGCTAGGGTTACGTTGTCGTGGTGTTGATGAAGTTTATATCGGATCTGCTGCAAGCTCAATAGTCGCGCCCGCATAGAGTAGGCTACGTTGTCTGAGCCTGACCATCAGCTTTCGGTTGATGAGTGTGGAACTTTAATTCAGACACACTGCAGTGCAATTATTTACTATAAAATCTACTATTACATTAGCGTGTACAACACCTTGGGACTTGGGAGTTAATCTGTTTGTTATATAGGGCTCGAGTCGCGCTGCAGTGTTTGCTGTTGCAGCCGCGCTTTGTTACATTACTAACGTGATGTGATTATGTCAATCCTACTTGTCCTGCAAAAACACCTTTCTTTAATGTAGAAAACATTCGTATCTTCTTCTTCCTCGTTGTATTGTTGTACTATTTAATGAAAATAAGGAGCATTATTATGAGGAAAAAACTGGTGTGTTTTCCCTTTTAAAATTGTGTAAATCGCGCATTTTTAAACACATTTCCTTAACGGTTATCACTTATGTAACCGATAAACTTTTGCTCCCTACCACCCCCCCCCCCCCCCCGGTCGCCGTCATCGAAGCTTCGAAGTTCGAAAGAAAGCTTCGATTAAGCTTCGATTATGAAAAAAGTAATCGAAGGTCAGCCCTAGACAACCCCTGGACTGGCATATACTGTAGGTCTACTTGGTGAAATGAACCCAACAGGCCTTCTTACCTTCAATTAGATTTTCTCTTGGGTTTTGAATTACGGTGATCTGCTCTCCCTGCTTATTCCTTCAAACAAAACAGTTTAGTGCTTTGGGGAACTATATAGCCCACAATGGGACCCATCGCATTGTGTGTTATTAAACCCAGCTTGTGCTAACACACATCTCAAGTCATCCTTAATTCTGTGCGTGGTATTGGGGCAGCCACCAAATGGACTGGTGGAAGGCAGGGGTTGAGCATGGGAAATTATGAAAAATAGATTTATGAATGATAAATGAATATGAGAGGCAGGCCAACAAGGTGGCCGGCTGTGATTGGGAATGGTACTAATAATATAGATGCTAATAAACTGTAACTGTGTGTGTGTGTGTGTGTGTGTGTGTGTGTGTGTGTGTGTGTGTGTGTGTGTGTGTGTGTGTGTGTGTGTGTGTGTGTGTGTGTGTGTCTGGTTGGATTAGGCCCAAATATGGATATTTTATGTCTAACGTCACAGTACTGAGCTCCCAGATAATGACTGGCCTCAAAATACTTCCTTAATTCTTCCACATGTGCAATAACCCAAGCTATGTTGGTACTAATATATACAGACACACACCATGTGTACGGAATCAGAACAGTTTCATAAGTGTTTACAAACAATGTCAAGTTTTCTTCATTTAATTTTGATAAATTCAGCTAACGATTCAGGTCTCTCTCTCTCATATTTATAGTTATATACAGTACTATATATACCTTATACTAATCTAATCATACTTATATATCGTCCTGGTCGCGTGGAAACTCGTATCTCCAAGTTTCAAATGTGTACGTTCTTTCGCAAGTAAAGCCCTGCTTCATCATACAAGACTGTCGCACAAAAGTAGTGAAAACAGCAGATCTACAAGCACACAACACCTCGCACTACGTTGTGTGCTTGTAGATCGGCTGTTTTCACAAGTATTCATTTTTAAAATGATAAATGCCAAACGAACGGTTTTGGACATACAAGGTTTTCACCCGACAACGACGATATAGTACATTATCTGTTGACAAAACTGCTGTGCATGTTGACCAGACCAGATGAGGCTATTAAGGGGCGGAGCTTGGCTGTGGTGTGGGCAGTCCCTCCTCCCCCGGAGCAGATTGTGTGGTAACTGGTAGTGACTGGCAACCCCTTTGCCGCCTGCCAAGCAGAATCCCTAGCATGGGTTGGCCTGAGGCAACGCAGGGTTAATGTCTGGGCAGACCCTGCTGTCACCCCCTCTGCTTGCTCTTTCTAGCACACACATGGATGTATGCACACCATTCTCTCTCTCTCTCTCTCTCTCTCTCTCTCTCTCTCTCTCTCTCTCTCTCTCTCTCTCTCTCTCTCTTTCTGTCTGTCTCTGGCACGCACGCACACAGACACAGACACACGCACGCACGCACGCACACTCACACTCACTCACACTCACTCACACACAAACCACGACCCCTCTCACCCCCAAGAGTGTGGCATTGGTTGGAGGCTGTTGGCTAACGTGCCGCCGTCGTCAGCCATATACAGAAGCCAGATGCCAGTCAGAACAGAACACCCCGGCGAGCATGCGCACGGCAGCACGGCGGATACACACACACACACACACACACACACACACACACACACACACACACACACACACACACACACACACACACACTTGCCCGAGCGGGAGTGAGAGTGCGTCCTTCTTTCTTATGCAACATTCGTAGTAGACATAGTACAGCACAATGATAGGTACAGCACAAGGGTCTTCAACGTTTTCAGGCCAAGGACCCCTTATTTGAGAGAGAGATGAAGCAGGGACCCCCACAACCTGCTCATAGAATCCATATGGTTTCATTGTTTGACGGCACAATCATCAGTGTATTTTGGGTTCATGTCAATTTGTGTTTTCAGATATTTAACCACTTGAACCGTTAATAAACTTGACCTTTGACTCTGTACTTAAGCTGGTTGCACACTGCTGCGTTTTTCGGGCAGAATATTGGAGTGAATTTCGGAGCACGCAAATAAAAAAATCAACCTCACGTTTGCACACTGCCGCCCGTTTCGCGCACCACTCGGTCCCTTGCTCTCTCTATCTCTCTCTCTCTCTCTCTTTGCCCTGAAAAACGCATTTCGCAACGAAAAACGCAGCAGTGTGCAAAGACCTTAAGTCTGCTCTTTTTCCCCTCTACACCAAACCTCTTAGCCGAAAAAAGCCGATCTACAAGCTCACAATGCCTCGCAGCGCGAGTTGTTGTGAGCTTGTAGATCTGCTATTTTTGGCTAAAGTCCTCAGAATATGGACACTAGGGTTCAAGTGGTTCAAATTCTACCACACAAAGATTTGGAGGACCCCCTGTAGTAACTCTGAGGACCCCCCCGACCCCCTGTTGAAGACCCCTGATCTACGTAGTGATGCGTGGTGTGCGTGCTGGGAGTAGAGTATTTGTTCATTTTTTAAGCCCTGCTGTACGTCTGTTTACTTTGCATTGAGAGCCTTTCCTCCCTATCCCCATGTCCATTATGCCTTGTCTCTCTTTTCTCCCCTCTTCCAGATCAGTGGTTCTCAACCTTTATCAGGCTGCAACCCCTCAAAAGAATCATATTTGAACTGGGGACCCCCAGTTGAGTTGTTCAATTTAGTCAGACTCTAGATGAGGCATTGTGAGCTTGTAGATCTGCTATTTTCACAATGTTTGCCACTTTCTTTTTTAAGATTTTTTTTGGGGTCTTTTTATGCCTTTATTTGATAGGATAGTAGACTGACAGGAAATGGGGAGAGAGAGATGGGGAATGACAATTTGTCAAAGGTCGTCCGGATCGGGAATCGAACCGGCGACGCCAGCAGGCATCATAGCCTAATATGTGGTATGCGCCTGGACCACTAGGCCAGCGGGCGCCCCAATGTTTGCCACTTTCTTATATTATCTGACAGTTTGGCCAGTTTTTATAGTATAGTTTGTTGATAACTTTAAATGCACTCCCCCCGCCCCTTTTTACATTAACTCTTTCAGTGCCCAGAATCACCACTAGAGGGCGCCCAATGGCCATAGAATCCACCATAGACATACGCTGTATATGCACAAGCCGTGCGCAGCCATGACGCGCCTGAACACTTTCCTTTGTGCATGAACAGGAACAGGATGAAGTTAGCTTGAAGTTAGCTATTGGCTACCAAGCATTTTAGAAGCCCTATTTTCGGTGATTTAGCCGTGATTAAACCTTGCACACCTCATGGATATGCATGGAACAGAGAAAATTAGCTCTAAAGATCCTGGATTGCATTGGAGTGGATGGGAAATATCGGCGGCTCGACGCTCTCGCGGGCCGTGTAAACAGATTTTTTTAAAAGCCGAACTAGTTCGGGATCGGCACCCCGAACGTTAATAAGGTCCAAATAAAGCCGAACTAGTTCGGGATCGGCACAATAAGAGTTAAAAAGGGTCTTAAAAGGCCTTAAATTGTCACTTCACTGTCATCTGGGTTCATCTGGGGAGTCAGGACATCTAGAAGCACAGTTCGAGATATCCTTTTTCTTTCCTCTTGTCTCCTCGTTCGCCGTGCCTTGTCTGTCTTCCTCTTCTCCTCTCCTTTCCTCCATCTCTCTTTCCACCCTGAAGTGCCCTCTCTAATTGAACAGTCATCTGTCGGCTGTTTGTCTCTCTCCCTGGTATCCCTCATCCAAAGGCCCTCTCTCTGTCTCTCTCTCTCTCTCTCTGACTCTCTGTGTGTGTCTCTCTCTCCTCTCGTTCTCTCTCTCTCTCTCCCTCTCTCTCGCCCCTTCGTGGTGCCATCTGTGCGGCACAGTGACTGGTGAAAGCCGTGCCCTCCCCACCTCTCCCTCCCTCCCCCCATTCATCTCTCTTTCCCTCCCATGCAGTCCTTCTCTCCATTCTCTCTCTCTCTCTCTCTCTCTCCCCCCAGCGTTCCCTCTCCCAGTCAACCTCTCTCTGCCATGCCTCTCGCTCTCTCGCCATCCTTCATATACTCTCTCTCCTCTCACAACCCCCTCCCTGTCTCTCTTCCTCCCTCTGTCTGTACCTCCTCCTCTCTCTCTCTCTCTCTCTCTCTCTCTCTCTCTCTCTCTCTCTCCTCTTCTCCCCTCCTCTTCTCCTTGCTTCGGCATTGTGTTGTTTGTTTGTTTGTTTGTTTGCAGCGAGGTGCGTGTGCCTTTAAGAGAGCCGAGTGTGTCTGCTACTCCGGGCCTAATGTCATTACTCTGTACAAACTTGGTGTGACAGAGGCAGGAGGCGCCCGCAGATTGATGACATTTTATTGTTATTGCAGCGCTGCTATTAACTCCAATTGACCGGGAACGCATATCTGTGTCTCTTTAAGATTTGAATTGTACCTTAGTTATTCAAAAATAGCAGATATACAAGCTCACGGCGCGCTGCGAGCGTGTAGGTCTGCTATCTTTGGAAAAAATTGTAAACATTTTTGAATATGTATTTTTTCAAATCGAACACTTGTAACTCAAATATCTCTTTCTCCCTGGGGTCCCTTGAACTAAATATTTTGAGATGGGGTTCCGCAGTCAAGTACATATAATTCTAGGGGTCCTTGACGTTAAAAAGTTTGAGCGCCACTGATAAAGACAAAAAAAAATGTTTTTTTAGAAAACCATTAGGGTTTAAAGAAATGTTTTGAATCGGCCTGGAGTCTAAATGGGTTAACTGTTCACCACTCTCCTGCTTCTCTCTGTCTGTCTGCTGCTGCTGAGGCTTCCTACCTAGAGAGAGAGAGAGAGAGAGAGAGAGAGAGAGAGAGAGAGAGAGATGGAGGGGGAAAGAAGGAGGAAAACACAAAACAGCAAATTGAACACATCGCCCGTTTGATGCAGAGAAAAAATGATTAATTTAAGTATAAAATTGCTATTTTGATGTTGTATATTTTTGCCATGCTATCATGTCGGGATCCTCGACACGGTCTGTTTTTTTTAGACCTGGCGTACATTAGATTGCCAGAGAGAAATTATTTAATTTATGTACTGGCCTAGCTGAACACATTCGGTCCCTGTTTGTGGCGTGAACATTGTGATGTGGAGGTATAATACATACACGGCGTGTGCTAGTCTAGAAGCAGAAGGCTACGGCGTGATTAATTGCAGTTGAATGGACTTTGGATTGTACTCTGAAGCGAGGTGCGCGAACAATAAGAATCATGAATCAATGAGTCGACAGATTGCTCACTTGTAATGCCTCCCAATGTGTAGTGTGCTTAATGCATATGGACTTGATTTATTTGATTTTTTCTGTTTATTATCCTAAGTCCTATCCTCTGCATTGGGATCCCAGATGAGACGGGAAAAAGCCGTCTATTCATTCATCATTTTACCCATCAATTATTGGATCTATTTTATCAATCTATCTGCCAGTCTGTGAGTAGGTATTTCGCCCACCCATCCTCCCATCCATTAATAAGTAATAAATAGAGGAAATAGCATGCAGAGCTACAAGCGCACAATGTGTTGCAACACAGACGTTTTGGGAGCTTTTAGATCTGCTTTTTTCGCTATTTCTGTGTGACGCTGTTGTATGGCTTAACAGACTAATCAGTTCAGTTGATTTGTTGAAATAAAAATACTATTCGATTAGTCTAAGACGCCTCAGGGCCTTGCCCTAAAGGGCGAGGTCGCGCCGTGTCTTGGCCATCTTGCCAGTGATGTATATCGGACCAGTTAGCCATATATTGAGACCTCTGGTACCCATGGAGATCCATTTACTGCATATGGAGATATGCTGTGAGAGCCCAAACATGCTTACTCAGTTATTTGTTATGTGAAAGTCCTATGATGTGTATGGCATCTGACCCTTTTATGCCCATACATGGAGATCCCTGTCTGTAGAACCAGCCACACAGATATGGGCTGTCTTGGCCATCTGTCTTGGCCATATATGGATTCTGTTAGTGTGGTATGTGGCCGATGTGGCCTCCATATATGGGCATTCCCATATGAATTCCTGTTAGATATGGGCTTAATATTGATGACATCAGGGAACTCCATATATGGGCATAAGGGATTCTGTTAGTGTGAAATCACAGTGAAGCCAGAGCGGCAATAGACCGTAAAACTTGTGAAATGGGACATTTTGCAGAATTGCTACAAATATATTTTTTACTTACACTCAAGTAAATGCTGAATGCTTTGACATGTAACAGAATATTTCTACATTGCAGTATTGATACTTTTACCTAAGTAAAAAATGTGAGTACCTTTTTTTCCCCCAGCATTGGCCACTCCCAACCTCAGCTATACCTCGCCCACAAACAACCCACCCACCCACCCCTCTCTAAGTGTGCACCTGTTCCACTGCCTGCCACCCCCCCCCCCCCCCCCCCCCCTTCCCCTCCCCCACCCTCCCTTTCTTGATTGGCTGAGTGGCATCGTTGCCGTGGCATCTGGTTGCCACAGCCACCCGCAAACCTGGCACAGAGCCACCGACCCTGATCAGGATTGGCACGCGCTGATGACATCATCATTGGCCATCAGTCATGCCTGCTGTTAGAAGGAGCACTGCTCCTTCTCTCTGTGTGTGTGTGTGTGTGTGTGTGTGTGTGTGTGTGTGTGTGTGTGTGTGTGTGTGTGTGTGTGTGTGTGTGTGTGTGTGTGTGTGTGTGTCGTTCAGTCGGAGAACTCCGCTCCACACCATGCTACATATAGACGTCATTGGATAAGAGCATTCGCTATAGGTTATTTCAGGGGTTCTCATAAAGAACCTTTTCTTTCACCGCACCCCTGAAGTATATCTTTACTTTACAGTATACCTTCCATTTATGTCAGATACGTACATTTCACCCTAAGATACAATATGTCGGGGGGGAATGTTACCCCCGCGACCGATTCCGGATAAGCGGGTAGAAGATGGATGGATAGACGGTAAACTTGAGACAATATTACAATAAAGGACAGATCGAAAATAACTACTTGCCGTTTAACCCAGGGGTCTTCAACGTTTTCAGGCCAAGGACCCCTTAGTCGAGAGAGAGATGAAGCAGGGACCCCCACAACCCATTGATACCATATAGCAGGGGTCCTCAAATACAAATCTTGAAGGTCCACAAATATTTTTTTGAAACAGGCCCGGGTCCGGGGAAACAAATAAAACTATATATATATATATATATATATATATATATATATATATATATTAAAATATATTTATATTCGCTTATTTTTATTATGTCGGTCAATCTTAAATAGTAGGCTAAGATACAAAAAAAGTACCAACCAGGGGTTGACACCATGGTCTCAGAGGCTGTCCGTCTGGAAAGTACAGGTCATGTTCTACTTGCCCTCAGTCATGGCCACTTGCCCTCATTATTGTTCATCTTATAATTAGGGATCCCTTTCTTATTTTTTATTTTTTTACAATGGCTGATGTGTTGTTGTTTTTTTTTAGTAGCAGTTTGTTGATACAGTAATAACCTCGCCCACCAGGCTTCATGCAGTAATGGTCTTTTCCCGTTTCTTTCTTTATGAAAAGGGTCCTTAAATTATGACTTCACTGTCATCTGGGCTGGGGACTCCTCCAAAATCATTTGGGGGCATTACTTGATTGAAGAGAAACAACCCATTAAAGCAGGGAGAACAGAATGTTCAATGGAGCAGAGATATTTTGCGCTAGTGCTCTGGTTTCTTTTAACAAACTGGGATAATCTTCGAATAATTTATGCTTGTGTCGCAACGTGAATATCGCGCGTCAGAGACAGGGGAGCACACACTGAACGCGGACGGGTGCGCAGCGTCGCATCGTGGTATCGACGCACGTTGTGCCGCACGGTAACCCCAACTGGATGCAGCGCGCTGCCACACAGCACATCCATTTCCCCCGGTGGGGAGAACCATGGGAGAACAACATCCATGCAGAAAGAGAGGCAGCCGTCACGCACGGGCCGTGGCACGTCGCGACAAACTCTGGAGATAAGATTACAATCCTGCAAACGTATTCACGTTGATGATGTTTAGCGTGAATGAAACCCCACTGATTTATAACTAGTTGCATTGTTGGTGGCTGCTGCTGTTGCTGCTCCGAAAACATCCGCGGTCTGTAGCAACAGCCTATCAGCGCATCTTTGTCAAAGACATGACAGCCCATAATACGTTGTTGCCAGGCATCAGCCAATCACCGCGTCGTTGTCTCTCTCTCTCTCCTGTCTCTCTCTCTCACACACACACTCAGCGCATGCAATGAAAGTGAATGAATACGAGAAGTGGAAACAAAAACGTGGAGATGTTTTTCCACTTTTTTTTTTCTTTTTTTTTTTACTATAATTCGTCCTGGGTCCGGTCGGTGGTGCCTCGCGGTCCGGACATGGACCGCGGTCCGCCTATTGAGGACCCCTGCCATATAGTTTAGTTTCATCGTTTGACAGCACAATCATCAGTGTATTTTGGGTTCATCTTAATTTGTGTCTTCAGATATTTAACCACTTGAACCGTCAGTACTTAATTAACTTGACCTTTCACTCTTTACTTAGTCTGCTCTTTTTCCCCTCTACACCAAACCTCTTTGCTGAAAATAGCCGATCTGCAAGCTCATAAGCCTCGCAGCGCGAGGCATTGTGAGCTTGTAGATCTGCTATTTTTGGCTAAAGTTCTCAGAATATGGACACTAGGGTTCAAGTGGTTAATATAGAAAAAGAGAAAAAAAGCTATCACACAAAGATATGGCGGACCCCCTGTAGTAACTCTGAGGACTCCCTGGGGGTCCTGGACCCCCTGTTGAAGACACCTGCTTTAACCACTAAAACCGCAGCATCTACAAGCAGATCTGCTGTTTTTGGTGTATTGTAGGCTGAAAAAGATCGCATCAAGTACAGTGCAACTCGGGCTAAGTCTAGAGGGTCTAAGTCAGAGGTGGGCAACTTTGATGATGGAGAGGGACACTATTCCACACTCACTCCAGAGGGCCACATTGGCATTGCATACCTTTTCGTAATTAATTAACGCGTTTTGAGCTTGTAGATGTGCTATTTTTGCCATTTCTTTACTGGAATCTTGAAAAGTAACATTTTTAAGCTGCTAATATAGACTGAAGTAATTAAAGTGGGTCGTGTTCACATATTTGGGATTGTAACAGCTGAAATCAAGAATATATCAGTATTCCGATATTAACCTGCGGGCCGCATTAAGTGAAGGTGCCACATGTTGCCCCGGGTCTAAATGGTTAAATAGAAGAGATAAATTTCAAATATTATCAAAGTATTCTGAGACACCCCTGGACTTGCGTCACAGGCACCCACATTGAGAAACGCTGGGTTAATATATAACCAGCCACGCAAACCCAAACTCTAACTCTTCCCATAAGGACCAAAACGCGTGCACAGCCGTACACTTAATCCATTAAAACCGGGGAAAGAATCTGTGTCATTTTCGTTTTTAGCTACTGCATATACCGTGTCTTAGCAACATAAGGTTTTCAGAAAATTCTGGATTTAGAACAGTGGTTCTCAAAATTAGCAGATGTACAAGCTTGCAGCGCATCACTTTGGTCATTGGTATGAAAAAGTTTTTAGAACCATTGGTTTATGGTGGCATTTGTAGAATCAGGCTCAACTGCGACGTGTTGTGAGCTTGTAAATCTGCTATTTTCAGCACGTATAGCCAAGTGCTGTATAAATCGGGAATTGCGACGCCATCACGACCACTCTAAGAAACACCATTCACCATCCACCATGCCAGCCCTCACAGAAGCCCAAGTGAACGCACGTTGCATGCACATGCACTTGCAGCGTTTTGACATTTCAGGCAAAGAACAAAAATGCACTTATAGCCATCATCAGTTCTTACTGTTGTGCATGAAGGATTTCATTTTGAGAGAGAGAGAGAGAGAGAGAGAGAGAGAGAGGTGGATCCCATTACTTCAGTTTATAATTAGTTGATGCTTCAAAACAGATGAGTGCATCCTGAAAATTGACGTTTTCTAAGCAAAGGCCTCGAGATACTGCAACAACTTTAGTAATATTGCGTTTATACAATGTGAGCTGGTCCTCAGGTTTCACATACAACATCAGATTTAAGCTAAGCCCCCATGTTCCCCCCCCCCTTTTTTTTCTCCCCATTTTTCTGATTTTGTAATTGATGTTAACCTATGCAAAGTACTTTGTTCTATCCGTCTGTCTTCCAATGTTATATGAGATACATAAAGTGGTTCATTTGTAAATAAGCCATAACGCTTACTAGGATATCCTTTTAGTTGACCTTGTACCAGTGATTTGTGCTGTAATGAAACTGTACTTTTTCCTAACGCAAACTTCTAATAAATTCTTCAATCAATCAATATATGGGAGAACAAAGGGTTATAAGGGTTTTTGAGCAAAGCTACTAACATGAGCACAAGATGTTCCCCGTTCATTAGAAAATAAAAATAATAAATAAATATATCATCACTGTCTCTAACACTTCCATGCCCAAGAGTCCATCCATGCATTTCTATTTCACTTTAGTCAATTTACATATTTTTTCATAGAGGCCCAAATGGAAGGCAACCCTTCAAGGATGTCGGCCGTGATTAGGTGTCTCCTCGTCAGTCAGAGCCAATGATAAGCATTGGATAATCAGAGAGCCAGCTGTTATGTGGGGGTTATCTACAGAGAGGATTATACATTCACTCTGGGTATCCCTGCAATGAAGCCGGATCACAGTTTCTTGTTGAGATGGTAAAGGATCAAAGTTCGGGAACTGGAGTGGATGCAGACTTAACTTTTCTCATTGTAAAGTGTTTGGATCTGAAAAGTAATTTAGCCTGGAAAGCATGATGCGTGTGTGCGTGATAGAGGTTGAAACATACCGACTATACAGTATACTGTGTACATGTCACTAACTTTATCTTACAATAAATGCGAGAAATCTCTGTGAGTATGTGCCCCGCGTATCTCGAGAACCGTTTGTCCCACCGGGACGCGCGTTCCCCGCCGCAGCGCTCCCAGGCCTCAACCCGACCGGATACGCGGTTTTCCGGAACCGGCGCGAAAAGTTGGGAATCTCTGTATGCGGACCTGATGTCTGACATCAGGCTATTCTGGAACTGGCACAAGCGTTCTCTCATTTTGTGACATCACTTCTGCTGACTTATTCTGACATCACTCCTGTGTAAATAGACGATTCTTCCACACTTTCACTTGGCACTCTAGGTCAAGTATCAGGGTGTTCCGGAACCGGCACAAAAGGCTCTGACATCATGTACGCCACATGAGTCAACACAGACTTCGGCACATGCGTTCCCCGCCGCAGCGGGGAGTGCAGTGCCCGGCCTCGAACCCACCCGACCCGATACACGGTTTTCCGGAACCGGCACACGCTTTCCCCGTATCCAAACACATTTTTTTTTTCAAGACGTATCTGTCACATTTCTCATATTCCATTCCGATTGGCTATTATTGGCAAGTTTATGGGGGTCATGAACGCAGCACCCGAGTGCTGGGACACTTTGCATTCACATTCCCACTATAAGCCAAGAAAGAACCTCCATCCCAAATTGTTTAAATCTCCTCATGGTGGCGCTACAACAGCCCACTTCATGTTTTAGCCTATAACTCTTAAACCGTAGGTCATACGTGTACAATCAACATCTTTTCCCCTGGATTCCTTGGGCCATGACGTAATAGCTCCACTGAAATACTTTGATCACATAAATGACGTTTTGCAGTGCAGTTGCACTGTTTAGGCAAAGTTAGTGGCAAACTTCCATTCATTTTGACATATCTAGACAATACTACGCTGTCTGCTCGGCATGTGGATAACTGTCAGCCGGATAAGTCTATGTGGAGCCTGTATAAATGATGCTGGAAAATGATAAAGTTTGCAATCACGGATCAGACTGTGTGGGCTCTCGAGAAAGACACAGAGAAGGAGAGAAAGAGAGAGAGAGAGAGAGAAACTGAGAGACAAAGATGGACACCGAGAAAGAGAAGGGGGGGGGGGGGGGGGGGCACTTACAGGCTGGGGACCAGACTTGATGGGATTTTATAAATCTATGAGGCTGATGATGAATGTTTGAAATAGGTTTGTCTGCCCGTTGAGAAGCCATTTGTTTTCATTAGTTCCCCGATGCTAGGCTAAGACGGCAAAGGAGCGCTGGCTGGGTGGCTGGGGCCACTGCTAGGAATACTTGTTATGGGACGTCCCCGGATAGCTAAAGGAATTAGTGGCATGGCTCCACCACCACTCTTCCCACAGCTCTGGTGGTCCCGGTGCCCGGGCCCCGGCGGAGCCACTGATCAGGTCCAGGGGCGAGGTAGGAGAATCGGGGAGAGGCTCGGGCTTGACAGTCCCCTATCAGTCACTTCAACGGCTGTCACGTTGCCGCCTTGGCCTTATTGGAGCGAGCATGCCCATTAAATATTGACAACACAATATGTGGGGGTGTGTGACAGAGACGTGACAATAATGCAACAGTGACGGGGGCTGTTGGTGTAATAATAGTAACAGGGGGGTATAGAGGGAGGATCTTGTGTGTGTACCGTATATGCAGTATATGTGTGTGATGGGGCCCGGCATTGTATTGCTTTCTGCTAACATCATATACAGTCCGGAGAAAGACGCACATAAAGATATGTGAGGACAATGTGTGACAGTGAAGATGGGATGCTGAGCACAATGGCTTGTGTCAACCTGTTTATCCTCCCGCATGTCTCTCAAAAAGCATGGGAGTTTCTGTCCAGGAACTATAAATGTGGCGTTTGCGCACAATGCAACTTCACCCCATAAATGCACACAGCCTTTAATAAGCCGATATTAAAGGGATAACCATGTGTAAAGTGACATTCCCACTGGGCACCATAACTATAAAGATAACTATATCTTTCAACATTTTCTTTTTATAGTTGGTCTGTCAACACTGGCATCCACTTGGCTTTGAATGATTTTAAAACTATATTTGTTATAGTTATAGTTAACACAGCGGGTGCCCAGAATTAATCAATTTTTAATTTGCTGGTGCCCATGGCAACCCGCCATTTTACCTACCTTTGAAGTACTGGCCAGAAAAGTAATCAAGAGTAAATCCAAACATGTCCTGTTTATTTCGCGAAAATCTTTTCTTTCAGTCAGGACCGTTTTTTATCAATTCTAAGCCACAGCGTTTGTGTTACGGCCGGTAGAAGAGGCCGCCGTTTTGAGAAAAAAAGAAAAAAGGAAAAGAATCCGGAGAAAACAGCATTTTTGTGCAGCCGCTAAACAGGAAGTCAACGAGACAGACAGCACGTCCGGGTGACGTAATTTCGCGCTGCATGTTGGGAAATGGAGTTTGTTTCATCACCGCGGTAGCCAAGTACAGTAGCTACAGTACAGTATAGTTTACTGTACAACACGTCAACGCGTCGCTGGGCACTCGTAAACATCAAAGAGATTGGCGCGTGGGCACCACGTGGGCGTTTAATGTGTTAAGGTGTTCAGTGTGGCCCTTAAGTCAACCCACGTAGTCTTAACATGTTGAAATGCCCATGTTCAATAGCGGGTGTGGGTATAAGATGAGCATTTGTCATACGACGCGCGGTCGCATGCTGAAAAGAGCAGATAAACGTGTTGTGCTGCGACACATTGTGATCTTGTAGACTGGCTATTTTGGGTGCGCGACACAAGCACACAACTACATGTACACCAGAATCGAGTGAATCTCAGTGACATCAGAGCTAATGATATGTGCAGTACATGTGTTCAAACATCCAAAAGTCGTTGGTCACTACTGCTGTTGCCAGCTTTAAATAGAGGGGACCACGTGGTGAAAGTTGTATCATATAAAACTTTGAAGGTAAGTTGTGTCAAAAATGAACAATTATTTGATTCAGTGAACTGATGATCTCTGGTTTCTGTTTACTGTATCCAAGCAATTGAAAAAGTCTTTAGAATTTAGAAATATGGAACTTTTGAATATCGGTGGTGAAGATTGTATTGTACTGTAAAATGACCTCTGAAATTAGTATCGAAGTGATCGTGGAAAACTACAACATCACTGGGACCAAAATGTATTGACATGCACACAGTGTGTGGATTACATGGTTCTGTGAGCAGGGTTGTACGATAAAAGAAAAGAGAAAAACCCAATAGCGCATCTCTATCTGAGTACCATCCACACATTTGTCATCTACCAAATCTCCATCTAATATCTAACCCCCCATTTTGATACGGGGTGATATATCAGGAGGGAATAACGACCATATAGCTCTCGATTGGCCTTTTCCCCCAGCTCTGAAAGGGTCTGTTCACGTGAAGCCTGAAAGCAGGGCTGAATCAATAGCAGGGGGGAAAAATAGGAAAATGACATGGCTCTCTCCAGATGAGAGATCTAATCTCCAATATCCATTTACAGCTTAGGGCCCTCACGCTCTAACTGCATATCCCACCACTGCATCCCTGTTACTGTTAAAAAAAAAAAAACATGAAAAAAGAAAAAAACATGCAAAGTTTCACAGACAGAAATGCTGTGTGCATTCATATCCATGGACCGCCAGTACTAGTGATTCAGCTGGCCATGCGCTCTGAGCTATTATACAGCAGCATATTTCTTTTATACACTCTGTGGTGGCTTTTAAATATTTGTCTCTGAATCAGCCTTCACCCCCCCCCCTTTCTACAATAGTACATGAAGGGACGGGAGATGACTTGTGAGAGTGGATTTGCCTTTTTGCCTTTAATTAGAATTTAATACCCTCAAAACAGTACCCGCACACGACAAGCGCTCCACTTTCACTTGGCTCCTATTGCCTTTTCTGCTGCTCTGTCTGTTGCTGGTGAATATTAAAGTGAATATGGTCGGGCTCTTTGGAGTTCCAGGCTCGGCTATATAGCTCATATTAACCCACATTGACATGTATTGCATGCATTAAAAATCCCACACAACACTGTGGGCCTAGACTTTTTGGCTGCCGCTTGGTCACGCTCTCTCTCTCTTGCTCGCTCGCTCGCTCGCTCTCTCTCTCTCTCTCTCGCGCGCGCTCTATCGCTCTGGTGTAAAGTAACTAAGTACATTTACTCAAGTACTGTACTTAAATAAACATTTTTTTTTTAACTTTACTTGAGTAGCCTATTTCCAATGTTAAGTAGACCTACCATATCAAATCAAATCAAACTTTATTTAAGAAGCACATTTACAACAAGCGAGATTGACCAAGTGCTGTACACGGTGAAACACAAAACATCAACACAAAGTATGGGAGTGCAACGACACAAATCAAAGTTACACATTACATACAACAAACAGATCAAGACATCAACTTAAGTGTGATTAAACGCTAAAATGAAATGAAAGTGTGTTTTAAGAAGGGATTTAAAAGTCTAATATAGTTTACACTTCTAGTATAGAAGGGCAGGCTGTTCCAAATAGCCGGGGAGCCACTGTGCCAAAATGAGAGAAGACCTGTGATGTCATGACATACTCCAAATTTTAGTTTTTCCTATTAATTTGGTCAATAAGGTACACAGAATGAGAGGCCTGCTCTGCCGGAAACACTGCGAAAAAAAGTTTCCCATTGACTTCACTATACTGGAAAAAAACACACCAAAAAAAGTAGCATGTGAGAGGTCAAACTAGGGGTTCTTGATGATTCTGAATCCATTGCAAGCATTTGTTTTGCATGAAAAACATTCCTTGGGCTAGATTTCAGCCTCTCAAACCTGTGAAAAGTGATGAGTCATCACTTTTCACTGTTATTTTGGTCTGTTTTCTAGCCCAAGGAATGTTTTTCATGCAAAACAAATGCTTGCAATGGATTCAGAATCATCAAGAACCCCTAGTTTGACCCCTCACATGCTACTTAAAGCATATTTTTTTTGGTGTGTTTCGTTCCTGTATATTGAAGTCGATGGAGTGAATATACAAATGGCCATAACTTTTTTTCGCAGAGTTTCCGGCAGAGCAGGCCTCTCATTCTGTGTACCTTAACACATCGGATGCCCACGTGATCTCTGACGTCTAATTTGCTGGTGCCCATGGCAACGCGCGTCAAACGCGTCATTTTACCTACCGGCGAGAGTACTGGCGAGAAAAGTAATCCGAGTAAATGTAATCCGAGTATGTCCTGTTTATT
>NC_137816.1:60806771-60854271 GCF_963921795.1 Nannobrachium achirus | reverse complement strand
TCTCTGGTGAGCGCACAATTGACCCAAAAATATATTCAAATTAGCATAGCTAAACAGCTAGTCTGCACGCTGAGAGGTGGGGGGGTGGAGTGGAGCGGTGGCTAACATGGATGCATTCTTGTTCATGCTCTTGTTCTCTCTCTCTCTCCCTCTCCCTTCCTCTCTTTCTTTATCTGTGGACAGGAGATGGCGAGAGAAAGAGGGAGAGAGAGACAAGGAGAGAGGACGCTCAACAGAGAGAGAGAGAGAGAGAGAGCATGGTGGCATGAAGTCTGGGCAAAGAAGGCAGTACAGTAGGTTTGACATGTGTTTAGAGAGAGTTTTGATAACAGCATGGAACTGGTTGCTATCTCTCATATTCTGAAGCCTGTGTCTGTGCATCTGTATGTGGCTAGAGTTCTAAAATTCTTCCCGAACCCGACTCTACCCGACCCCACCTGTCATTTTCGGGCCTGGTAGGGCCTAAAATCTATGCTAAATAGTCGGGCCGGGCCTTGGGCTCAGTGAAAAAAAAAAGTTTTTTAATTATTTATATTACTTTTACTCTGTGATAGTTCTAAATTCTTCCTGAACCCGACTCTACCCGACCCGACATTTTCGGGCTGGGTAGGGCCTAAAATGTACGCTGATTAGTTGGGCCGAGCCTCGGGACGGCCCAGTTGGGGCCCAGTTAGGGCCGGGCCTGCAATGTAGAAATACTCTGTTACAAGCATAGAAGTCCCACAGTTCAAAATGTATTAATAATAAGAAATTGAAAATAGACGATTTAAAAGTTCACAGTGAACTGCTACTTTCAAATGGCCGAAACGTAGGGCTGACTCTTATTTGAAAATTAAAGTTTTTTTGGGAAGTCCAAGGTTTCCTCCCGATGTGTCGATATACTGTATATGCACGTTACATTCATTCACTGCTGCTCAGAGAAATCTAAGTGCAGATTATTCTAGGATTCATTGATGTGTGAGTGACGGCTGATCATGTGTAGAGAGAGACACACACACACACACACACACACACACACACACACACACACACACACACACACACACACACACACACACACACACACACACACACACACACACACACACACACACACTCTTTAACAATTTATTTATGCCCACACAAAGGAAATTCCATACAAGGACATATAAATATTTCAGGTGCAGCAAAGTTACATCCACAAAATCAAGGCATATGTCCTCAGTAACGATACAACAAGCATGTCACCCAGCGCTCCATGGGCACAAGTAGCAGTGTGTCTGTCATACGTGGTGGTTGCCAATCATAGCAGAGACAGCACACAGAACTCTGCCAGCCCTCGTTTTCGGGCATCCCAAGCTGCCGAAACCCCCTCCCAACAACCAGTCTGTGGCCATGTCCCAGACTGGATCATGCACCAGAGGAAACAAAGTTCCCAGTCCACTCCCGCGCTGCCGCCCGGTGTCAAAGCGCTCTCCGTAGCGTAGCTGTTCCCATGGGCTGGTGTGTGTTGTTCTGACAGTGGAACGGACACACCACCAGAAGGCCAGGTCCAACACCCTCACCTCGCTTCCCTGTAGCTGCTAAGAGAGGCGCCGCCAGGCAGCCTCTGACTGTCGGTATAGTCCATCGTTGAGCAGCGCCGCCTTGTATGCAAGCTCGCCATCGTTTTGAAGCACACAGTCCACAGAGGAAGGGCATCTTAAATCTGGACCTTCTAACTACATTAACGGTGGGAGTTAACAACGGAGCAGTTTTACGTCTTGTCCAGAACACACATACACGCACGCACGCCCACGCACGCACGCACACACGCGAGGTTGGTGTACAGTACACAATGAGAACTAAAGGACTATTGGGTGAAAGCTACAAGCATTCAGATTTTACATAAACAAACCACCTACAGTACTCTCTCTCTCTCTCTCTCTCTCTCTCTCGCACGCACGCACGCACTCACGCACACACATACACACACACCACCTCTACTCTACCTTCCTCTCTTCTCTTTTCCTACTTTCCCTATCTTTTCTCTCTCACACTCTTTTTTTATCCTATCTTCCTCTCTCTTTCTCCATTTCTCATCTCATCTCTCTCACCCCCTCTCTTCACTCCCCCCTCTCTCTCCCTCTATTCCCCCCCCCCCCTCTCTCTCTCTCTCCCATTGTTTATTCAAATTTTACCGACGGGGTACTTTTTCCAGTTCAGCACCTTCACCAGCTTCTAGTGAGAGAAAGGCATTATGCCTGTGTTATTATGCAATTCATCACCAATAATAGATTTGTTTACGGGGGGCCCCTCTCTCTCTCTCTCTCTCCCTCCCTCCCCGTCTCTCTCGCCTAGCGCTCCTTCCAGCGCTTGCATTTTCAAAAATAATAATAATAATACATAGTGTATAATGACGCTAATGGTACGAAGGGCTTTGATAATAGATGTGCTGGGAGGGATAAGGGAGCCTTGATCAGCCCGGGTCTCAGCTCAATTGTCTTCAAAGCACTGTTTAACCCCATTTAGGCCTGGGCATATTGAATGCTTTAACATTTGAAAAATAGCAGATATACAAGCTCACAGCGCGGCACCGAGTGCCGCGCTGCGAGCTTGTAGATCTGCTATTTTTGAAAAGAGTCGTGAAAATGTGTACAAATCTTTATGTGTTTTCAAAGCGAACATTTGTAACTCAAATTTTGCTTCTGGGTGGTCCCTGGAACTAAATATTTTGAGATGCGGGTCCGTGGCCAAATAAATATCAGTTTGGGGGGTCCTTCACATGAAAAGGTTTGAGCACCACTGACATAGTATTCTCTCAAGAACAGACTAACTGAGCTCCAGTTAAGTGAAAAGGACCTTTTCTTTGACGATGGCTGGCCAGATTGCTGACATAGAAACATAGGATTTTTCCAAAAATCTTAGAAGGATTCAAAAGACACTTATAGAATCGGGTCAAAATTCTCATTTTCATGATTTTTCAAAAATAGCAGATCTACAAGCTCGCAGCGCGGCACTCGGTGCCGCGCTGTGAGCTTGTATATCTGCTATTTTTCAATAGTTAAAGCATAAAATAATGATACACAAAATGTGTACCCGTTCTGAATGGGTTAAAGTAGAATAGGCATCCTGGGAGATTGTCTGCAAACGAAGAGAAAAGGTGGGTGTATGGATAAGAAAGACGTGCGCACACACACGCGCGAGCGTGCGCGCACGCACGCACGCGCACGCACACACACACACACACACACACACACACACTTAGATTTACATTACATACTCAAATAAGCTCACAACCATCCACCCACGGGCTGTGTCTCTCTCTCTCTCTCTCTCTCTCTCTCTCTCTCTCTCTCTCTCTCTCTCTCTCTCTCTCTCTCTCTCTCTCTCTCTCGGAGAGAGAGAGGTCTCTGGTGTAAACGTGTTAAAACTCTCTCCCTTGGTCTTTGGCTTTCTACTGAATAAATCAGTGTTTTAGTCTTCACTTAAACACTTTAAACTCTAGATGATTCCTGAGCGTTTTCCCCTCTTCCCCCTCCGAGGCACTTAAACCGACATCTCAAGCTGTTGTTAAATGTGCGCGTGTGTGTGCTCGCGCGTGTTTGTGTGTGTGTGTGACTATTCCATACTATTTGTTTCCATATAGCTATAATACAGTTAGGGTAGAGGTATAACAAAAGGCAGTTAACCACTTCATAACCCGAATGCAGCCTACCTACCTATTTTATGTTGGATCTACAAAAACCTTACAAAACCTTTCAGAAATATTGAAAATAGAAGATCTACAAGCTCATAATGCGGCCTGCAGTTTGCTATTCTTATATACAGTATAGTATGAAATAAGACGGGTATAAATTAACATAAACAATCAATCATCCATTATAGTCAGTCAGTCAGTCAACGAAGAAAGCAAGCTATCAATTTACCTCTACCTCTCTCCACGCACGCACGCACGCACGCGCGCGCGCACACACAGTCACACACACACACACACACACACACACACACACACTCGCGCTACAGTGACATAATCAGATATGACAATCTCATCACCTCTTCATCCACAAGACGAGGTGTGTGTGTGTGTGTGTGTGTGTGTGTGTGTGTGTGTGTGTGTGTGTGTGTGTGTGTGTGTGTGTGTGTGTGTGTGTGTGTGTGTGTGTGTGTGTGTGTGTGTGTGTGTGTGTGTGTGTGTGTGTGTGTGTGTGTGTGTGTGCGCGCGCTCGCACAAGCACGCGTGCACCATGAATGCATGCGCATGTTTAATTGTATATAACCTATACTGTATGTATAAATATGTGTATGCTTGCAAATGCATTCTTTCTTAAGTGTGACTTGTTTCCAACATGTCATTGCACTTATTAGTCTGACCTTACTCTTGCAAAACTGTAGGCATGCACGCACACACACACACACACACACACACACACACACACACACACACACACACACACACACACACACACACACACACACACACACACACACCTACACACACGGCTGTCTGTCACCCCATTCCGCCCCTAGTTCACACCACTATAATCAATTTAACAGAAGAGGAGTTTTCATCATCAAAATATCACAAATGATGATTGCGAACAGTTACCTAATCTCCTAATGCCAATGACCTCCAAACGTGGCGAGGAGAGGAGAGGGTGATGATCACGTTTTCCTGCTCGTTCGTTGCTGCACAGTCCGTCATGTATCTGTGTATGCCTCAGTGCGTATAGAGTACATAGAGTCAGGGGCGTCACACCAAATTCTGGGCCCTGGGTACAAGGATTCACTGCGGGCCCCCCATGAATGTTAACTATTGAAAAATAGCAGATATACAAGCTCACAGCACGGCACCGAGTGCCGCGCTGCGAGCTTGTATATCTGCTATTTTTGACAAATCGTGAAAATGTGTGCAAGAAACCTATGTCAAGGACCCCCAAGATGATATGTATTTGGCCACGGACCCCGATCTCAAAATATTTCCTTCCAAGGACCCCCAGAAGCAGAATTTGAGTTAGAAATGTTTGCTTAAAAAATACATATATTCAAAGATTTTCACACATATTCACAACTTTTCAAAAATAGCAGATCTACAAGCTCGCAGCGCGGCACTCGGTGCCGCGCTGTGAGCTTGTATATCTGCTATTTTTCAATAGATAAAGTTATTAGGGCCCCTCCACCTTGGGCCCCAGTAACTCAGTCCCACTTTCCTACCCCTTGTGACGCCCCTGCATAGAGTTACAATACTGTATATCACGAGCAGCGTTTTTCAAAGTGGGTGCCGTGGGAGCCACAGAATATTCTGATAACATTTGGAATTCATCAGTATCACTACAGTACATCACTTCACTATGCTTTGTAAAACAGACCTGATTTGCACCGACCTTGATTTTTTTTCTTTTTCCATCTACGGCCAACTCTCTTCGCCAAAATACAGCCGATCTACGAGCTTGTAGATCGGCTATTTTTGGTGAACCTTCCCCCCCAGAATAGGGGTGCTGGGGTTCTTTTTTTTAAAGATTTCTTTTTTTTTTTTTTTTGCTTTTTATGCCTTTATTGATAGGACAGTAGACTGACAGGAAATGGGGAGAGAGATGGGGAATGACATGTGGCAAAGGTCGTCCGGATCGGGAATCGAACCGGCAACGCCAGCAGGCATCATAGCCTAATATATGGTATGCGCCTTGACCACCAGGCCAGCGGGCGCCTCGGGGTGCTGGGGTTCAAGTGGTTAAACGTCAAAAGTTATTTTCAGTCAGTTCTGATGGAAAACGATATTTCTCCAATGTGTAATTCGAGGGGTGCCGTGGATGAAAAAGTAAAAAAAAAAAACCCCACTGATCTAGAGGACGGACTGCCCCGCCCCCAGCCATTCATTTCAATGCTAGTTACTCAGTGGCGTTTGAAGCACCGGGAAGAACGCTCTACTTCCGCATGTTCCTTGATTTGGGCACCAGATGTGGAAGTGCTAACCTCTCTAAGTGCACCTGAATCGATTCATGAACGAGCGCTCCTTGCAAACCCCATGCAGTTGTGTGCTCTTTTGCTTGTAATTGTATTTTGCCTCGCCACACTTCCAGCTTTGGCCAGTAGGGTAGGGCGGCCTCACTGTTTCCCCAGCTGTTCTGGGGGCATTGGAACAGTTAGTATAACGATGGCCGTCTGCTTATTTTATTTGGGTGAAACACCGGGTAAGATGCTGAAGTAGTGCACAAAATGCCTTTTGTAATCAGACTTCTTTAAGGGTGCATGTGTTTATACATTTACATGTTTGTGCGTGCGTGCGTGCGTGCGTGCGTGCATGCATGCATGCTCTTTCTTTCTGCTGTTTGTGATTGCCGTTGAATGCAAATTGACTGTCAGTGATCTCCATGAATGCGGGAGGAGCTCATTGACTGTGTACTGGGTCTTGTTAGCAGTTGGCTAAGCAGGAATGGAAATATCTCCACTTAGAGTACTTATTCATGCTGAGTCCCATTCACTGTCTTTTGAAGGTAAAGATGGGCATGTGAGTGTGTATGTTTGTGTGTGCGTGCACAACCATGATATCATGCATATTTGTGTACTCATACTGTATGCATGCATGCATGCAAGCATAAGCAAAGAGTGGAAGCCCACTATATCTGCCCACTATTGCCTTTAATATACCTGTATTTTCTGTTGCACTGTTGTCTTTTCTGTCATACTGTTTCTCTGCATACCTGACGAAGGCCACAGATTTTTATTTTATTTTATTTGGATCTCTGCCTGGAGTCCACACACACACACACACACACACACACAAAAAACACAACATCACAGCATACATTAAAAAACAACAACCAAGTACTACAGCATAATATCAAAATACAACTCATTTGGACAGTCTGCCTTCTCAGTTAAGGGGGTAGACCTTTGGAACTCCTTGCCTACCGTTTTAAAGCTAGAGACAGATGGTAATGTCTTTTACAGAGGACTCAAGTTATGGTTGAAATCAAATCAACTGTGTTCACATGAATATTTTCTGTTATTTACCTGCTGTGTGAATTTACTGTGTTCACATGAATAGTTTCTGTTATTTACCTGCTGTGTGAATTTACTGATTATGGCTATTTATGATGTTGTATGTCCCACAAGCTGATGGGTCAGATTGTGGTTCGTTGTTGTTAGTTCTTATTAGTAAGCACATATTATAATTGTTTGTACCTGACTGTGTTTTAGATTAGTATTATTGTTTTTGTACTTGATTGGGTTTTATATTATCTATCTATAAATGCGAGAAGTCTCTGCGTGTGTGTCTGTCTGTAATCCGCGTATCTCGAGAACCGTTCGTCCCACCGGCTTCAGATTCGGCATGCGCGTTCCCCGCTGCGGCGCGGAGTGCAGTGCCGGGCCTCGACCCGACGCGCGGTTTTCCCGAACCGGCGCGAAACGTTCGGAATCTCCTTATGCAGGGCTGATTGTTGACATCAGGCTGTTCCGGAGGAAATCGGCGCAAGCGCTGACTCATTGTGACATCACATCATAAAAGGCTCTGAGATCACGTACGCCACATGAGTCAACAAAAAAATCTCTGTTAGTGTGTATGTATGTATGTAATCCGCGTATCTCGAGAACCGTTCGTCCCACCGGCACGCGCGTTCTCCATATATGGGCATAAAATGAATGCCCGTATGCGGAGCTGATGTCTGACATCAGAGTTTTCCGCAACCGGTACTGTGTGTGCAGAGATCTCCATATATGGGCATAAGTGGACAAAGGCAAACAGATGGTCAAAACGGGTCCTATGACAACAGGTATATTGGGGTTTGCATTAAAGGGTGGGGCATTCATTCCCTATTTCAAATTCGGCACGCGCGTTCCCCACCGCAGCAGGTAGTGCAGTGCTCGGCCTCGACCCGACCCGATACACGATTTTCTGGAACCAGCACGAAAGGTTCGGATTCTGATGTCTGACATCAGGATTTTCCGGAACTGGCACTGTGTCTGCATAGATCTCCATATATGGGCATAAAATGGATGCAGACAGACATATACAGATATCTTCATATATGGACATAAATGGACACAGGCAAACAGATGGTCAAAGATATCCATATATGGGCATAAAGTGGACGCAGACAGACGGATACAGATATCTCCATATATGGGCATAAATGGACACAGGCAAACAGGTGGTCAAAACGGGTCCTATGACAACAGGTATAATGGGGTTTGCATTAAAGGGGGAACCGGCACTGTGTCTGCAACACAGTCGGAGGCACAGACAGATACTCCATATATGGGCATAAATGGACACAGGCAAACAGATGGTCAAAACGGGTCCTATGACAACAGGTATAATGGGGTTTGCATTAAAGGGGGAACCAGCACTGTGTCTGCAACACAGTCGGAGGCACAGACAGATACAGAGATCTCCATAATGGGCATAAAGGGACACAGACAAACAGATGGAGGAGGAGACAAACATAAGACAAGCAACAAAGAGTGTGACTGGGAGGACATCAATGATGCAGATTTAAATTACTTTACAGCTTTTGCTGAAGAGAACAAGGATCAGTAGTGGAGATCTGGGTTGGCTGAGGTGCAGACGGAGGAGACAAACATAAGACAAGCTAAATCAACAGCACAAGATTGAAAAAAAAACAAGTTCTCCAAAAAAACTCAAGCTGAATTCACTCTCCCGCTCCAAAAAAAATAAAAATAAAATAAAAGAGACAAAGACAAACATAAGATATATGGACATAAAATGGACGCTGACAGACAGACAGATACAGATATCTCCATATATGGGCATAAATGGACACAGGCAAACAGATGGTCAAAACGGGTCCTACGACAACAGTATAATGGGGTTTGCATTAAAGGGCGGGGCATTCATTCCCTATTTACATCGTTCCCGAGTTGGCCGGGTGGCCCAGCTTCTAGTAGTATTAATGTTTATTGTACTTGATTGGGTGTTGGATTCGATTCTTGTAAAATAGAAAAGCCTTCTGTGGACAGGTGATGAGAATTAGCACTTGTGCTATAATCACTTATATCAATGCATCTGGTTCGTCCAATGTGATTGTGATGTCCATGTCAAATAAATAAAACATACCGTGGGCCATCCCATTATACTGTGCACAGTGTGCAGTTCACTTGTACCTATTTCATATGATTTGCGGACCTTCTCCTTCTGTTTACAGTTCTATTTTGCAGTGTTCATTTTGTTGACTAAGACTTGGTGGGCAGGACCATGGCTCTGCGTCCTCCCGGTGGGGGCTCCTCACTGGCAGGTGAGCCAGTAGGGCTACAACAGTACGTCCTCCCGGTGGGGGCTCCTCACTGGCAGGTGAGCCAGTAGGGCTACAACAGTACCTCCTCCCGGTGGGGGCTCCTCACTGGCAGGTGAGCCAGTAGGACTACAACAGTACCTCCTCCCGGTGGGGGCTCCTCACTGGCAGGTGAGCCAGTAGGGCTACAACAGTACGTCCTCCCGGTGGGGCTCCTCACTGGCAGGTGAGCCAGTAGGGCTACAACAGTACGTCCTCCCGGTGGGGGCTCCTCACTGGCAGGTGAGCCAGTAGGGCTACAACAGTACGTCCTCCCGGTGGGGGCTCCTCACTGGCAGGTGAGCCAGTAGGGCTACAACAGCAGTGACAACACAAAGAAATGTGTGTGGGAAGGAATTAGCCCTTCACTAAGCCCCTCCCAAAAAAAGTGATGCCAAGAGTCTTGGCATAGTTTTGTACTTTTTCATGTTTTGTATGTATCTATGGAGTTAACATTACTCTATTAGAACCCCAGGTGTGGTTATTATATGCAAATATGTCTTCCCTGTGTATTTTTGGTTTCTTCCCGAAAGCTGAAAGCCTCTGAGTCAAAAGGCCCAATCGAAATACACCGCTTTAGTGACACACTAAAATCACCCGCTCCCCCTTTTAGTATAACGGCCGTGGCGTGGCTAACTTCAGGTGGGTGGTGCTAAGGCGAAAACCATGCATACTTAATTAACTGGTGGGTGTGGCCACATGAAAACATCATTTTAACACTTTAGATGATCTACCTGATGATCATGTTTAGCGGGGGGAAGGTCACAGCACCCCAGCTTTAAGGTTTTAGACGCTAGTTACAGTACGTTAAAGCGAAATATACGTTAAAGCGAAATATACTACAACACTGTCCATTGTCATAATCTAAACCCCTCACCATTGGTCCCCACTGATTGGTCCGGCTCCATCTATTCTCAATGGAGGGTGAAGCACCTTTCTTCAAAGTGCTTTACGTTGACCCATTCACTCACAGTCAAACAACCGTAAGGTAGCAACCTGCTCCCTGCATTCACTAGTTCTCTGATTGGTCTACTCTGGCTCAATCTATTCTCAGTGGACTGTAAACTAAAGCGCTTTTCTCCAAAGCAGTGTTAATTTCATTTATTTATTTATTTTTATCCCACGATTTTGTAACCCATTTTCACCCAGTGCTCTGCTCTCCCTCTGCCGTGCCTGGGGAGACAACGGACTGACCTCATGCTTCCTTCTATGCATGAGTAGTCCAAGTTGCTTCTTTTCACCTGACAGTGGGGATTTCCCCGGTTTGGACGTAGCGCGTGGAAGGAACACGTTATTCCAACCAGTTCATTTCCCCTCCATCAGGCGCCCCGGCTGGCCAGGGGGAGGCAGTGTAGAGACCAGGATTACTTCATGTTTTTGTGAGGGTATCTACCCTAGGAGACACGGGGAGAACATGCAAACTCCACACAGAAAGGCCTATCGCCAACTCCACCTAGGGTGTGGGCGCTGATGACGCGGAGGAGGGAACACTACCCCAGCGCCCACAATGTCCCCCGGCGGGAATTGAACCCAGGACCTTCTAGCTGTGAGGCGAAGCGCTAAACACTGCGCCACCGTGCCCCCAAAGCGGTGTTAATTATGACTGCAAATCTTGACATAATTTTAGACATGGTCTTTTTCATTTAGTTTTAGTCATACTTTAGATATCTGAAAGTTTTAGTTAGTGTGTTTGCCCCTGCAAGGCAACCAGACTATAGTACTTGTCCGACTTTATTCAATCCATCTTCTATCCCCTTCTAGATAAACTTTATTTTGCTGCGCTACTCCTCTTACAGTTTTGGTTGCATGCACTTGGGCCATATGTCCGACGGTTACACCCTGCCACTCCGACATGTCTCCTTTCCGACATGTCTCCATTCCGACACTAACCCTATCTCTAACCCTTACACTAAACTTAACCCCTATGTAAGTGTCGCCACTCCGACAATAAGAAGTACATTTCGGAGTGGCGACATGTCGGAATGGAGAGCGACACCCATGTCCGACGGCTTCATCGGGAATCGATTCCTTGCATTTCGCTAAGAGATACATTACATAGTTTAATTTATATAAATGTATTTGTGAATTAATTCAAATGGAACCAAATACGGGTCAATTTGGTTCCATTTGTACACTCAGAGTTAAGGGGGTTCCTTGCAAATAAAACATTTGAGAACCACTAGTACTAGTTGGAGCTCGCAAGAATTAGGATGGGTCTGCAAGGCTACCTGTCGTGTGCAATACTTGTTCTTTCCAGGATTTGTGCATCGGGTCAGTAGCCTGGCACTGAGCCTTTTTGCAGTTCGTAAGAAGCGGGTTCTTATTTCGTTTCTTTTTTTCTTTTTCTCTTCTTCTTTTTTTGGGGGAGAACTCACTAATTAAATTGACTTGTGCAGTACATAATTCTTTGTTATGATGCTGCTTTGGTTTTTGCCTCTCAGAGTCTATGTCTATGTGAGAGAGAGAGATTACGCTCTAGAGAGATAGAGAGAGAGAGAACCATGAGAGAGTAATAGAACTGTGCATATGCATGTGTGAAAGAACAAGTGAATATGAGTAGTTTTGTCAAAGTGAGTTCGCAGGGTGAAGTGGGCTACAGGGATGAGAGCGAGAGAGAGAGACACAGAGACGGTACGAGAGAGAGAGAGTCTTTGAGGTATTATCAAACGTTTCCCTTTAGAAATTCAACCCTCTTTTCAATATCGAGCCTAAAAAGAACATGCCGGCGACTTTACCCAGCCTGCCAGAATTAGTCGGGTGGACCGTTTTTAGTCATAAATTATGCATTGAAACAAAGAGATAGTCCCTTTTTTTGTTCTGCCGGGGCGTGCTTCTTCGCGAGGAGGGCCCCGGACTGAAGCAGCCTTTTTAAAAAATCTTTAAAATTGTCCATTCAACTCAAAGTTACTGAGTGTAGCAAAAATGTCAAAGACATAAAGTCGTGGGGGGAAGATTGAATAAAATAATGCGGGGGGACAGATTAGTCATGGAGTTGAGCCCACACGCTCTTTCAGCCGCGGCACAATGCCACTTTTTATAAGCGGGCCCATCTCCACAAAGGCTGCGTTCAATATATCGAGGATGATACATGGTCAGACGTGTAATCTCTCTTTGATTCCTCGCTCTCATTCATCCCACAACCTTTTCAGCCCTGACACTGATGAGCTGCTGGGCTCGATCTCTCTGTCTCGCGCACAGTGCACGCGCGCACACATGCTCCCGCAGCTCGCGCGCGCATGCCGCGCTTTGCACTTACATTCATGTTCTTCTCGCACTTGTGTGGCGAGTACAGTACATGCGCGCTTGCCTCATAGGGTGGGTACACGCACACGCGTGTCTTTACGTGTCTGCGCTTGCGCGTGTGTTGTACGTCCCCCGCGTGCATGCGGCTATCCATACCGTCGTTGCTGGGTGGAAATCTTGTATGTCCAAAACCGTTCGATATAAAATAGTGAAAATAGCTGATCTACAAGCACACAACGCCTCACATCGCGAGGCGTTGTGTGCTTGTAGATCTGCTGTTTGGACTAGTTTTGTGCGACAGTCTTGTATGATAAAGCAGGGCTTTACTTTACAACAAAAACTTGGAGATACGACGAGGTTTCTGCCCGACAGTGATGATATGTACACGCACACACCCACAGCACGCGCAGTCGCGCACCCACACACACACACACACACATTACTTCCACACACGAGTTCATTACAGTCGCACACAACCAAGTGGTGGCATATCAGTCCCCCGCGCTCCGCGGGTCTCTCTGTAGTTTTATTGACCAGCCAACGTCGTTCAGGTGCTTGTGAGCGCCCGGCTATTGTTGTATAGGATAATGGCGCCCAGCCATAGTATTAGCACCAGCTTGAAGTCTTTCACACGTGGTAATTGTGATGGATAATGTCATATTCTCTTTTTTCAGGTGGTGGGGGGGTAAATGTTACGTGTCTCTTGGCCCTAAATAACAAGGAATGGGGGTAGTTACTGTATAAAAGCTTCCGAGGAAGCGTTTATTTTTTTAGGCAGCAAAGTCGTATAGCATTTACTTAGATCATATGTAAATGGAAAAAATACAAATATACTGTATACATTCCTGGTTATGATGCCACAAATCCTTATATGCGGCTTTCTGCACTGATCTAGGCCACATGGGGGTGTGGGGAGAGAGAGAGAGAGAGACAGAGAGAGAGACAGAGAGAGAGAGAGAGAGAGAGAGATGTGATTCAGTTTGTTGAATCATTCCTTCTGAGTGGAATCACTGAATCACAGTTTAACCTAATCCAGCATGTGCTTATGGGGTGGGGGGCATATACCGGTATTCTCACTGTGTGTGTGTGTGTGTGTGTGTGTGTGTGTGTGTGTGTGTGTGTGTGTGTTGGCATGCCCACGGCCTGGTCTCCTACAAGTCAGGGTAAGACAAGAGAGGATATATATACTGTAGGAGACAAGGGCGAGACAGAAACAACAGAATGGGTAAAGAGAAGCATATAGAGCTGAGAATCGACTGGACTGGAGAGGAGAGGAGGGGAATTGACCCGAGAAAATTAAATACAGTAAGGATGGGTGGGAGGATACGAGGCCAGGAAGCATAATTTATGCTTACAAATGGCCTCCCTTACCACCAGTGATGTAAAGCAGTGGTTCTCAACCTGTGGGTCGGGAGTCGGGACCCACAGGGGGGGTCCCCAAATTATTTTGGGGGGTCCCCAGATGATTAACTAAAATGTGCAACATTATTTTCTCACTCAACAATAAACAAACCACCATAAAGTTTAAGTGTATAGAGCGTATATGCAGATTTCTAAGGACTTTTTAACAGCTCTAAAATGACAAATTAAACATTGGCCAAACTGTCAAATATTAGATGCAGAAATTGTGAAAATAGCCGATCTACATGCTCACATGTAGATCTGCTATTTTCACAATAGAACCGTGTTACACAAAATGTAATGGTTCAACTCTTAGTGCTCGTCAGGGTGGGGGGGGGGGTCCCCAGTTAAAATATTATTTTGGGGGTCGCGGCCTGAAAAGGTTGAGAACCACTGATTTAAAGTAAATACTCAAGTAGGCTCGTCCCAATTTTCAGTACTTAAGTTCTACTTATGTGGAGTACATCTCAGAGGCAAATATTGTGTTTTTACTCTTTTCCTTTTTTTACTTTTACTAAGTATTTGGAAACTTTAGTTACTTGTTACTTGTAGATTTAGATTATTATTACAAAACATGCATTACCCACTTTTAGCCCTGTACATTTCGGCCATTTGAGTACTTTCTACTTTTGGTACTTTAAGTACATTTTGGTACCCAATACTTTTGTACTTTTCCTCAAGTAAATTTTGAATTTCCTGACTTTTACTGTGACCGTGACCGTGTGTTTCTACATTGCGGTGTTGATACTTTTACTTAATGTGAGTATAGTGATACTTTTTCCACTGCAGGTTACCACTGAGGTACGGTTGTGAGTGACTTGCATTGACACTTGACGGTCATACTGTACATGCATGTATGCATGTGCATGCTGTACCACGCATATGTACAGGTAAATGTACATCTGTGTGAACACAGAGGTACATAGCCTACGTGCACAGCTCACACACGCACACACACCGCACGCACACACACACACACACACACACACACACCGCACACACACACACACACACACACACACACACACACACACACACACACACACACACACACACACACACACACACACACACACACACCGCACACACACACACACACACACACACACACACACACACACACCCGCACGCGCACACAATATCCATAGGCTTTTTGACACGTGGTCATTTGCCCTCCTGCATACTTTTCATTTTATTAATAATTCTAGATTAAAAAGTATAGAATTTCTTTATGCGAAGCAGATTGCCGCCCGGTCTTTCGATTCATTATAGTGATTGAAA
Source organism: Nannobrachium achirus (assembly GCF_963921795.1). Lineage (NCBI taxonomy): Eukaryota > Metazoa > Chordata > Actinopteri > Myctophiformes > Myctophidae > Nannobrachium > Nannobrachium achirus. The sequence continues at coordinate 60,839,095 of NC_137816.1, read as the reverse complement.
CCCCTTCAATGGAATACTTCTTTAAAGAGAGGGAGGGGGAGAGGGAGAGAGAGAGAGAGAGAAGCGAATGATAACTGGAGAAACTGATAGACGGAATTTGTGTGTGTGAGAGAGAGAGAGAGAGAGAGAGAGAGAGAGAGAGCGCATGTCCTGTCTTGCTAATGTCTGGGGCTGAGACTGAAAGCGACAAGGGTTAAAAGCTTGTCTGGGTGGTATAATTCACCACCGCCCAGACAAACAATCACATCACATTCTGACCTTCATATCCTACCCCTCCGCCCCCCCCCTCCCTCCCTCCCTCCCTCCCTCTCCCCCCCCCCTCTTTTTTTCATTCCCATTCCTCTCCTTCATCATGTGTGCCCTCCCCTTGTCCATCTCCGGGCATCCCTGGCTATTTAGGATCCCGGATTAAATGTGTAATTATTAATGAGCTGGCGGAAACCACCTCTCAGATCATTGGCTTCCCTTTAGAAAAAAAAAAAAAACAGGCCTTGTTTACAATGGGAGATGATATACATGTATAATTTCTCTTCTCCTTGACACCCTCTCTCTCTCTCTTCCTCCACCCCACCCCCGTGACTTTCTGTCTGTCTTCCTCCATTTCTTTATCCTTACTCTCTCTCTCTCTCTCCTCTCTCTCTGTCTCCTTCCCTCGCTCTCACCCTCTCTCTCTCTCTCTCTCTCTCTCTCTCTCTCTCTCTCTCTCTCTCTCTCTCTCCCTCTCTCTCCCCCTTTCTTTTTTTACACCGGCAGAGCACCTGGACCTCCACTATTCATCATGCGGATGACTTGGAACATGAATTAGTTTTCTCTTTTTTTTTTCTCTCCTTTTTTTTTTTTTTTTTTACGGTGGAAGATGAGAGGGCCAGATGGCATAAAATAAAAAAAAGGCACTGAAAAGAAAAGAAAAAAAAGGAAAAAAGTGGAAGGAAGAGAAGAGAAGGGAAGGATGGAGGGAGGGAGGGAGGGAGGGAGGGAGGGAGGGAGGGAACAGAGGACGACACACTTTAGCCGTTTCGTGCCACTATACATCCTCCTCCCTCTCTGTTCTTCTTCTTGCTGTTCTATGTTATCGTGGAGGGCACATGGTGGCGTTTTGGATTAACCCGTTTAGAACGGGCACACAGTATCGTGTATCATTATTTTATGCTTTAACCAGTGAAAAATAGCAGATATACAAGCTCACAGCGCGGCGCTGCGAGCTTGTAGATCTGCTATTTTTGAAAAAGTCAAGAAAATGTGTGCAAATCTTTGAATATTATGTATTTTCAAAGCGAACGTTTGTAACTCAAATTTTGCTTCTGGGGGGTCCCTGGAACTAAATATTTTGAGATCCGTGGCCAAATAAATATCATTTTGGGGGTTCTTCGCATGAAAAGGTTTGAGAACCACTGACATAGTAGTCTCTCAAGAACAGACTAACTGAGCTTCCAGTTAAGTGAAAAGAACCTTTTCTTTGACGATGGCTGGCCAGATTGCTGACATAGAAACATAGGGTTTTTCTAAAAAATCTTAGAAGGTTTCAAAAGACACTTATAGAATCGGGGTCAAAATTCAAATTTTCACGATTTTTCAAAAATAGCAGATCTACAAGCTCGCAGCGCGGCACTCGGTGCCGCGCTGTGAGCTTGTATATCTGCTATTTTTCAATACTTAAAGCATAAAATAATGATACACAATAATGTGTACCCCGTTCTGAATGGGTTAAGGCCTTGGATTCTTCCCTCTCCGCCATTACGCTCTAGCATTAGAGCTTTTCACATGGCCTCCCATTGTCGCTTCCTTTTTACACTTCAAACAAGGAAATTGTGAAACTCTAATTAGTCCGTATAATTGCGGCTGGATGAAGCGTTGCCAGTCGTATATAGTCTCGAGCTCGTCTCCGGCAAGGTGGAGTGGTTTTGTTCTCCGTGGGTCTTTTCATGGCGGCCCTCTCTTCCCTCTTCCTCCCTCCCACCCTCCCCTCCCTCCCTCCCTCCCTCCCTCCCTCTCTCCCTGTCTATGTCTTCCTCACCCCTTTTCTTTCTCTTTCTCTTTCTCAGCTTCAAGCTCATTCCTTTTTTTGTTGAAAAGGAGAGAAAAGGGCTACACTGGAGAGGACCAGGGGTTACGGTTGCGTTATTAACCCGTAAAGATCTGAAAAATACCTAAACATGTCTTCTATATCCTAATGTTTTTCTGAAAAAAAACAGTATGTTTCTTTATCTTTGGTGTTTTTAAGAATTAGAATTATACGTATTTGACTATCTCAAAGTATTTTGTTCCAGTGACCCCCAGAAGCAAAGATTAGAGTTAAAAATGTTCGATTTAAAAGAATATATATATTTATATATATATATATATATATATATATATATATATATATATCCTGTATATATATATGTATGTATATATATATATATATATATATATATATATATATATATATATATATATATATATATATATATATTTTTTTTTTTTTTTTTTTTCAAAGACTTGCACAAAATCTTTCACCGTTTTAAAAGAAATGGCAGATCTACAAGTTTGTATATCTGCTATTTTTCAATAGCCAAAGTGTCAAAAAACAATGTTTAACTTGACACCGATGCGTTTCCGGTCTCGGTGGCTTAAAGCATCACTTGTGGCCAATTACGGTCCCCTCTCGACGGGCTGGCTATACCTGCTCTATCTGGGAGATGAGTATACTGTAGCGCGGGGGGCTCCAAAGTGCCCATGATGCACCAGGGTGCAGCCACTTCAGGAACCACTGTTTTCACTGCCGACGACAGATGATAGCTACACTCTGTTGGAGCGCCGCTGTTTGTTTGCCCAGCCTACTGTATTCGTCCTTATCTGCATTCAGCTGAATGATAAACAGGTTCTTGTTTTATTTATCCCTGCAGTATCGAGGCTAGAGCTATAGAACACACGCACGCACGCACGCACGCACGCACGCACGCACGCACGCACGCACGCACGCACGCACGCACGCACGCACGCACGCACGCACGCACGCACGCACACACACACACACACACACACACACACACACACACACACACACACACACACACACACACACACACACACACACACACACACCCCATGCCTGGGAGGAATAATAGAGACATGCTTATTGTAAAACAGTGTTTTCTCAATATATACTGTGTGTGTGTGTGTGTGTGTGTGTGTGTGTGTGTGTGTGTGTGTGTGTGTGTGTAATTACATTCTATATACCTGTATATATATATTAGTATTACTTATTTTATAACTGATTAATTCCAATTATCTACAGAAAAATCAGGCGATTAAAAAAGAAAACACATTTTAATCGCGTTTCGTTTTTGTACCACGGAACCTTTCTACTGGACGAGTTTCAGGCATACCGATCATACCGGTGAACCAACCAACAGACAACAAACCCCAGTGCACGCAATGGGAGAAGAAGCTGATCAGACCGCTTTGCTTGGCCCAGTGGATGGGAAATTTAGGTTTAAATTGATTCACTCGTATACCAAAATGCTTCTCAGGTCAAATATTTATATGCTTACGTGATTAAACATGTATGTTACGGCTTACTGTTACTGTAAATGCATTTTTACGTGTACTTTTAAGAGTGAGCTTTTGTGTGCTTTGAAACATTTTACTAAATACAATTTGCCTGAAGGCTTTTTCCAGCCTAGAGACTCTGAGCAACCCATTACATCCCATTGATGAAGCCTTGAGCAATATTCAATTTAGGAATATGTTTTTCTGTGATTTTTAGTGATTGCCTGTTCATTTCAGTAACATTTCCCCCTTTTGTTAGCTTTCGTTTATAAAAGAAAAAAAAACTTTTGTCAGCATTCAATGAATGCACTGTTAATTGTGACAAGCATGGAATACTAACCAGTATATTGGAGAGTGTGTGTGTGTGTGTGTGTGTGTGTGTGTGTGTGTGTGTGTGTGTGTGTGTGTGTGTGTGTGTGTGTGTGTGTGTGTGTGTGTGTGTGTGTGTGTGTGTGTGTGTGTGTGTGTGTGCGTGCGCGGCGGCGGCATAGCTCAGGGGTAGAGAAACCGCCATTAGAGCACGAAGGGTTCCCAGTTCGAATCCGAGCTCCCCCTGAATTAATGTCGAAGTGTCCTTGAGCAAGACTCTGAACCCCTAGTTGCTCTCGGTGAGCAGGTTGGTGCCTTGCATGGTTTCCTCTGCCATCGGTGTATGAATGTGTATGTGAATGGGTGAATGTAATGCACAATCTCTGTAAAGCGCCTTGGATAAAAGCGTTATATAAATGCACAATTTACTGTGTGTGTGTGTGTGTGTGTGTGTGTGTGTGTGTGTGTGTGTGTGTGTGTGCGCCTGTATAGGAAGTATATGTACATCTACTGTATATGTACACATTCATTTTATATTCCTTGTAGTAGGCCTAATGCCGTGCACGTGAGTGAGTTTAATTTCCTTGGTTGTAAAAGTCAAGAGCGAAATGTATTCCTTATCGGCTGAACACAAAAGTCCGAGAAGAAATAGATTTCCTGTGAATTCCACCAGTTAGTTCTGTCATAAAGCAGACCCCACACCTGGATTGTGTTGATTTCTCCACCGTCCATTTCCCGGTTCCATCGCGGTAGAAGTCATGTCTCATGTCTCATGTCTCCGAGAGATTACAATCTCTCAATCCGTGTTCTTCTGCTAAGTCATCGTCATCACCCTCAACTTGTCCATTTCGATCTTGATGAATTGGACGTTGCAGCTTTTATGCTCGAAAGTGAGGATTGGATATGATTTTGACCTTCCCTGGTGGCAGTGTTAATTTTGACAGCAAATTCTGATATACCGTATAATACCAAATATAGGACGATATTTTATTCTAATAAACATATCCTCAAAATAGGGGGTCGTCCTATAATCGGGGATTAGACTTTTCACCGGAGAGATACGTTATGTATCTTTCAGGACCAGGGCTGCTCTCCTCACAGCCCCCGCGAGCTCCTACAGTAATTACCGTACACTACATGATTGATGCGCAGCAAACTTTGGACCTCGGCTCATTTCACCTCCCGTTTGGCAAAGTCGGATGGCTTTGGCATTGAACTTACCGGGGCGCGTGCTTGTGGGTTGTTCTCGCGAACATCGGCGTGGATAACGGGCACACATATGATCTTTAGCGTGGATGTTTAATCCCAACATCAACTGAATAGGCTATAACGCTGGCTGCAATGGTTCCTGTTTACAATGGACCGTCGCATCTGAATGATGAAACGGGCCGCAAAGCTTGATGGGAAATGTAGTGTTTTTTTTATTGTGCTTTTCACAGTCGGAATTGTGAATGTTGTTCTTGAATAGAACTTGACTTTGATGGTTAATGCAATACAATACAGCAGAATGTTATCTCTGTATGAGCTTTTCTATAATAATTTTACAATAAAAACGTTTTTCTTTATAAATAACTTATTTAACTTTTCAACATATTTTTTCCCAAAATGATAATTGAAAAATAGGGGCCGTCTTATAATCAGAGTCGTACTAAATTCGGGCTAATACGGTACTTTCAGTCATAGTCTTTTGAATATATATATTTTTAAATAGCTTTTTTAGTCATCTGAAATGTTTTCATTTTAGTCTAGTTTTAGTCGACTAAATATAAGATTTTAGTTGACTAAATCTACTGTAGATTTTGTCTACATTTGGCGGGCCTTGCTGGCATTATAATGGCTGATTTTACACTTGGTTGCATGCTGAAAATAGACGATATACAGCTCACAGCACGTCACAGCTTGTTGATCTGCTATTTTCAGAGCGCAACATCCGAGTGCAGCCAAACATAAAATGACTTGTCTTTTAGTTCTAATGGTATTCCTCTCCAGTAGTCCCTCCTAACATTTACTTTATTTTGTATTTGTTGACGTCAGTGAAAAAAGTTAGTTGACGAACATTTTTTGTCACGATCCCAAGTCAAATTAACACTGTTTGCTTGGAGACAAGCGTTCTGGAATATAACAACATCCGATTAGGGTAAGAAAATGTTAGTCCGGAATTCCCCTTTAAATGCAGATCAGAAACCCAGTGCGTCCATTGTACCACACGGTCATACTGAATCATTTCCGATGCTGAAAGTCTTAAAAAATGAACACGGCACAAATAATAAGTACAGCCTTCATGGTATAACCTCCACAGCTGCACTGTGGGCTGTACCGTACCGTACCGTCCCGTCCCGGAAGCGGAAGTCTGTGTTTTACCGTATAGTCACAAACCATTGTACACGTATTAAGTATAAACACACACTCTTGTGCATGTACGTAGGCACACACACACACACGCGCGCGCACACACAGTTGGACGACATACGGACATGTACATGTGAAAGTGCCAGTCTGGGTGTCGTCAGGGTATTGTCATGCTATCAATCATGGTTACGAGCGTTGGCTCTTCCCCGCTACGTTAACTCCACGACCTCTGGACCCAATCTCAATTAAATCTCTGATGAATCTATGATTCATATACAGGCAAGCCTGTCACCGGGCCTGTCACTCAAAAAAACAACCCAGCAGCCTGATGATGAGAAACCAGGGCAACCCACCCTCTCTATATTTTTGGACCTGATGCAAATCTTGTTGTGAAAAAAAAAAAAAAAAAAAAAAAAACGTCTCAGGGATTCAAGAGAAAGAGAGGAGAGGGAGAAGGAAGAAAGCGAGAGAGAAGAGAAGAGAGAGAGAGAGAGAGAGGATGAAAACATCAAGGAAGCGGTTTGTGGGGAGGGTTGAAGCGTTGTTCGCCGCAACACCAAAGGGGGTTAAGACAGGGGGTTTGGCAGTCGAAGACAAGCCAACAGAGACGCCAAGTGCTCAATCTAAAAAGTTTTCCCGTGCATTGTTTAGAATCCCTAACAAGCCGGGGACTACAAAAAAATAAAACCGACACACACACACAAAAACAAGGAACATAATTTGTATTTTTTTTTTCTCCCCCTCCTGTGTTTTCTTCTTGCCGCTCTCCCAAGCTCATAAATAGCTATCTTAACAACTTGATGCTATTTTGAATAGGGGCTGCGTGTCTCTGTGGATTTCCATGAGTGAGGTAATTTTCCCGACGAACAGGTGCATTTTTAATGCTTTCATACAATTAAAGCAAGACTGTACCTTCCCCTGTTTTCCGAGGCGCCCTCCTTTTATACCTGGGTTGAATTGATTTAGTTCGTCTAATTAAACTCCAGAATAAGATGTTAATTACCTAACAAGGTCACCTCTTTCCATACCACCAAATTTTTTTTTTTTACCGTTGGTATCCTTTTTCTCCGGCGGTTATTTTCTTCGAGGATTCAAAGGGAAATTTGAAGAATGGTGTTAATTGCCTATATGCTGTGTCCCATTTTTAACTTTGAACATCTTTTTCTCTCTCTCTCTCTCTCTCTCTCTCTCTCTACCCCACTATCCCAGAACTTTCTCCTTTTTTTCCTTGGTCTCTTTAAGCTTTCAGAAAACGGAGTCTCATTGTGCCATTGTTCCTCATCTCTCTTGTCCTCATGCTCACAGATGATGTGTCAACTCATCACAATGTGGCCTTTGTCTAAACTCGGTGTTTCCACACTCCAGTGAGGAGGAAGAGAAAGGGACTGATGAAGACAATAGTTTTTGTTAAGTGGGAGCTGCTCTGGATCAGAAAAAAAAAAGATTGTTCCCTCTCTTACCTTTAAAGCCCACTTTGGTATAGTATATTGGCATATTTCAATATACAGTACTCGTATAACGCTAGAACTCTGTTTTGTGCATGGCTGCCGTCAGGTGCTGTGTCCCCCATCCGTTTTGCCTTCACTCCCAGTCGTTGGTTTGTTTTTTGATTATTGTTTTTGACATTTTTATGATTTATTTGACAATGAGTACTGTAGATAGACAGGAAAGGCAGGTGAGAGAGAAAGAGATGAAATGGAAATAAAATGAAAATGGAAGTGGATGAAATTCAGCAAAGGCCTTGCGTTAGACTTGAACCCGGGCCAGTTGCTGAATGGACTTGGACCTGGTATGGAATCAGATGAACTACAGCAGCAACTCTGTCTGTTATCTTTTATTAAGTGTAGATAAATACAAATTGGCTACAGATACCATCATACAGATTGGAATTCATACCAGTGTGTCAGCTCTGAAAGCTCTAAATTCTGCAGTTAATTATAGCTTTAGTGTTTTAATGATATGAATCTTGCGCAGTTCAAGTGCCTATACTGTATATACAGTACACTCAAATACCGTAAGATAAATTGAAACACAGGAGAGGTGCAGGTAAGAGTAAAAGCCCCAAACAAACCGAGATGAATAAAATAAAGTTAAAGCAGCACTATGTAACTTTCCCACTTCTACCATGTATTTGAACCTGGTTTCCTACGCAAGTGCTGACCTGTTTTACCATTGAGCTAATAGAGCCGGCCTGCTTGGTCAGGGGATGAATTGAATCTTGACCACCAGGTCAAAGTTCATGTCAGATCCTGTGTTTTGGTCAGACATGACCTTTGACACGATCTAAACGTCTCAATACAAGAGCAGGGAGACAAAGTTCAACCACCCCATATTTATAAATAGTATAAAGGTTGTATTATATCAACATATCGTCGTTGTCGGGTGAAAACCTTGTATGTCCAAAACCGTTCGTTTTGCGTTAATCATTTTAAAAATGATTTAAACTAGTGAAAACAGCCGATCTACAAGCACACAACGCCTCGCACTGCGAGGCGTTGTGTGCTTGTAGATCTGCTGTTTTCGCTACTTTTGTGTGACGGCCTTATGATGAGGCAGGGCTTTACTTTGCGAAAGAACGTACACATTTGAAACTTGAGATACGAGGTTTCTGCCCAACAACGACGATATGCAGATAACAGTTCAGGAGGTTACGATAACAGAGTGTTACATGCACACACAAGACACACAACAGCTGTGCTTTTCAGCTGTGGCTTTCATAATTGCATATTTTCATAATGCTCAGATATTTGACTAACTAGTCCAAGCTGTCAGAATTCAACTTTGTCCAAACCATGAAATTCATCAATTTTAAAGGAGTAGTTCATCACTTTTCAACCTGTCTTCATATAATAGGTCCTCATGATAAAATATCAAAAAAAAAAAATCTACTCAGTCCAAGTCTCCTGGGAGAGCTGTGGGAAGTTCAGAATCCATCGTCTTGTGACATCATCATTTTCCACAAATAAAATTTAATCGATATTTCTGGGGAAGAAAATAGATTTTTATTATCGCGAGAACAATGGCTTCCACTTTAAAATTGCAACTTTTCAGGAATAGAAAGCCTGCAGTTTCTATAAGCTGGATTGGCAATCGATGATGTCACAAGACGATGGGTTTCTGACCTGCCTACAGCCCTATCCTCTGAAAAAAAAGAAAAAAAAAAGCTATTTTTGATTGAGGACCAATTATATGAACATAGGTTGAAAAGTGGTGGAGTGCCCCTTTAAGTCAAAATGTAATCTCAATGTCTACACAGACACATACAGGCTTCATCTCAGGGAAGGTCCGACATGCATTACTCCGATGGTGCGTTCGTCCGGCTCTCCCCATCACTAACCCTATCTCTAACCCTAACCGCACGCGTAACCACGTAGTCGGAGTATTGAGACGTCAGACTGGCGTATCCCTCCCTGTGCAAGCATAGATGGTAATCTGATGGTTTTCAACCACTAGACTATACCACGGACCACCATTTGATGAGATTTAGCCTCTCACACCCAAAACGTAGATTTTTTTTTGTCGTTGGAAAATAAAACCAAATGGATTTGGTTTCATTTTACACTGTCAAGAGTTAAAGATCTAATCTAAGAGTTGATTTGGTTACCAACTCTCCATCATTTAGTTGGGGACCACCTGGAACCCCCTCCAGGACCACTGGTGGTCCCCGGACCACTGGTTGAAAACCACTGGTATAGTCAATTTAACACAGCTATTATTCATTTGTTTCCATAACGATGTACAGTATATAAGGTCAGTCTCATGCAGCCTTGAATGTTTTTGCCCGGGTGTAATTTTTTAAACCAGAACTAGAAAACAACACTAACAAAATCAGCCTGTAGGATTCCAACATCAGTGTCTAACCTTAACTGAACAATATAGATCAGTGGTTCCCACACTGTTTAGCTCAAGACCCAAAAGAGAAATCCAAAAGAGAAATTGTATGTTTGCCCAGGACAAGCTTGCATATCTGCTATTTTCAATGATTCTTAAACATTTGTTTTGCTAATTTAGGGAATTTCTTTGATTATTTTTAATTTTATTCATGACATTCTTTTTGAAAATGTTTGAAATCAATCAAGTTATGAAAATGCATGATTTTTTTTAGGAAATCTTTAGAAAAATATGCAATGCTTGAGTGTGGTCTGGCCAACACCAACTCGGGACTCCTGGATCGCAGCCCTCCGCACTCATCAAGTTCTTGAGCTCTACAGTCAGTGTTGTTGGCTAAGCTGTCACGCCGCAGTGCATCTACTGTACGTAGGTGGTGTGCTTCTTGCCTTTCCTGGCACTGCCCTGGGTTGGCTCCCATAGAGTCAATTTGCTTGCATCTAGAAAAACATAAAGAGGTATTCACTCGCGACCCACAGAAATTGATCCGTGACCCACAAATTGGTCCCGACCCACTGTTTGGGAAACAGTGATATGGTGTTATTATTAAGATATGGTGTTATTATTAATACTGACCAAAATGTGAACCTTCCAGAAACTCCCCTGATTACAGAGAGTGGTGCAGAGAGGAGGCGGAGAGGTTGGGGACAGAGAGAGAGAGAGAGGAGAGGGAGAGGGAGGGAACGGTAAATTAGGTGTGTAATGTGAGGTTGATAGGAAGTGATTGAGTGTGGTGACCTCCTGTCAGAACTCAGCCAGCTCTCCTGCAAAACTAACTTCCTCCTGCTCAACTCTTCCTCCTGCACAACTCCTGTTCATGTTAAACTAACTCAGTGGTTCTTAACCTTTTCAGGCCAAAACAATCATATTTTAACTGGGGACCGCCCCACCCTGACGACCACTTAAGAGTTGAGGCATTACATTTTGTAAAACACGGTTCTATTGTGAAAATACAAAATCTACATGCTCATACAGCATGTAGATTGGCTATTTTCACAATTTCTGCCTCTAATATTTGACAATTTGGCCAATGTTTAATTTGTCTTTTTAGAGGTGTTAAAAAGTCCTTAAATTGTCACTTTAGAAATGTGCAGATACCCTCTATACACTTAAACTTTATGCTGGTTTGTTTACTGTTGAGTGAGAAAACAATGTTGCACATTAAGCTATAATCATCTGGGGACCCCTCAAAATAATTTGCGGTCCCCCCTGGGGGTCCCGACCCACAGGTTGAGAACCACTGAACTGACTTCCTCCTGCACAACTCTTCAGCGTCATTCCCACCAGGCACGATAAAGATAATTATAACGATGTGTCGGCGTTCACATCAATTATGTCGGCGTTATCGTTGGTGGTGTGGACGTTACGAATGATTTTTAAAACGATATCTTTATCTTTATCGTGCCCGGCAGGGGCATAGTTACGCCGATTTAAAATTACTCTAATACGGAACTAAAACTTCCTATGATTGGCCGCTAGTTACGCTGTTTCCACCCCCCCGGCCGATCGCAAAAAGAATTGTTCTCCATTGGACCCCATTCATTTTCCCCTTTCGTTTTCTAACCGTAATTAATTTTCATAAATACTTAATGGTTCCTATCGCTAGTTAAAAATTGCCTTTCAATCACGATTATATGCGTTTTGTGAAAATAAGGTCCCATCTTAAAATTGATGATAAAGTTGCGGGGGGCGTGGCCAACTAAACTAATACCAGCCGGCTGTGTTCTTCTTCGTGTGCTGTATTTCGGGAGGCTCCGACCACATTCTCCCATGTATCTCTGCGGTTGCACGTGACCGTTGGCAGCCAATAGCATCCTCTGGTGCCTTTACAATCTATGATGGCAACACCCATGCCAAGGACCCATATTGTGTCATTTGCGCTGCATAGAAACCAATGGCTTCGCTTTGTCCATATATTTTATACAGTCTATGGTGCCCGGTGGGAATGACGGTTTCCTCCTGCACAACTCCTGTTCATTTATTTTAAACTAACGGGAAAATCTTGATAGTCCGAGATAAGGTTAGTCTTATGGTTAGGGTTAGCATTCACCAGATTCGATTCACCAGTGTCGGCAGGTTAGCATTCACCAGCCTCGGACTAATGGGACGTCGGACTAATGACACATCGGAGCAACGCTACGCGCCCAAACTAACTTCCTCTTGCAAACATTAGGCCATGACGCTCTCTCTCTCTCCCTCTCCTCTCCTCTCCTTTCCATTTCCCCTGACTTACCTGACCCGTCACATCTTCATTCATCCCATTCCTCATTTCTCTTGCGCTCCCTCAGTGTTTCTCCATCCCTATCCCCCCGGCACACAATTAAATGCCATTCATTCCATCATTATAATTATTTATTTCTTATATGATGAAGCACACCTTTATAGCGTAGCGCTTAAACGTGCATAAGCGAGTGGGCGCAAAGGAGGAGGTCCTATCAGACCAAAGAGATCACTTGTTTGAGCATGTGTATTTTGTCTCTTTCCTTCGTAATGTAATGTAAACTATCCGACATACAGTACTGTGCCTGTATTATTTGTATTTAAGTTGTAATTGTTAAGCTCCCCCCCTCCCCCCCCCCCCAAGAAAAGAGGAAAGAAATCTGAAAAAGATCCAGATCTGATGAATAATAATGTAATTCATTTCTCTAAATGGCTCAATCTGCTCGACAAATGACTCATGTGAAACAGGATGTTTTGGTTTTAATCATCCTGAGTTCAAGTCCTACCTTTTCATAAAGCCGTTCATTTACAAAACCTTTCATGGGAGTTGACTTTGAAAGCTGCCTTTTATGACTAGGCAAAATGAAAGCAATACATCAGGGTGACGGCGGGGAGAGAAACATAGTTATAGTTACTATGATTAGAAAATATAACTGGCTTTGTAGTCCGACATCAAAGATAATTCATGGACTCTCCGTTTTGAGTATATTTCAGAGACATAATCAACGCATCAAACAGGGGAAAGCCAAATTACCACATCCATGCTTCGGCGTTGCCATATTTGTTTACGTCTGTGTCGCCGCAAACGGTATGAGCTGACCAGATGAGTGGCAAGAGCAATTCATCATCTTTTTGTCCTGCGTCCCGTTTTCCAGAAGCTGTGGAAAGTTTCCTTGGCACGTGATCTCCATTGTCCTCCGCACTCTTTTAGCAAACATAGATCAAGGCATGTTAATAACCAACACTTTGCACTATATGTCGGATTGTATACGTCATTTTCAACCCTTTTAAGGCCCATTATTTATTCAGCATTTGAGTCACAGACCACCATTTTGATGAGATTTAGCCTCTCACACCCAAAACGTAGATTATTTTGTTGTCGTTAGATAATATCTTGTCCATAATTCCATGCCGTAGTGGTTTTGGTACCAATAGGAGAGATAACAGGCAAATGTAGATCAAAATACAAATTCTTATACATTCTGTAATTGTGTAGACTTGTAAACTAAGTGATGCAGATGTTTAAACATATTTTAACTCTTGAGAGCGTCAAATGAAACCCAAGTGGACCTGTGCGGGTCCATTTGGTTTCATTTTACGCCCTCAAGAGCCCCCCTCCAGGACCACTGGTGGTCCCCGGACCACTGGTTGAGAACCACTGATATAAGTAACTGATTTCCAATTGTGCTTCTTAACACATCGGATGCCCACGTGGTGTCTACAAGTCAATTTCTTTGATGTCGCTGGAGGCCCACGACGCGTTTGACGCGTTGTACAGTAAACTATACTGTACTGTAGCTACTGCACTTGGCTACCGTGGTGATGAAACAAACTCCATTTCCCAACACGCAGCGCGCAATTACGTCATCCGGACGCACTGTGTGTCTCGTTGACTTCCTGTTTAGCGGCTGCACAAAAATGCTGTTTTCTCCGGATTCTCTTCCTTTTTTCATTTTTTTCTCAAAACGGCAGCCTCTTCTACATGCCGTAACACAAACACTGTGGCTTAGAAATGATAAAAAACGGTCCTGACTGAAAGAAAAGATTTTCGCGAAATAAACAGGACATACTCGGATTACATTTACTCGGATTACTTTTCTCGCCAGTACTCTCGCCGGTAGGTAAAATGACGCGTTTGACGCGTTGCCATGGGCACCAGCAAATTAAGACAACAAAACCACGTGGGCGTCCGATGTGTTAACTGCCGTTTAATAAGACGCCAAGTGCTGGTAGTCCCCTGGAGAATTCACTGGTTTCTCCCCACAGGTTGTCCTTCCACAGATTTCTTATTATTATTATTTTTTGATGACTTGCACTTTATGATTGATGATCAGGGCTTTTTTATTTTTTATTGATTGATTGATTGATTTCATTAGGACAATTGAGAGAGACAGGAAAGGGAGTTACAACCCAGGTTTTAGTGCCAGCGGAGGGCTGGTGTGGTTATCGTCGCTGCCGGGCGGAAACCTCGCATGTCTCAAAACGGTTCGATTTCAGGAAATGGGGGGCGCCCGCTGGCCTAGCGGTCCAGGCGCATGTCACATGATGGGCTCTGGTGCCTGGCAGTGCGTCGCGGGTTCGGGTCCCGATCCCGACGGCCGTTGCTGCGTGTCACTTCCCGTCTCTCTCCCCGTTTCCTGTCTACTGTCCTATCAATAAAGACATAAGCCCAAAAACTAAATTCGCAAAAAAAAAGAAAAAAGATTTCAGGAAATGGAAAATGGGATTTTATTTGACTAAATCTACAGTTGATTCTGTCGCCAAAAGTGTATGTTGGTGGGGCCTTGATGGCGTCATAATGCCAGATTTTACACTTGGTTGCACACCGAATATAGCCGATCTACAAGCGCGGCGCGTTGCGAGCTTGTAGATCTGCTATTTTCAGAGCGCTACCAAACATGAAATGACTTGTCTTTTAGTTCTACTGGATCTCTTCTCCACTAGTCCATCCCCAACATTTTAGTCCAGTTTTTATTTGTTGACTAAATTGTCCACATTATTTGGTCTTGGTCTTAGTTTTAGTCATCATAGCTTAGTTTTTATGTAGTTTTCAACAGTGAAAAAACATAGTCAACAGACATTTTTCATCATAGTTTTAGTCAATCAACACTACACACACTAATTCTGCTGTTGCACAAAAGGCTAATGTGGCAAAAAAAAAAGAAAAAAAAGAAGAAAAAAAAACTGCCCACAGATGACGTTGAGAGAATCATATAGCCTCTGTATTTATGTATAGAAAGAGGCCGGATCCTGTTCTCCATAACGGCTATGATTTCTCAGCCAAGCCCGCATGTGCTTTATATGGAGCAGATGCTCACTAGCATATTACTGGACAATTAAAGATATTTAGCACTGGCCAGAGGAAGCCAGGTCAGACCCATTTTTACAAGCCTCTAACCTCTGCCTTGCTGCAGCCTGCCTGCATCTGTGTGTGTGTGTGCGCGCGTGCGTGTGTGTGCGCGCATGCGTGTGTGTGCACGTGTCGTGCATGCGTGTGTGCACACTCATCACTCCCATGTCCCTCTGTCTATTTGTAAATACTGTCTTCCCTCTATCAGTTCCTGCATCTCTCTCTTCCACCCCCCCCCCCCTGCATTCTCTCTCTCCTCTCTTTCTCTGTCTCTCTCCCCCTCCCTCTTTTTCTCTCTCTCTCTCGCTCGCTCTCTCTTTCTGTTGTCTATCTCTCTCCCACACTCTCTCTCTCTACCCCCGCACCCACCACCACCCCTTTTGTATTTATTGCTGTATTTATTTCTGCTGAAAAGCCAGTCTAGTTCATTTGCTAGTCGGCTGGGCATGGCAGGGCCTCTATTCTTAGGCTTTTATTAACATCAGGGCACAACAACAGCCACAGAATCTATTATTCATTAAGTGTAACCAATATAAAATTTAAAACAGTCTGGGCTTTTTTTGCGTGGGAATTATGTAAGGTCAGCATAATTTTCTGCCTATTACTAATATCTATATCATCTTTGCCTTAGTCAGCTCTATTTAAATATGCAATCATTTACAGCTTTTGACTATATGTGTGTGCGCACCCAATTTCCAATATTCCTCTAGTACACTTTTTATGCTGACATCAATGGCAAGCTATTAAAGACAGTATTTCATTATTGGTTCCCCTTCCCCAGTGGTTATTTACAATCCCATATATACTAAGCAGTGATATTAAAGGAGACCATTTTAATGAGGTGCTATCTACCATGGCAATATGTCTTTCTCCCAATGAGATTGTGTTTAAAGATTTTATCAAGAAATGGCTGTTCGCCGGGGTTATGTTTTGTCCATGAAATATGCATTTCATATCTCTTTCATTTCATTAACATAATTTAATTTGTGCTTTGCATTCTGTGCATAATACATATTTGATTTACAAAACAAATATTTCCATTAGAAAATGAATTTCATGCACGCAAAAGGCAGAACTGAAAGATGTATTGTAAGGAAATAAGGGGGAAAAAAAGGAATTGTATTATCTTTCAGTCAGAAAAAAAAATATCCTTGGCAAGGAGAAATACATTCAATAGATTTCTTGTTTGTGAGTGCATACTATGTGTGTGCGTGTGTGCGTGCGTGCTCACGTGCACACACATGTGCATGCACATATGCATGTGTTTGGGCCACACATTTGTGTGTGCGGTGACACACTTACAGTATTGTGTGTGTGTGTGTGTGTGTGTGTGTGTGTGTGTGTGTGTGTGTGTGTGTGTGTGTGTGTGTGTGTGTGTGTGTGTGTGTGTGTGTGTGTGTGTGTGTGTGTGTGTGTGTGTGTGTGTGTGTGTGTGTGCGCGTGCGTGCGTGCGTGTAACACATGTACACGTGCACTCTGTTAACCGTGCGTGTTTCTGTAGACAGTATGTAAATGTGCATTATAGAAGCAATGAAGGCTGAGGGTATATTGCATAAAGTTTAAAGCAATATAACTCAGATTGATTTACATGGCTTGCATAGCAGTTTCTCCCTGATGTTAAGTGCACCATTGCAGGGGCTGCAGCATGGGGACCAGGGAGAGAGAGGAGGGAGGGATGGGGGGGGGGGGGGCTTTTTATTATCAATAAGATATTCACGTTATTATAAAGATATATCTCCTTGGACAAAAGCGCAAAAAGAAATAACCACATTCATTTTAATTTTGTGTCACTTTTTAAGAGTGAGTGTACAGTTGCGTGAGGCTGGTATGAGCAAAAGCAGGCTGTATGAAAAGATTGCCGTATACGCACGATACATCACGGTACCTTATGGGGGGCCGTGCGTCCGTCAAGGCCCCCCGCGGCGGGTCTCTGTGTGCTGCTACTCCTGCCGGCGTCTCTCTCTTTCCAGTCGGCCATCCTTAAAGCATTTAGGCCTAGGATTATTGACCGTTTTAACTATTGAAAAATAGCAGATATACAAGCTCACAGCGCGGCACCGAGTGCCGCGCTGCGACCTTGTAGATCTGCTATTTTTGAAAAATCCAGATTTTTCTTTTTGCAAGTCTCTGAATATATCTATTTAAAAGCGAACATTTGTAACTCAAATATTTGCTTCTGGGGTGGGGTCCCTGGAACAACATATTTTGAGATGGGGGTCGGTGGCCAAATACCTGTAATTTTGGGGGTCCTTGACGTGAAAAAGTTTTACTACCACTGATTTAGAGGAAGGATTTAGAAGACGGGTCAAAGATCGTGTCAAAGATATTCAAAGACTTGTTCACGTTTTCACGATTTTTCAAAAATAGCAAATCTGCAAGCTTGCAAGCGCGGCACTCGGTGCCGCGCTGTGAGCTTGTATATCTGCTATTTTTCAACAGTTAAAGCATAAAATAATGGTTAAAGTGGTTCAAATCTAAGGCGACTCGGGCGCGTTCCAGGTATTTGAGTGTTAAAGCATGTACTTAACTCATATAGTGCCAATCCCGCGAAGACTCGTGAAAAGTACTCGAGTACCTGGAGTGCCAATCCCGAGTATACTCGGGAAAAGTAATATATTACTGTAACGGCGAGTACATTACCGAGAAGAATGACCGCAGGTCCGGAGACGAAATCCGTCGCTGATTTCGCATCATCACGGCTCCACGAGCACAAAATAGTCCCATCCATAACATTGAGGTGGACAGGGGATCTCATCTTTAATGTCCATTATCTCAAAACTACACTTTAGAAGCTAGGATGGAGGCAGATGCTCGCTTATGTTACACAGTTATAAAAGCTCCCGGTCGGCCATTACACAACTCCACGTGGACACGGATCGGTTCCGGCGCACGATCCGATGACGTCAGACCGGAAGTGATTGCGTGGTGGACTTCTGGCCTTCAAAATAAGATAACGGCGGTGATGCCAGCCTGAAGGTGGCATCGTGGACTTTATAATCCGTTAATTTCAGGGGCACTAAATGAGTTAAGAGACGTTTAACTGGCTCTCCCTTAGCCCACTGGCAGGGAAACCCTTTTGGTTTGATGAATTATAGAGAGCGTCCCCTCTCCATTTCCCTTTCCCTTTTTCCCTGGGAACGCCACTAGTTTTAATTAAAGCACTTCACCTCGCCAGTTTAAAGGCTATCACCAGCCCCACGATAACTAAGAAAGAGAGAGAGAGAAGGAGAATAGGGAGATGGAGCTCAGGGGCTTTGGATAACACGAAGCGTTTAAAAAACCGGCCCTGGCGAGTTCATATTAATTTGGCTTATCTGCCGCTGTAAAAAAATAAAAAATAAATAAGAATTCAGGTAGAAGTGAGACAGATCCCAGGATTTAATGAGCTCAAAATGTAAAGGCAATGTCAGACCACTTTTTTTTCTCCCCGTAAACTTCTTCTTTTTTTTTTTTCCTTTAAAGGGGGAGCGGCGGGGAGAGAGAACTTGTCTAAGCTAAAAGCCAAACAGTAAGATCAGTGTTTCAGGGGTAACTAGTATTAGCAGGGATTTCAGGCTTGTTTGACATGCCGGCGGCGTTGAAGGAAATTGCTTAAAATAGATGCCTGCAGGTTGGGGGAAACGTATGAAAGAGAACAAGGAGTGAAACAGAGATAGATAGTGAGAGAGAGAGAGAGAGAGGGAGGGAGAGACAGAGAGAGAGAGGGAGGGAGAGAGAGAGAGAGAGAGAGAGAGAGATGGCTAATACCTGGGCTTCAGTCTGCTCCGTCACCCAACTGATAGTGGTGTGCTCAGAGGATATTATACAGCCTTTAAACCTCATCGCTTTCTCTCAATCCCCATCTCGCTCTATCATTGACTTCCTCTCATTCTATGACCCACACACACCCACCACCACACACGCACATGCGTGCGGCCGTGCACGCGCACCTGTCACCCTCACCTCAGGGGTGCTTGCCTGCATACCCCGTTAGCACGTTAGGAACATTTGTGCAAGTCTGTGACAGGTGTTTTGAAAGTTGCCATGATGCGAGTCTGCGTAGGGGTGGGTGGGTTAAGTGCAGGTGATAGCATTGTGGCTCTGTGTGTGCGTGCGTGCGTTCGTGTGTGTGTGCGTGCGTGTGTGTGTGTGTGTGTGTGTGTGTGTGTGTGTGTGTGTGTGTGTGTGTGTGTCTCTCTCTCTCTCTTTCTGTCTGTCTTTGGAAGGCTCTTTTAACATAAGCCTCTTCTCAACTTTGTGGTTTGAGTACTTAACACCCCACCCTTCAAACCAAATCCTGTACAAGAGACTCTGGGTAGGAATTAAGAAAGGGAGATAGATAAAGAGAGAGACAGAGAGAGAGAGAGAAAGACAAAGAGAGAGAGAAAGAGAGAGAGAAGCTGTACAGGTATTTGATATGAGGATATGTATAACTTCAGCTCTCATATGAATGTATAACCTACCACCGGCACACAGAACGCGCAGGTCTTATTAAGCATGCACACAGGGTATGCATATAGTGTGTATGGAGTCTGTGTTATTGTATTGATTTTCTTGATATAGATTGAAACCTCATTTGTTTCAGTGCACAGTGCAAATATGTTTTATGCGCGTTTTGCCCAAGTATAAATCATACGACGCCTTGTTTTTCCGAGCGGTTCTGTTTTCTTGATAAGCAAGTTTGTCAGGCCTGTGAGAGATCTTTTTATTCATGTTCTCCTTCCCCTGTGGGAGAGCGACACACCAGCCGAATAAGATACCCCACCCTCTAAAAAAAATAAAAGAAAAAAAGCTTTTGATAAATAATGATATTTTACATTATATTCAATAACAAACTTAAATGCAACAAGTTGTCACAGCTGATCTTCAAATAACCGTGACGGGTGTTTTGTCGAAAGAATTAGGTTTCGAGGGCCTCAACGGGTTTCAGGGAAAGGCCACAGCAGTGAGAGGGAGATGGAGAATAGTTAGTACAGGACTGGAATGATTATTTTTACATAATCGCGATTATTTGACATAATCGTCATAATCGTTTACATAAAAAGTAGTGGAAATAGCAGATATACAAGCTCACAACGCGTCGCACCTATATCCACTATCAATATTGTCTTTTTATGTATAAAGTTGTCAGTAATTTATTTGTATATTTAGGTTATGTGTCATATCTACCATGTGCAACTTCAAAGCCTAAAAGCCAAACAGAAATGTAATTGTCAATGACAAAAACACAATTAAATCATTAATCGCAATTATTTGAGTGACAATTAATCGTCATGTAAAATGACATAATCGTGACAGCCCTACTCACAACGGTGGCAACGACAAAGCGACAAAGTGGCCAGACACCTGTGCTGGGGACAATTATTAATCACTGCAAATTGGCGACCAAACCAACGTGAGAAAGTTCCAACTTGAGTCGAACCACCAAGACGGCAACGGATTGTCTGTACTTTTCTTAACCTGTGAGCTCTCCTATCTGGTACGGTTGCTGGCATGATTCACCTGGATTTCACACGTGACCATAACGTATGGTAGGCTAATAATGCTTTAAGTTACTGAGCCTAATTCACAAATTTGTCTATTCTGTACAACCAAATTGTCATCATGTCAGTAGAAAAATAGTCAAGTTTAGACACACACACACACACACACACACACACACACACACACACACACACACACACACACACACACACACACACACACACACACACACACACACACAGCTGGCAGCACTCAAAGGAAGCCCTGATTATTTATACAGTTAATGTATAATAGCTCTGACTTTTATTTTTGAATATCAAATTATCACTGAGGTCATGACCTCATAGCTGGCTACGCTACGGCCCAGCTTTTCACCCAGGGAGACATTGAAGCACAGTGGTGGAAAAAATGTGTTATGTATAAAGTATCAATACTGCAATGCAGAAATACTGCTGGTATTTTCACTAGTTTGGGTCCCTGGCAAACGTTTAATTTCTCTTTTGGGTCTTGAGTTTGGGAACCACTGGTCTATATCGTACCCCCACCCACAGCTTCCTCGTGTCCTGACGCCAGCATCCCTTGACACAACTGACACACCCCTGGGTAGAAAACAACCTGGCAGAGAGCGTAATGTCTTAGTTTGTCGTGATTTCGAGAACAGTCTAGAGCAAGGGTCTTCAACGGGGGGTCCGGGGCCCCTAGGGGGTCCTCAGAGTTACTACAGGGGGGCCTCCAAATCTTTGTGTGATAGAACCTTTTTTTCTCCTTTTTTATATTAACAACTTGAACCATATTCTGTCCTATTCTGAGAACTGTAGCCAAAAATAGCCGATCTACAAGCTTACAACGGCTCGCGCTGCGAGGCGTTGTGAGCTTTTAGATCGGCTATTTTCGGCGAAGAGGTTTGGTGTAGAGGGGAAAAAGAGCAGACTAAGTACAGAGTAAAAGGTCAAGTTTATTAGGTAATGACGGCTCAAGTGGTTAAATATCTGAAAACACAAATTTACATGAATCCAAAATACACTGATGATCGTGCTGGAATCTATTAACAGGTTGTGGGGGTCCTTGCTTCATCTCTCTCTCAACTAAGGGGTCCTTGGCCTCTCTAGACCCCTGGTCTAGAGTTTATTCTGCCCCTCTTACTCTTCTCTCCCGCTCCTTGCTTTGCTTCAATTACTGTAGGGTTTAATGAACTAGCAAGTTGGTGTGGTATATACTGTTGTAGTCCTGAACGCCAGAAGTTTAAGATTTCCAAAGCTATTTAACCCCCCCCCCATACCCCCCCCCCCCCCCCCCCCCCCCACACACACACACACACACACACACATAAAATAAGGCCTGTGGTTAATGTGTTCTGCAACATAAATTTCACCCATTAATGTCTCAACAATTAATTTTGAAGCTAATGTGTGTGCTTTTTTTTTTCTCCATTAGTTGCATGTGTGTGTGGTTCAAAAAATGTTTAATAAGTGTGTTGATTTGTGCATTTTGTGGACATAATCCTGGTGAACAAGCCATCGTTTGCTTCAGAGCTGGGGGTGGCAGAGGCTCAGGAAGGTTCCCAGTTAGATTCCCAGGCTCCCCCAGAGTTACTGTCGAAGTGTCCTTGAGCAAGACACTGACTGAACCTCTAATTGCTTGTTGGTGCCTTGCATCACGGATAATGTGTACCAATTTGCGTGAGGTTTTAGACAAAATCTGTAGAAGTAATGCAAGAATCCACCTCATGGTGGCGCTATAACAGGCTGATGTGAAGGTTTTGGGGCAGAGGTTCTGCTCTGGCATACAGGGAGTGTGTGTGCACAGTTACTATTTTGAAAAACATTTAAAATGTTCAAATAGCCGATGTACATCGGCACGTTGTGAGCTTGTAGATCAGCTATTTGAAATATAAAAGAAAGTCAAAAAGGTTTCGGGATAAGGGGTATACTGGAGCTCATTGGAATGATCTCCATAATGTGATTTTAACTTAACAGTTTGGTTTCTCAAATGCCCTTTGACATAGAGTAACAAAGTCATGACGTCACTCACTCATCCCCTAGTTCGTGGAAATAATTTCTCTATGGAGAATAACATTGAGTCATCTGTAGTCAGTCACCAATATTTGATATATTTGGCAAAAATGTAACTAATTCGGCGACAGTATCATTAGCGTTTTCTTACCATCAGTTGTTTCTTTATATCCATATGAGTCAAACCGCTGAGATCATTTGTTTATGTTTGGAACACAGTTCTTATATGACGCGATATGAAACAAGTATATGGGAATTCAGAATGAGGGGGAAAAAAAGGAACCAGGTAGGATGTGTAAATGACGTGAAACTTCGCAGCTCTATTAACACTGACATTAACACTCTAATAAAGAGCCCAGGTTTTTAAGCAAATACTGACCGGTGGATGATGTCAATGTGACAATTCTTCTCACTGTCTCTAATTATCTTTTGTGCTTTGTAAAGTTCAAAGCCATCATTTGGAAAAAGTAGAAGTGGAAGTAGACAAAAGTTCAGATGGCCATGATCGAACAATAATTACACATGACTTTTAAAGCAATTTTGGAAAATGGGTTATAAATTGCTCCATCTACGCCTTCACTCTCAACTTTCGTACTTACTAACTATAAGTTTGATTTGTGCAGGCCTGAGATTCTTTTCACTTTAGATTTACATTTACATTTCAAAATCATCCTTCACCCTTAAATTCAATGAATTCTTTCAATGGACTAAACTTTGTTTTATTTGATGGCCTTCCTGCCCTATAGCATTTGACCTAAAAAAATTGACACCACCAAAGGCCAAATGGCCATGCCCCTAAAACTATGACATTCTAGGCCTGGTCATATGATGAAACTAGGGTTGTTGGTATATATTTCAAATAATGAACAAATAATAATCTTTCTGCTTATTGTAAGATAGCCTAGCAACAATCCTAAATCCTTTTTATATATATTTTTATAGGATAGTAGACTGACAGGAAATGGGGAGAGAGATGGGGAACGACACGCGGCAAAGGTCGTCCGAACCGGCGACGCCAGCAGGCATCATAGCCTAGTATGTGGTATGCGCCTGGACCACTAGGCCATTGGGCGCCCCAATCCTAAATCCTTTTAAGGGTCGTTCAATGTAGAAACGTGGCTATTTTCCGGTGGCAAATATCAATGCCGGCAAACGAGATTTACCAGATGAGAAGTGCCTACTTAGAAAACACGACAAACATGTTCTCTCCTTCAAACAAACATGTCCCTGTCTCCATATTATCACCTTAGCCTAAACAAAATGCCTTTCTTTGCTCTCCTCGGGATCTGATGGTACAGCCAGGTACCTTAGCTTGTTTGTTAACATCAACACCGGAGAAAGAGAGGGAGAGAGATAGAGAGAGAGAGAGAGAGAGGGAGGGAGGGGCAGAGAGAGAGAGAGAGAGAGAGAGAGAGAGAGAGAGAGAGAGAGAGAGAGAGAGAGAGAGAGAGAGAGAGGGAGGAAAAAAAATCAATCTAATACTGCAGAACTATCAGATCATATGAAATTATGGATTCTTGGTCTGAGCATTCAGCTCTTGTCTGCCGAGCTGTGCAAATCAATTCAAACAGACACAAAGAGCAAACACGCGCCGAGCGCCACAATAGGAAATTGAAGCGAGCGGGAGCCCTCCCGTTTTAAAATATGCCACTACATATTTGTTTTGTGGATTACCATTCTGAAATGAAATTTGAACAGTTACTTAAAATAATATGCAAAAGATATTTCCTATTTTTTTTTTTTTTTTTTTATCATCCCTCCCCCTACCCCCTCCTCCCATCGCCTTGTTTGTTGGGGGAATGGTGGGTGGAGGTGGGTGGAGGTAGAGAGGGCCCGCAATGTAAACAGGCACACAGCGCTGCTATGATGCTGATTATGTTTCCAAAACATATTTTTGGGCCTTATCCCCATTGCAGGGAGTTGAGTATTTATCTCTGTATTTATTTTTTATTTTTTTCACTTTTCCGTTTCTCCGGTATTGTATTGTTGCATTTTGAAATATTTATGACAGCATCTAAGGTAGAGGGGAGGGGAGGCTGCTGTTGTTGTGTTTGGTTGTTTTTCGTGGAGGTAAATCTGTGCCACGTTAGGTAAAGAGAAACATCCACAGACATTTGCCTTGTCTTGTAAAGCACACTTGGTTCCCAGGTGGGCAGTTTTTTTTTACAATAAATATTGTGAAATAGCTGACATAATGTACTGTAAGTGCTTGTGCTTTACCACCGTTAGCTCTTTAATTTTTTTTTATTTTTTTTTTGCCCACGATTTTGTAACCCATTTTTCACCCATTGCCAATTGCCTAGGGGGCGCTGCTCTCCCTCTGCCAACCTGGGGAGAGACCCGAACTGAGCTCATGCTTCCTTCAATGTGTTAGGAGTGGACAGGCCGCTGCTTATCACCTGACGGGGGGGGGGGGGGGGGGGGGGGTAGTTTCCCCGGTTTGACATAGAGCTTTTGCTGTTTTCTCTGGAGACCGTTATCATTTAAACATGGCCTCAATATGTTGGCACCAACGAATATACAATTCTTATACTAACAATATATACTTTTACAATCTCCCATCTCACACATTGACATGAATCCAACATACACTGATAATTGTGCTGTCAAACAATGAAACTATATGGAATCTATGAACAGGTTGTGGGGGTCCCTGCTTCATCTAATTCTCATCTAAGGGGTCCTTGGCCTGAAAATGTTGAAGACCTGCTGTTTTAATGTATACATTTCTTTTCTTAAACGGTTTTGATCAGAGGAGTAATAATATTATAAGAGGAAAATGCACTCCTCTTATCCTTGCAGCTCCAGCCATGCAATGCCACATTTTCAGCCCACGACCGCAGAGAGTAAAATAAACTTCCATAAACTGTGTGGAAATAAGAGAGTCGGGGCTGTGGAATGGTTTTGGGATATTTTACTGTGTTAATATTGTCTTGGAGCCACACATCTTAATGGATTTTCTATACTCTCTCTGAGCAAACAACACGATCAGATTTAACAAGGCTGTGGGGTGTTTCATAGGCCCTGTTCACACCTGACATTAACATAAGACTCATATCATCCAGATTGTGCCCAGATATAATTCAACTTAGGCTTGGCTTCAAAGTGCTTTTGGTGTCCTAAAATTGTTGTTCTCCTTCCCCCCCCAAGCAAAATGTACTTTTTTTTCTTTTATATTTCATTATTTTGTGAAAGAATAACTCAAGAAATGCAGTATCTGACTTTGTATACTTTTCAGAAGACAAGTCATCATAAACAAACAACAGGTTTACCCAGGCAAGAGAAAAGAAGGCATTTCATGGCGTAGTTTTGTGGATGTTCGCCAGGCAAGAAACTTCTGTTTTGGACCTCACAGTTCCCCTTTAAGTCATATTGCTGATCTGCTAGCATGTCATCAGTATTGTGTCCTTATTTGGGCATGGCCCCCCTTCAGGTTGTAGGAATGCCCATATAGGGCATGGTTATGTGTGAGTTATGTTGAGGGGCTGTGGTGGCACGCTGCCATAGGTAGTTCTTACCAAGATGCCTGTCCACTTTTGCTTTATGTGTAACTAGGACCTTGCCCAGGGGGTGTGCACAGTATATGAGGGATTGAATGTAGGAGTCTCAGAAGTAATGGTGGAGAACCCAGACTAGGGCTGTCACGATATGACATTTTACATGACGATTAATTGTCACTCAAATAATTGGCGATTAACGATTTAATTGTGTTTTTGTCGTTGATAATTACATTTCTGTTTGGCTTTTAGGCTTTGAAGTTTGTACATGGTAGATATGACACATAACCTAAATATATACAAAGAAATTACTGACATATATGACAACTTACTACTTAAAAAATAACTTTGATAGTGGAAATAGCCGATCTACAAGCTCACAACGCGTCGCGATGCGACGCGTTGTGAGCTTGTAGATCTGCAATTTCCACTATTCCGGACATTTTTCAACATTCACGATTATGACGATTATGACAAAATAATTGCGATAATGTCAAATAATCACGATTAGACGATTATTATGTAATAATTGTGACAGCCCTAACCCAGACGTATCAGTGATGTCAGTCATCTCCAAAATTGAGCATTGTTTCAGCATGAGGATATTGGGGAACTTAAGGAGCCCGTTTCTACTACCGCAATGTGAGGCGGGACTACGGCTGCTATGACGCAATCGTCGTTGCGGTCCAAATTGTTAAGGAAAGAGCCGTCGGCGACGGGGTCCCACCTCTTTCACTGAACGCTTTGGTTCCCAAGGTGACGTGTCTATGGAGCAGACGTTTTAGGCGCAACGTTGAAAGGGACCTACTGGCGTAGTACAGACGGCTGCTACGGTGGCAGGTTGATCTATCGAGCGCTGATCATTTCCGGTTGCCGTTGTCATCTGCCGTCGCCGTACGAAGCATAAATAGTGATGTCAGAAATTTGGGGACCTCCTTTCACCCGTTTATGCCCATATACAGTATGGTGTTCCGTGTCCTATGCCCAAATATTGTGTTCCGTGTGCAGGCCAGTATGTGACGTCAGTACTATGATGTCAGAGTACTGTAGACAGACGGCATATACAAAAACAGAATTTAACTTGTGAAACATTGACATTTGCTGTAATATATGCTTCCATTCTCCAAGTGGAACCATTCATACACAAGAACTAACAATAAGTATTAAGTCTGTGACTAACCCACCAACATGCCCATTTCCAGTCATATTAATTCACAAACATGCATTTATTTTCTAGAGACATATTTGTGGTTACTCCTGGTAAGGAGTGGTGGATGAATCTGATACATTGGATCAAATGTGTTTTTTTTTTTTCTCTTTTCTTCCCAATGTCTAATATCCAAATCACAGAACCAAGATTTTATATTTTAACTTTAGCACAAATGTGGCATCTTATCACTCTCTGTCAAACAAACAATGCCCCAATTGTGCTGGGCAAAGCAGGCATAAAAGCTATCCATCAATCAACCATCACATTACTGGGTACCACACCCATGAAGTGCGTTGCCATTCAGTCAGTCAGTCAGTCAGTCAGACAGACAGACAGACAGACAGACAGACAGACAGACATATGAGGACGGCAGAAGACAATGCCAGTGTGTTCGGGGTGTCTCAACACAGACCCATGGGAATGACTGTTACACCAAAATTTGTGTTACTTACAACTTTTTGTTACCTGTCTTCATGGATGGAATGGGAGGGAGGAACTGAAGTCGATAGGTAACGAAATGTTGTGCACTAGCGTGACGGACACACGGGCGTGACGGACAGACACATGAGCGTGACGGACATGAGCTGAACGTTTTCATACAAACAATGGGAGTGGATTCTGCCAATGCATTTCAATGGGAATGGCATGGTTTGATGGTCTTGTGATATGTCAATACGGGGAGGGTCCTGAAAGTGAGTGACAGGTGCGTCACTGGTTATTAGAACAGAATGCGCTGTGGTTGTTTTGTTTTTTGCGTCTGAAAAAAACATTTGGCCATGCACACAAATTGGGGAGTGTGTCGATATTGCGACATGACATTTGTTTGATGTTCCATTTGTTGGACGCGGGTGAATGTTAACCTGGTGAAATGCTAACCCACTTCTACTTTTAACCTACATTGCACTATTGATACTTTTACTTAAAGGCCCGCTGACACGCCCCGAAATTATAATAGTATGATACAGTAGGTCACGTGGTCTCTCTGAAAACGCTCTGAAATAGTCTGAAACTCATGTCACAGTGTAATCTGCCCCTCGCCCCCAACAACAGCTGACCAGTACAGTAAGTAGTCTAAGTACAGTCAATTTTATTGGCTTATAATAGGCTCTATGCATATACGCCATTTTGTTCTACTTCCGAGTGTCTTTCGACTTCCTTCACAGGTGTTACTGATGATACTAATGAAGGGTCTGTTTGATTTATTGTACAGTGGTTCTTTCATTTCAAGCACCCCCTTAACTCTGTACAAATGGAATCAACAAATGGAATCAAATGGACCCTTGCGGGTCAATTTGCTTCCATTTGTTACACTACAGAGTTACACACCTGTATGGGGACATTTGGAACCCACTCAAGGACACTTTGAGACCCACTGGTGTAGCAGAGTGTTTCCAGTGAGCCAACATGCACCCTGACTCTGTTTGACCAGAATGGAACAGACCCTTCATTAGTATCATCGGTAACACCTGTGAAGGAAGTCGAAAGACACCCGGAAGTAGAACAAAATGGCGTATATGCATAGAGCCTATTGCACATTCCCACAATGACATCATAAAAATATTAAGATGACTTTTTAAAGTGACAGTACCCCTTTAGGTCACAGTACCCCTTTAAGTAAAAAAAAGAAAAATACCTTTTCCATCACTGCCTCCACCACCACCACCATCACCAGCACCACCCACCATGGGTGCCCTCAGAGCTCTGAAGGGCACCCAGGTGCCCAAGAGGTCGCTGTAATTAGTGCTAATTAGCCCATTGACGAGCACAGTGCAGGCTGATTGGTTGCTGTAGGCTGTCTCTCACCACGCACTTTACCCAGCATATCCTGGCACCCACCGCGGTCCGCTGGAACCATGCCCTAATGTGTCCTCTATGTCAGGCCTTTGTGATGGATGTGGGTGGGGCGGACGACTCATCTTTGATGCCCCGAGACTCTGTACAGATCAATCTAAAAAATGAGAATATTGCGGGAAAAGTCAATTATTTTTCGCAATTTAATAACAAGACTTTCATATATTCTAGAATGCATTTTTTTAATTTAGAATGTTATGGCATGCAGCTCATGAAAATCAAAAGTCCAAATCTCAAAATATTACAATATTACATGCAGCCACTCAAAAACAAGGATTTATGATACAGAAATGTCAACCTGCTGAAGTCAGAGTTGCTTGGAGTCCAGTGAGACGTTTCCACAGTCAGTGACGATTTGGGGTGTTCAGACATCTGACAAATTGTCAAATATAAGAAAGTGGCAAACATTGTGAAAATGGCTGTTCTAGAAGCTCACAAACCAGATTCAAACTATAAATGTAATGTCTCAACTCCTACATTTCCAAGTACTTGCAGCTGAGGCCTCCGTTTCACCAGAACACTTACAAATAAAGGTTACAAAGAGAAGCCATTTGCACCCATTATTAAAGGACCTACACCATGAATTTTCACTTTTTCTATTTTAAAACTCTTTTTTGGGGTCCCACTGGCACCTTCTATCCTCACAAAGTCCTATTTCTGACCATTGTGTCTTTCTCTGGTTTTGGGAAGACAGAGATGAAAAGCTTTCCACGGGTTCTCAGAACAGTGCTGTTCTGAGAGTTGATCCTTGTGACGTCACACGGATTCCCGTTTTTTTTTTTCAAAAAAAAAAAATTTCAAAAAACTTTTTTTTTCAAAAAAACATTTTTTTTCAAAAAAACATTTTTTCAAAAAACATTTTTTTTTCAAAAAAACTTTTTTTTTCAAAACATATTTTTTTCAAAAAACGTTTTTTTTCAAAAACTTTTTTTTTTCAAAAAACTTTTTTTTTTCTCAAACATTTTTTTTCAAAACATTTTTGGAAAAAAAGGGGGAGGGGTGGAAAAACCCCACTAGATGCGCCCCTGAGCAAACAGAGGCCGTTTTGGTATTGCAGCTGGAGAGCCTCATTATAGTAGAGCTAGAACAAAAAAAGAATGGTCAGAGTGTTTGTTGAGGGTTAAAACCTGTCTAAGACTCAATTTTGAGCATATATTTATACAAAAAATATAGTTTTAAAAGCATGGTGTAGGCCCTTTAAGACCAGGAACGCATTATTACTTCAACCAATATTTTATGCTTTAACTATTGAAAAATAGCAGATATACAACTCACAGCGCGGCACCGAGTGCCGCGCTGCGAGCTTGTAGATCTGCTATTTTTGAAAAATCTTGAACATTTTGTGCAAGTCTTTGAATATTTTTGACCTATAATTGTCTTCTATATCATTCTAAGGTCAAACTCATGTTTCTCATATCAGTGGTTCTCAAATGTCAAGGACCCCCAAAATGTATTTGGCCCCGGACCCCCATCGCAAAATATGATGTTCCAGGGACCCCCCAGAAGCAGAGATTAATCGCACTTAGTTTTTGCACCACAGAACCTTCAGTTTCGGGCATACCGATCATAGCGATGCACCAACCAAGAAGAGACAACAAACGCAAAGGGAGAAGTAGCCGATCAGAGCGCTTTGCTTGGCCCAGTGGATGCGAAATTTAGATTTTAAAAACTCACTTGTTGATTCACTCATACAACAAAATGAGTTCTACTTGAAAAAAAATGCTTCTCAGGTCAAATATCTATGTGCGATTAAAATGTGATTAATTGCGATTAATTAATCACAGAGCCTGTAATTAGATTAAACATTTTAATCGCATCCCAGCCCTAATATATATATATATATATATATATATATATATATATATATATATAGTTAAAGCATAAAACAATGTGGTGCCAGGTCTTTATAGTTAGTCGTGTAACACAGTGACAGTGAAATTAGCTCCTCACTTCATCACACTGGAACCTGTTTGTAATTACCTTTGAACATTTCAGGGAAAACTCATCCAAACCGACTGCCACAATTCTTTTCTCAGCTGCTTCCTTTTTCTTTCCTTTTTTTTAAGGCGCAATCAACTGTAAGACCAGGTTTGATTCCTGGCTCAGGACCTTTTTGGTTTTATAATTTTTTTATGTATTCATTTTCCTGTCACTCTTCTTCACTGGCCTCCATTTCTGTAAAGCGTAAAATGTGATAACATTATAAACATCGCTTTAGATTCTGCCTGTCCTGAACCTAGGCTAATTATGTGTTTGATATTCTCTTGTCACCCCCTTTTCCACAGAAAAAGGGTCTTTTGAGGAGAACTTCCTGTAATTGACTGACTTAAAGGAGTATTCCGGACAAGCCGTTTTATTACGTTATGATATCACAGAACAATCGGTACAGTTTTCATTCTTTGTATTTATTTTCATCTCGAGTCCTCGGCAGCTCCGAACGCGAGCGGTGGGATTTTACGCTAAATCATTTATTTGTATCGCTCGATCATTCCTTTTTCTTGTTTACATCTGTCCTTAAAAATGGCGGAGATGTATCCCCAGAGCAGGGGTCTTCAACATTTTCAGGCCAATGACCCCTTAGTTGAGAGAGAGATGAAGCAGGGACCCCCACAACCTTTTCATAGATTCCATATAGTTTCATCGTTTGACAGCACAATCATCAGTGTATTTTGGATTCATGTCGATGTGTGTTTTCAGATATTTAACCACTTGAACCGTCAATACTTAATAAACATGACCTCACTCTGTACTTTCAGTCTGCTCTGTTTCTCCTTCTACACCAAACACCACCTTTGCCGAAAATAGCCGATCTACAAGTTTCTATCACTCAAAGATTTGGAGGACGCCCTGTACTAACTCTGAGGACCCTCTAGGGCAGGGGTTTCCAAACTTTTTTGTCTCAGGGCACCCCATACATATTGTTT
>NC_137816.1:60799271-60804271 GCF_963921795.1 Nannobrachium achirus | reverse complement strand
AAGACATCTATGATGTCATACATCATTTATATCCATATTTGGGAAATATTTTGTCCACATTTTGTCCAACTTAAACAACCAACCACAACTCGAATCACACTTATGCAAATTAATTCCGTCTTGTGTGAATTCCGTCCTTTTCGCCCATAGGCGCCTTACTGGTACTGTATACAATTATATTCTATCTACATCATAATGTGTTCTGGGTTTACAGAGTGACTCAAAGAACTCTCAGGGAGATGTTTTATTTTTTGCGATAAGTGCTTTTTTTCCCCCCTTTGGGGGAGGGGTTCAGAACAGATAATACTACTCATATATACAAACGCCACCATTCTGCGGCTTCACAAAATCAATTCCCCATTCATTGTCCGTGGAGCAAATCCAGATTCTACATCTTGACGACATTACAGCTTTTAGAGTCTTGCTTTTGTGGCTTTTGGGAGAGAGAGCTCAGCATGTTCGCAAACATTAACTTGAGTCGTCCTGCACACTTCTTTCAGCGTTCATTTAACCCTGCAAGGCCCGAATTAATTTCTACTGGCCAAAAAAAAATAAAAAAAATCAGATGGTGTTGTAGCAGTTCTTATCACAGGAAAATGTAATGTTAAAAAATTAATAATGTTTTTGAAAGGTTTTATAGCCATAAATCATAAATCATAAATCATGCTCTAATTTGCATATTGGGGATATTTTTCACAATATTAACATATGCACGTGTTCTAGACATTCTAATGATCATGAAAAAAAGGGAGGCATTTTACTTATGTTTTTGTGAGGAATAGCTTCAGTTAAAAAGTGAGATGTTGTTCGTCCAGACGCTGGAATTTTAACTCTGGGATTTGTGAATGTCAGCCTATGTGGGGGGTATTTATATATAAATATCGTGGCCAATGGCATTGTAATACTAAACAATAGGATTTAATGGTGATGTTAATGTGAAAAAAGAACAGGAAAACTAATTATAACATTTTTTTAAAAATGATTTAAAAAACGTTGGCAAAAAGCAACGCTGGGCCTTGCAGGGTTAAACTCTGAGAGTGTAGAAATGGACCCGAATGTACATTTTATACGCTGGCTAAAGTTAAATTAACGTTGAAGATTGAATTGTTTAGGTTGAAGTAAATAATAATAGCACATTATGAATTTATAAGTGATTTGGCTCCCTGCGTTAACTCGGAGAATTGTGGCATCTTTGAAATGAAACTCAGAGGTGGGTCTGCCGTGTGCATTTGAATGGAACCCCTCCTCTCTGGTGGATTTACTGAACTATCCCCCCTCAATGAAACCGTGTTTGTCATTTATAGCCCCGGGCCGGGGGAGTAATGCCGTATAAAGTTGCATTGTAATGACATATAGAAACGGTGATTACAGTCTAATTCAATTTCTGCCTAATCTCATTTCCATAACAGCCTTTATTTGGGACCCCGATTTATTGTTTTTTCCCAGAAATCGTTATACAATTTAGCTCTTAAATCCACTTTGAATATGTGTGCCCACTCTCACTCTGACAGGCAGATGCAAATGTGCGCGCGCACGCTCACACACACGCACGCACGCACGCACGCACGCACGCACGCACGCACGCACACACTCAGACAGACAGAGGCACACATCAGTGTGAGCATATAGGCCCACGTAGATACACATAAAGTACTGATACGTTCGTTCATACACCAAAAAAAGTAGGAAATGAATCAAATGGACACACACGCACACGCACGCGCACGCACACGCACACGCACACGCACACGCACACACACACACACACACACACACACACACACACACGGTGCGTACGCCAACACACACACACAACCTGATGCCGTTATGCTAATGAGTAGGAGGGCCCAGCTGGTATATCTAGCTGGCAGCAGTGTGAGAGAATAGGGTCTATAATAGGCAAATATTAATGATCCCCGCTTTTTGGATCTCTGGACTTATACTTTGTGTGTGCGTGTGCGTGTGCGTGTGCGTGTGTGTGTGTGTGTGTGTGTGTGTGTGTGTGTGTGTGTGTGTGTGTGTGTGTGTGTGTGTGTGTGTGTGTGTGTGTGTGCGTGTGTGTGTTTGCTCGCGCATGTATATGTCTGTGTATGTGCATGGATGCACGTGCATGTGTTTGGTCAGCTGCCAGGGGGTGGGGATCAGTGGTGTAAAGTAACTAAGTATATTTACTCAAGTACTGTACTTGAGTACAATTTTTTTCTTTTTTTTTTTACTTCTTACAACTCCAATTTTCAGTACTTTTACTCCACTGCATCTTAAAAGCAAATATTATACTCCACTGCAAGTATTTGAAAACTGGTTACTTTTTTAGATTTTGATTATTACAAAATATGCATAAACCACTTCAACGCTACTGTCTATAGGACTACTATACATTTGAAGAAAAAAATGCAGAACAAGTACTTTCTGCTTTTGATACTTTAAGTACATTTTGATGGCAATCAGGGGCGTCACACCAAATTCTGGGCCCTGGGTACAAGGATTCACTCTGTGGGCCCCCCACGAATGGGAACGCATTATTATGCATTATTTGGTGCTTTAACCATTGAAAAATAGCAGATATACAAGCTCGCAGCGCGGCACTCGGTGCTGGTAGATCTGCTATTTTTTGAAAAATGTGTGCAGGTCTTTGAATATTTTTTTGACACGATTCTATAAATGTCTTCTAAATCCTTCGGACCCCCAAAATGATATCTATTTGGCCACGGACCCCCATCTCAAAATTTTAGTTTAGTTTTCCGTTTAAAAAATACATATATTCAAAGATTTGCACACTTTTTCTCGTCTTTTCAAAAATAGCAGATCTACAAGATCGCAGCGCGGCACTCGGTACCGCGCTGTGAGCTTGTATATCTGCTATTTTTCAATAGCTAAAGTATACAATAATTAAGGCCCCTCCACCCTCAATAGCTAAAGTATACAATAATTAAGGCCCCTCCACCCTCAAAAGCTAAAGTATACAATAATTAAGCCCCCCCCCAGTGTGACGCCCCTGATAGCAATACGTTTATAGTTTTACTCAAGTATACATTTTGTATTCCAGAGTATTTTTTACATTGCAGTAGTGGTACTTTTACTCAAGTAAAAAAAATTGAGTAATTTTTCCTCCACTGTGTGTACACACGCTCACACACACACATGTGCGCATGCATGCATAAACGCGTGGATGCACGCCACGTGCACGTGTGTGGTCAAATGCCAGGGGGGGAGGGAGGGAGGGGGGGGGGGGGGGGTCTCCAGCCCTGCTGGATTAAATGGCTGGGACCCCTCCTCTCTCTAAGACCCCTCCTCTCTAAGATGGCTATCATGACCTGCCAGCTCCTCTCTGAGCCGCTCTGATACGTCCTGTCCCCCCGGTGACAAGACAATGGCTCTCCATTCCTTATCCAAGCCACCAAGATCTCCATAAGTCTGTGGCATGGCATGGCATGGCATGGCATGGCATGCAGGCACCGGACCAACCCTTGGTCCGGGTGCTCCTCCTCCGTAAACCAGTGGTATAAAGTAACTAAGTAAGGAATGTTCCACCCTCAAAATAAGCATGGAACATATCTCTTAAACAGAGCCATGTTTGCAATCTAATTGTAACCATAACACATTCCCTGCTAACCCAAAATATGGCTGTGCGCTAAAAACGCCAGGAAATAGTTATATTTTAATTTAATAAGTACACTGATTTTGACTCGACTGATGATAAACCACCACCAAAACACTAGAGAGCGCCATCGTAACACTGAAACGGCCACGATTCTCTCTGTGAAGGTTGCACAACAGACGTAGGCCTATGGGATTTACAATGGAGCAGACGGCAGTAATCAACGTGGCGGATGTGCACGATCCGGTATCGACTGGGCAAAGGATCGTATGCACATGCCACACAAAAAAAATCAGAATCAAAATCCGACCTACTGAAGCGGCGTTATGGATTTTAGTTTGTATTGAAGCTAATGGCTAGATAGCCAATGCTAACATGGAGGGACCCTGCACTTCCGGATACGTCATGATCCCATCCTTCTTTTTCACAGTCGTTTGTCACAACAACGATAAAGGTCGACCGGCAGGGAACCCCCTAGTTAAATTGTTGATCAGGCAGTTGATCGGCAGGGACTGTGTTGTAAAACGACTATCTGTTTCAATAAAAAAACCTTCAACATTCAAACTGTGTTAAATCAACCTCACGTTATGTCAATCACGTTTGCACACTGCTGCCGTGCTGCCCGTTTCGTATTTATTTTTGGACGACTGGGTCCCTTGCTCTCTCTATCGCTCTCTCTCTCCTTGCTTCTGAAAAACGCATTTCGCAACGAAAAAACGCAGCAGTGTGCAACCAGCTTTATTATGGCTAAAAAGAGAAACACAAAAAAATCGAATTCATTTAGTTCTATTGTGGAGTTCCATTACCGCCGAGTTGTCTAGGTCACATACTCAAGTACTTGTACTTATAAGTACACCTTTGAGTTGTTTGAGTAATTCCAATTTTCATATACTTTTACTTCTACTCCGCTATATCTCGGATCCAAATATTGTATATTTTTACTCCACTACTAGTTACTTTGCAGATATAAATTATAATAGTAAAAACTATGTATAACTATTTTATACCTTGTCTATTTGAAAATAGACGATCTGCGTTGTGAGCTTGTAGATCTGCTATTTTCAAACATTTTGTTAAAACGGCCAGCTCATGTCCGTCAGTCAGTCAGTCAGTCACGCCTCATGTCACGCTCATGTCCCGTCATGTCTGTGAAAGCCACAGGGAGGCAGCACAGAGCTATGGGAGTGAGTGTGAAAGCAGCGACACAAGAAGGAAGTTATCCCTCGGATCTATTGTGCCAACTGCGACGACGACAAGTTTGTGTCGTATTTAGAAGCTCTGTCGCTAATCGCCATTAGGGCGGTTTACTTTTACGTTGGGTACTTTAAGTACATTTTACGTACTCTTATTTTAACGCAAGTATATTTTGAAATCCAGACTTTTACTTGTGACAGAGTACTTC
>NC_137816.1:60790308-60795308 GCF_963921795.1 Nannobrachium achirus | reverse complement strand
TCGGACCTTTACTTGTACCAGAGTATTTCTACATTGCAGTTTTGATACTTTTTACTTAAGTAAAACATTTCTGTTCTTGTTGTGGTATAGTGTGGTATGTGGGAGTTTGCAGGAGTAAAGACAACCACTGGCTGGTCCGACTAGTGGGGGGCCTCACGCGCACACTCGTAAATCCCTGATTACCCTGATGTCCTACACCTGTCCAACATTATGATGGTATCTGCCTCAGACACCAATTGTCTCTAAAATACGTACACAATAAACACACACTGTCACAGTCACACACACACGCACGCACACACGCACACTCACACATTTGCAAATAAAAGCACACCCAAACAGAAAGAGGACACGCCGCAAGGACACTGTGTGTGTGAGTGTGAGTGTGTGCGTGTGTGCGCGTTTTTCGTGCGTGCGCGTGTGTGTGTGTGTGTGTGTGTGTGTGTGAGAGATATAGAGAGAGAGAGGGAGAGGGAAAGAGAGGCCCTGTGGAGACTCTTCTAATGGAGACACAGTTTTATAGTGTGTCTGTCAGACAGACAGACAGACAGACAGACAGACAGACAGTATTTGTGGAGCTGAGCTGGCCTGCAGCTGGTGATGAAGTGGAGCCAGCACATAGTCAAGGCTGACATATACCATCCACCATGACAGCAATGCCAGGGACAACACGCGCACGCACACATGCACAGACTCAAAACGTACACATTCACACACACAACAACACACCCCCTCACACGCGCCGCACGCACACGCACACAAAAAGCCAGCTTCTCTGAAATCAAAGACAGAACTAAAAGTGAACAGCTAAATATCGGATAACAAGATATACTTGAAACAAATGCTAATTATTTGTGTTATTAATATGAATAGATAAAGTTGTTTAGGCACGTGCTTAACGTAAAACGTTCATTCGCAGCTCACCCAGACATGTGAATGTGTGAACGTGCAGAATGGTACTGCTGTTCACAGTAAGACCTTCAAAACAATTCAATTACACACTTATACTAATGTATCTAGCACAACCCTGATTGTTAATTTAACAAAAAAAAGAAAAGGACATCTACAAAAAGAAAAGAAAGAAAAAAAACTTGCATTGCTATGTAAAATTTCAGCTGTGCTGTGGT
This sequence comes from Nannobrachium achirus, assembly GCF_963921795.1. Lineage (NCBI taxonomy): Eukaryota > Metazoa > Chordata > Actinopteri > Myctophiformes > Myctophidae > Nannobrachium > Nannobrachium achirus. Next base: position 60,794,181 of record NC_137816.1, on the reverse strand, counting down.
CTAGTTATGAGCAGTTGTAATTACGTTCAAACAATATAAGGCCTACTTTGACTGCCAATATATTTTAAAGAAATACACACCGATATAATAATATTAAAATGTAGAGAGAAACAAATTTTACCGATTTGTGATGTGTTGGTGTGATTTCCCTCAGACAAACAACATTATCGCTTTTGTTACATATACACAATACTTATTTTATTCCAAAAACCCAGTACACAAATTAATCCTAGAATTAAATATAATTGCATGAAGGGTAATTGATACATCCCTTTTTTATATACTGGCTAAAATTACAGGGTGATTGGGCATGTGCACATGTGCACACACGCGCACGCACGCACGCACGCGCGCACACACACACACACACACACACACACACACACACACACACACACACACACACACACACACCACACACACACACACACACACACACACCTGATCCGAGCAACCCTCTCTTTGTAATAACATACACACATTTGTGCACTATTAATCAACCTGGTCCAAATGGACATTATGGATAACTATGGAAAAGCAGTGCTTGTATTACACAGTGTGATGAGTTCCATCGCAGTGAGCAGGAAAATTCCACCATAAAATAATAAAAATGACAATATGAACATGATAACTCAGGCCATCTGGTACACATGTCCAGCATTATGCCAGACACTTCTCTTCTTCATCATGTACATACTGTCCTCATCAGTGCTTTTCAACGTTTTTGTGCCGCCCAAGTCTCAGGTCAAAATCACACCTGTATTCATACCGAAAATAGCCCATCTACTAGCTCATAATGCGTAGCGTCCAAGCGGAAAACCCCCCCTTTGCTGGAATTCTCGTTCAGCCTGCTGTTCCTATTGATGTCCCAGCAGATGTCGCTTTTTCACCTTCTACCGTTATAGCGATACGTTTTGATCTCAAAAGAGCCTGTGAGGTTTTGGGCGCACTTCATACTTGAGACCAGAGTAAACCTTTTCATGAACACTCAATGTTTTTTAAATCACTGGTTTAATGTATTTTTTTATTCATGATATGTGTTTGGTAAATTATGGTCCTGTTAATTAAAGAAATCACACCCAATGTGAAGTGAGCGGTGGTCGTGCTTGCATAACGTCTTCAATTGGTAATTGGTGATGTGATACAGGCTACACACACACGAAATGAATCATAGGGGGCTTGTTGTACCCTTCTGTCTTTGTCCCTTTTGTGCCCATATATGGAGATCTCTGTATCTGCCTTTTTACCTTTGTCCCTTTACTGCCCATATATGGAGATCCTCGATGTCATTAGTACTGTATATGCTCATACCCTGAATATTGGCATGCCAACATATGGGCACCGCACTCCCTCGAGTCCTCGTCGATGCGCCCACAGAGTTTGAAGGCGGTCGGTCCCATACTGTATATGCACATGTCATGACCATATATGGGCATAGCGGTCGGATCTATAGCTCTGGACAACAGGATCTCCATATATGCCTATGGTTGTGTTTGAGTCATAGTGACATGCCTACAGTATATATGGGTGTATCAGGTTTGTTTATGGTTGTGTCTGAGTCAGAGTGATGTGGCCGTGGTCCTGCCTATATATGGACTTTTCGGGGTGTTTGTGGTTATGTCTGAGTGAGTGATTTTTGTGGAAGAAAGAAATGAATAGAATCTGTAATGACATACCCAAAATAGGATGTGGTAAAATACACAGTATGAATTAAGTACATACTATTCTATTTAGGGTGTAGAATTTGTCTCTGTATTGGGAATTTCAAAAGAAAGTCTGTAACGCCATTGTATAGTTGTATAATACTGAATGTGTGATAGTGTGAGCTCACAAGCAGGCACAAAGATGTGGAAAATGATGTTGATGCTCATAGTAGTTCAGAGTTTAACACTCCCGTCCCACACAGTAAAATCTTCAGTGTTATTTTTAACTCTATGGGTGTTCAATAATTTACCCTACTTGTCCATCTGGATCAGTTTACACTCTCAATAGTGTTTAATTAACTTTACAAAGATTTTGCTTTGTGGAGAGAGACTAATACTGTACCTAACTGAATATGGAAAGCTGATTATTCCCTTGATTATCCTTGGTTATCTGCATGCAAAATCACAAGTTAGCAGGGTAACAGTGGGGAAAATGTGTGCTTGCTTGAGAAAAAGAAAATAAGAAGACCTACTGTTTCTTTCACTAGTCGAGTCGGTACATTTTCGACCGTGCATTCATTCACAGACAAATACCACAATGTGCTGCTAAACGGCTGGTGTCACTAACTTGAAATAGACAGCGAGATTGACTCCTAATCAGCCTCGGAGAAGGATATTATCATTATTAGGTATGGACGGGTACCGTTTGGCTCTAAACGAAACAGTAAAGCCTCATGTGGTTGTGATTTAAATGGAGATGTGAGCTGTCTGCTTGTCTCTCATCTGCTACTCCTTGGGTGTTCCATGCATGAGGCCATCCGTTCCCAGAGAGAGAAGAGAGAGAGAGAGAGAGAGATAGGAAGACAGAGAGAGAGGGGTAGGGAGGTGGGGGACAGCACCAAAGTCCTGTCCAAGAAGAAGTATTATTGTCCAAGAAGTATTAGTTCTCTTTTTAATTTTAGCAAGACGAGGAAGTCTTGAATTCAAATGAAAGAATCGGTTTCCATCCAGCTAATAGTAATCCATAATCCCGGCGTCGTGGCTGAGGCACAATGTGGTGGCTGTGATTAACGGTAATGCCTCCTCCGCTCAATTTATTGAAATGTTGGAATGAACACTGAATTTTTGGTTTGGAACCAAATACGCTGGCTTGTCTTTAACATGGGTGGAGGAGGGGAGGGGAGGAGGGGAGGAAAACACTGTGAAAGTGAGAGGGGAGAAAGAAGGGGGGAGTAAAAAAAAAGAGAACAGAGGACAGAGCAACAAAAAAAAAGGACGGCGTGCGTAAGGAAGTGAGGAAAGCAAAAGCGTGATTTGAGGAAAAGCGAAATGAGGGTGAAAAAGCGTTGGAGGTTTGAGAGAGGGATGAATTCCTTCCTCTGTCCTTTTTCTTTCTTAATATTTTCTCCCCCAAAGGCAACAAAATAGCATCCCGTCGGCCCCCGAAAATTGGACCGCCCTGGTTTTCATTTTTAAGGGTAGCCTGGTGATTTTAATTTCTAGAAATGACACACTCGCAGACAGACGGACAGAAGATTGGGGGGGGGGGGTGAATGAGTGCAAAAAAAAAAAGAAGAAAAAAAGGAAAATGGTGTTAGAATAATTAAACGCGGGGAGAGGACCACAGTTTCATTTTCAGCAACACTTCAAATGAATTCCCGTAATGATCCTGAAACCTTGGAAAAAAAGGCAAAATCCAATCAAACAATATCTAGTGAGCTTCATTTTCTTTGCTGGGGGAATGACCCCTCTTTGTCAAAGGGCGAGTCATGGAGAATATGGGGGCGTCATAGTCGTACAAATGAAGGGCGCATAGTTTCGTCTAGTCAAAGCTATTATCCCTACAAGTGTGCGTGTGCGTGTGTGTGTGTGAGAGAGAGAACTTGTGTTCATGCGTTTGGATTCTCCATACAATATAGGCTAAAGAGGAACGATTACTGGCGTGCGCACACGCATGCACTCACGCACGCACGCACGCACGCGGACGTGCACGCGTTTTGTGAGCGATCGCTCGCGCATGCATGCCCGCTCCGCCTGCGAGCAAGCGTGCACACACACTGTGTGCACTTAACACTTTGTCGGGATGTGATATGACTCATTGTAAATGATGCCATGGAAGGTCAATTGCAGAGATCAAAATGGCCGTTGATGGAGGCGAAGTGTGAAGAGTCAGTGTGTCCGTGTTTTTTTATTTTTTCTCTCCCTCCCCTTCGCCGCACACCGCCGCAGA
>NC_137816.1:60762808-60785308 GCF_963921795.1 Nannobrachium achirus | reverse complement strand
TGTTTTTGTGCCAGTGTGTGTGTGTGTGTGTGTGTGTGTGCGCTCGTGCGTGCGTGTGTGTATTAGAATGCGTTTGTGTGAGAAAGTGGGACAGGACCGCATTGGAACTCATTTGCTTTCTTAAAGCCACCCCTTTCATCACGCTGTAGAACATATAAGAAGGTGGCCGTTATGGTCGTTCACGGATTGAAATGCAAGCATGAAGTTCAAAGAAGAAAGTTTTTTTTTCCCACCGAGGAAAATATTCATTTTCCTCCCCGTTGGCTCCCACTCCTTGCCCCAGAAACGCACACAGGGACACAGAAGCCTCGTTTATGCTTCGTCGTGCGACGGTGTGCCCCGTGCCAAAAATAGCCGATCTACAAGCCCGCAATGTGTTGCCTTGCAACACGTCGGTTGCGGACTTCCAGATCGGCTATTTTTATGCACGCGGCGACGGACAACAAACTAAAAGAGAGATGCGGGTGGTGGATAGGCTGCTGTGTCTCGTACTAAAGACTGATAGAGATAATAACGTTGTCAGGATATTAAGCGCGTGATGCCGAGGAAGATAACGGGGAATGAGCAGTGCGCGGCGTTGTGTGCTTGTAGATTCGCTATTTTCACTATTTTAAATACCTGTATGTTTTTAAATGATAAATACAAAACTAACGGTTTTGGACATTTCCACCCAACAACAACGATATTCTACATTACAATCTCACAGTAATGTGGATTGGAGCTGCATTGCTGTGTATGGGTGATGGGGTGCAGCTGTCCTCCCAGCTACCTGGACCTTTAATTGATCCATTAATGACTGTGATTGGTCACAGAGTGAAGACACCTGCCGCCCCACCTGGGTCTCCATCAGATGGGACAGCACTGACACACACACACACACACATGCAGAGTAAAGGATCATTCATGCTAGGGTGAAGGTGGAGTAGCTCCTCACTTTTTTAGGTGATGGGGTGATGTTGGAAAGTAAAAGCAGGCCCTGCAAGCCAAATGACGTCATGATGACATTATGATAACGTCCTCCGGTGACTCCGGTGACGTTCAGAACTAGGCCAGATCACAGCCCATATGGGGATGATCTTGACGTCATATGGACTATAGTATTATTGTTATCGTTTGTAATATTAGTTGAAATATGAGCATGTAATGTTATATTCTGGGACATATCTGACTGGTTATGATATTTATCTGGCCTCGATCGGACCCTCTCTGATTAATCCAGGATGTCCTTTGTGGGCGGGATTTATGTTGGTTGAGATCAGGTGATATTCTAGGTCAGATCTGACTAGTCATATGGTTTGACTTGATCTGGCCCCAATCGAGACGTCACTGATTGGTCCAGGTCCTGACCGTGGAGACGTCACTGATTGGTCCAGGTCCTGACCGTGCTTGCTGGGGGAGATGCGTCAGGGTTTGCGGCGAAGCGCTCTTCACCACTGCTAATGACATAATGTTGTAGCAGTGTTGTTTAGTCGACTAAAATTATGACGAAAAATGTTTGTCGACTGCGTTTTTTTTCATTGACGAAAACTAATTAAAAAGAGAGTAATTTTATGTTTGGTTGTTCTCAGGTGTTGTGTGCTGAAAATAGCAGATCTACAAGCTCACAATGCGTCGCGCTGCGACCTTGTAGATCGGCTATTTTCAGCACGCAACCAAGTGTAAAATCAGCCATTACAATGTCATCAAGGCCTGCCAAAATACATTTTAGTTGACTAAATCAACTGTAGATTTAGTCGCCTAAAATCTTATGATATTTAGTCGACTAAAACTAGACTAAAACTAAAACTTTTCAGGTGACTAAATTATGACTAAAACTAAATGACACTTTATTCAAAAGACTATGACTAAAACTAAATCAAAATCTTGCTGTCAAAAACAACACTGTGTTGTAGATTTCTGACTTTAGAAAACTACACCGCAACGAACAAACTACTCTTCGCCTTCCCTGAGTCTGAATGAGCCTTAGGACCGAAATGTTTGCCTTCCATCTATCCATGCATCCACCCATCCATCATCCATCCATCCATCCATCCATCCATCCATCCATCCATCCATCCATCCACCCATCCACCCATCCATCCATCTATCCAATGATATAATATCACTGAATTAAACTTTATTTACACAGTAAAGTCATACATCAGATCAACTCAAATACCCACAGCCTCAGCATGAGTCTAAAGCCATGATCTCAATAGACTCACTATTCTGGGACCAACATGCACCAAAAATAGCAACAACACATTGCATCGCAAGTATGAATCAAGCTTTAGAGGGCTATGGTCTTTTTCTATGCTATGATGACAATAAGAAAAATGAATGAAAAGTTATACTGGCCTTATTCGACATTGTCATCCGGGGTGACTTACAAGTGCAAGGTCAGATCAAGCAAGTTTATTTGTATAGCAAATTTAAGCAAGGACATTCAAGATGCTTTGCATGAAACACCCATGCACAGTCACAACACCAGAGGCAGCGCAAACATATCTATCTGTCTGTCTGTCTGTATCGTTTCGTTATTGGTCTTCAGAAGGGGTCGTCGCCATGTTGACTTGTGGTGGACATTTTTGTCAAAATAAGTCTAAAGGTGGTTGCACACTGCAGTGTGTTGACGTCATTGACCACCGTTCCACAGGGGTCTGTCCATGGGCCATTTGGTGTCCATTTTCTCCCTCAACACCAAATCTATTCGCCTCCATGCTTTTGCCAAATGTTGGCCTATAATGACATGGCCAGAACAGGGACGGTGGTGGAGTTGATGTGTTAAATGCCACAGAGCTACTGTACATCAGTGACTAACATGTGACTGGAATGTAGACACATGATGGAAGGATGGGGTGTGTCCATGTACTGAGGCCATGTCAATCACAGCCTGACCTTTTCCCCCAACGTGTCCAGTAAAGAACGGTGATATTTCACTATGATGTCATGTCCTTTCTTTCTCTTTTCCTCTAGTTTAAGTGTGGCATTCAATATCACCAGCAGAACAACTGACAGGTTCAGATGTTTGACAGCAGCAGAATCTGTACTGTTAGGTGCTGATGGAATATAAAAAAATCACACCCAATGTGAAGTGAGCGGTGGTCGTGCTTGCATAACATCTTCAGACTAGGATTTAAGTCTAGGATGTACAGGCTATGCTACACACACACATTTTGCTATGGCAAAACATTGAGGAAAAAGGCTACAGACATACGACATATGACATCACTAGACAAACATGATGCTATGCACACACATTTTACTATGGCAAAACGCTGAGGAAAAAGGCTATGGACACACGCACAGCTACGGACACACACATTTTGCTATGGCAAAACGCTGAGGAAGAAGGCTACAGACATACGACATATGACATCACTAGACAAACATGATGCTACGCACACACATTTTACTATGGCAAAACGCTGAGGAAAAAGGCTACGGACACACGCACAGCTACGGACACACACACATTTTGCTATGGCAAAACGCTGAGGAAGAAGGCTACAGACACACGCACAGCCACTTATAGGAGCGGTGTGCACCGCTCAAAAACTAGAAAGATGTGGTTGCTGTGGTCCCCTTTCAAATCAATGAGGAAAATTAATTCACTAATATTTTAATGGACATATATGGAGATCTCTGTGTCAGTCCATGTCCCTTTCATGCCCATATATGGTGAACCCTGAGTCATCATTATTAAGCCCATATCTTGGAATACCCATACATAGACATATACTGTGTCGTTCTCATGTGGTCTATATACGGACATACTCTGTCAGTCTCATGTGGTCTATGATGTCAGAAAAGATGATGTCAGACATGGAAGCTTTTGATTGGCTGAAAAGGAGCGGTCACACCACTCCTTAGCGTGACTGTGTGTAGGTTACTATGCTTGTTGCGACCGTAAGGTCGCAGTTTAGTATGAAAACCTCCACCGGCCGTCCGTCCGTCCGTCCGTCCGTCCGTCCGTCCGTCCGTCACACACGTCACACCTTTGCCCTGCTCAATGTATACGTGTAACGCCTGATACTGAGGTGATGTGTCACTGTGACATCACAGATACTGAGGTGATGTGTCACTGTGACATCACAGGTGAGATCGCAGTGATGTCAGATACTCAGAGCAGGGATCTCCATATTTAGGCATAAACAGGTGACATCACAGTGATGTCAGATACTCAGAGCAGGTATCTCCATATATGGGCATAAAATGGATTCTGTTAGGGATCTCCATACTGTATATGGGCATAAAAGGGATTAGTGATGTCAGATACTCAGAGCAGGGATCTCCATATATGGGCATAAAAGGGATTAGTGATGTCAGATACTCAGAGCAGGGATCTCCATATATGGGCATAAAAGGGATTCAGATGGAGATTCAACTTCAATGAGTAACAATGGCAAACTGTCAACTGCCCGTATGTCTTGATAATTGGTAAAACAAACTTTTGGCCTATTTGTGGCTTATCATCACATCCAACCATCTTAAGATACTCAGCTAGTGGGGAATGCTCTCTTCCCTGGTGAGAATTGCCCCTTTATATAGGGCTTGTTTGTGTATTGTATGACATCACGCCACATCATCAGCTGTGGACTCTGTGATGTCATCGTATCTCCATATATGGCCATCTCTGTATATGGAGATATAAGTCGTCCATGCCCAGGTATGGGCTGGTGAGGTCAGACTTTGTGTGATGGGTAGGTTATCTCCATATATGGAGATTCAACATTCCAGGTGTAACTATGGCTGCCCGTATGACGTGAGAGGTGGAGGCTGTGATATTTGTGGAGATAAGCGACCAACGGTCGCTTATCTCCCGATTAGGGAGTCTTACTGGTATGTAGCCTGAGCATGAACTGCAATACCGCTGGTGACCAAGTGGCGCTGTTGCATCACACACGTGACCCTGAAATGAACTGCTACACACACACGGCCACGCATAGCGCTCACTTCAAACTTGGTTTGATCATTTAATTAAAGTCAAGGAGAAAATCAACGAATACATGTATATAAATTCAACTATGCACAACTTTCCAACATCCCATCGTGCATTGCGCAGAAGGCGAGCAGCATTTCCGGCGTCGCAGCCGAGTGTGATCTAAAGCTCACAACGCGACATGAGCTTGTATGTCTGCTGTTAACCGGAAGTGTCCCGCAGATAATGCTACAGTAAAGTCTTGCGGAAACAGGTGGATACAGGTATAACATATTTCTTAGCAAAATAGCACATATGCATGTCCTGACGAAGCCGGTCGATTTGACATATGATAGGCCCAAGTGCGTGCCACCAAAACTGTCTTGAGGAATTCCGTGGCAATAAAAGGTTTACTTGGAAGATGGAAGATTGGATAAAGTCGGACGAGTACTACAGTCTAACTAGAAAGAATGGTTTCTGTGACGCGAGTCACACTTGCAAATGAATTCCGTCCTTACCATTTGAATTTTCCCCACAAATAATTCACTTATAAATTAAAGGGTTATGGTCTTTTTGTACTCTATGATGACAATAAGGAAAAGAAAGGAAAGTTATACCGGCCTTATTCAATTTATAATTGATGCACTTAAAGCAGACGTCAACCAGGGTGATTTACAAGTGCAAGGTCAGATTAGAAGTCTTACGTTTATTTGTATAGCAAATTTAACAAGGAAATTCAAGATGCTTTGCATGAAACAGTGAACACCCACAGCCACACCACCTGAGAGAGCACAAACAACTATCTGGTAACACAAACCCACAAGACAAATATGGGTGAATTCTCCTTACAACACTGTCTGCCACCCAGGTGTGGAATTCCTTGACCCTTACTCTTAAAACATGTGGCTCGCTGGCCTCCTTCAAAACTGCCCTGAACATTCACCTTTCAGGAGGCCAGAGGCAGAGGTGGTTATCACTCCTCCTTACCTTACCCCCACTCCACTTTCCCCCCCACTCTGTACATAATATAATTTTTTATACTTGCGATGATATTTGATTTTTTATTATTGCTATTTTATATGTCGATGAATTGAATACCAAGGACCTCCAACGGAAACGAGACCGCAAGGGCTTTTTTGGGGTGTTCCTTTTAGGCAGGGTGTTTGACTGTACTACATTTTAGTTTTGACTTTGCTTGTACTGTTCTTCATTTTTTCTCAAATAAAATATTCAATCAATCAATCAATCAATCAATCAATCAATCAATCAATCAATCAAAACAATTATTAAGACGGTAGAGGCAAAAAAAGCAAAGAAAAAAAAGCACTTCCTACTATGTTAGCTCTGACCGTAGATGGGAGGGGTCTATTGTGTCAGTTTGCCTTGTTACAGCAGCAGCAAAGACACAAAACTCTTCAAAGAAATGTACATCTGCCATTACAATTAAGAAATTTAGCAATAAATCCCACCGCTTGTGGTTGGAGCTACCGATTTCCCTTTAAGACCAAATAGGCCATATCAGTGGTTCTCGACCAGTGGTACAGGGACCACAAGCTAAATGATGGAGAGTTGTTAACCAAATGGACCCATATTGAGAGCTCTTGAGACCATACAGGTCCATTTGGTTTAATTTTACGCTCTCAAGAGTTAAAGAGGTGGTGCCATGATTCCCCCCCCTCTAAAATATGATTATCAGGTATTATGATTATACTAGGAGGAAGATTTTTTCCAAAAAAGTATACAGAAAGAGTTAAAAAAAAAAATGTATGTGGCCACACCCCCAGTTCATTAAGTATGCATGGATGGCATGGTGGGTGGTGACCCAACTGATATAGCCACACCCCACAGTGTTGGGTGAATGGCAATTGGGGAGGAGTTGATACTGTGACACCCTTAGTATCTGTGTTTTTTAACTGACACTTTTGGCCACAAGGTGGCAGCCTCCAAGAGAAAACAAACAAATACTTAGAGAATACATCATTTTTCAAAAAAAAACAAAAACACATCAAGTACTTTCAACCTCCTAGACACATGAAAAACAGAAAAAGTACAAAACTATGGCACCACCTCTTTAAACTATTGTTAACTCTTTCAAAGCCACAGAGGTAGATTGACGAGAATTATTAATTAGGCAACCAAGCCACAGACGAAGGTTGACGAGAATAGGCTATTTTTGTTATAAAACAACTCAAAATACATTATTTTTGCCGATTTAACAAACAAGGGTTCCGTACGGAACCTAAACGCTTGCCTCCAGTGGCAGATCATGTGACTGAACGAAAACGCGGAAGTGCACGGTCCATTCTGGGTCTGCCTTGTTGTGATGATGGTTAGAATGCATTATACATAAAAACACACATTCCTCCTCACCCGTAAGTCGGATTTTCATTCCGAAAAATCTGAGCAGCTGGTGGCAACCCGGTTCCGATCGTCACACGGAGCGCGTGCGTGGAGCGCCCGACGCAAAAGTAGCTATTTGCTCATTTTGTTAGAATGGTTGTATGAGTGTAACTATGGTGGAATTTAGCGTCACCCAGGGTACTGAAAAGAATGGACAGAACGGATAGATGTGTAAACAGCGTTTTCTTGTGGTCGTAAAAAAACACTGAAATGGGCTGGCAGTAAAACTGTTAAACATCTGCATTACTTAATATACTGTAAGTCTACACAATTATAGAATGTAGTATAATTGTTCTTTTTGGCAACGTTTGCCTGTTATCTCTCCAATAGATGCCTTAATGGTCCACGTCACATTGATATAAACCAGTATGCGCACGCCGGTCGGCACCAAATGAACCCCACCGTTCATAGGATGCAATGGATGGCACTCGTGTTTAAAAATGCATTCCATCAAACTTTCAGATGCCGTTTTTCTCCCAGTGTGGAGGAAGAATGCTTAGGATTTTTACTGTAAATTCTCACTCTTGAAATATATAATCCTTAGTTTCTGTTGATTGTAAACAATAATAGCGATTCAAAACAGTTGTCCTTCAAACCCCACCTCTATTCACCGTCATCAGAACAGAGGGAGCGCTCCTCTTGATCACCCACCCAATCCACTGGATCACCAGAGCGTCTACTGCTCGTGCAGCTGCAGTCCATGAAGCCTAATTATGCTCCGTCCTGCGACGGTGTCGCGCGCAGAGCCGCAGACCTCCAAGCTCAGAAGGGTTGCATTGGTGACGCGATGTGAGTTTGTATATCAGCTACTCTTGACGCGGAATACCGTTGCGCAATGAAGTATATGTCTCGATAAGGGCGCTCCCATGGGAGCACCTCACTAGCACACAAGAGGAGGTTGAATAACCAGTGCTCCCCAAAACAACAGGTTTGGGGATCTGTTGGGAATTGATTACATGATACAGTCAGCTGTGCATTCAGTCTCAATGTTTGTAAACAAATAATTGGTCTATGGCACCAACATCAATACAGCATGGAATTGTGGACAAATTCTTATCCAACCATAACAAAATATTCTACGTTTTGGATCTGAGAGGCTAAATCAAATGGTGGTCCGTGGCTCAAAAATGCTGAATAAATAATGGACCTTGATATGAAAAAAAAAACCCACTGAACTATGTGGTAGATAGTTCACACCAAGAACTCTAACTTTAAAAACAATATATATTGCCTATAGTGTGTGTGTCCAGGTACATATATGGGTGTGTCCAGGGGCATCTAGGTGGGTGTGTCCAGGTGCATCTAGGTGGGTGTGTCCAGGTGCATCTAGGTGGGTGTGTCCAGGTGCATCTAGGTGGGTGTGTCCAGGTAAGCAGTTGTCATAATGAACAGTATATCAGCTGCTGCTCCTCAGACGACTGGTCTTTATCCTGCTGTGAGAGTCCTGCTTCAGCTGCTGTCCAACCAGCTCACAACAGAGTGGACATTATCATGCAACAACAACTGAACTCTTCTCCACCTCAACTGAAGAAACTACTTGTGGAGAATAAGAGGATTCCCCTCTTCCTCCTCCACATCCTCCTCATCCTTGCTGCTCTTGCAGCAAGAGCACCAAGTGAAACGATTAAAAGCTATCACTTTGTGAATGAGGCTAAAAGTTGGTCTGAAGCTCAACAACACTGCAGAGAACTCTACACTGACTTGGCTTCTGTTAGGATGGAGGATGAAGACCTGGTGACTGAGTTTAGGAAATTCTCAAATGCCATGTGGATCGGTTTGTACAGAGACGACCAGAACGCTTCTGTCTGGAAGTGGAGCAGTGGAGAAAGGTTAGTCTTAACCACGTTCTAATCAGTGTATCATTTTTTTTCATGTCAGGTGAAAAGATTTCAAAATATTAAAGAATTTTCTGATTATATTTGGTTAGGGTTAATAAAAAGGCAATAGCAGATCTAAAAGCTGTAGGTCTATTCACGAAAACTGTAGATATTGTTTTGAAAAGTGGTTAAAAAGATACTTGTTACATCATGAAAAAGGTCGCCTACATTTACAGAAACTCGACAGAAATGCAGCTAGTGTAATGAAGTAGGCTGTCATGAAAAAAAACACACTTGATTACTGATTATTGTTTTATTTTCCGCAGTGCTACCTCCTCACATGACACAAACTGGGGAAAGAGACAGCAACCATCTGACACTGAGAATAACTGTGGCTACCTTTTCTTGAATTTTATGAGGTGGCACACTCAGCACTGCGAAAAAACCCTCCCGTTCATCTGCTTCACTTACTCTACCCATACCCCTACCCCCACTACCCCTACTACCTCCATCCCTACCCCTACCCCTGAGCTGGTCCTGGTGAAGGAGAACAAGACGTGGGAGCAGGCTCTGGATCACTGCAGGGACATGGACGTTGACTCCAGCCTGTCTGATCTGTACCACCAACACCTGTACATTTTTCCAGTTTGGTTTTATTCAGGGGTGGAAAAAAGTACTCAAGTGTTTTACTTAAAGGAGCTATAGTCAACTTTTTCTTGAAAAACTGATGCTAAAATAAAAATAATGTTTCGAAAATATTTTATAAAAAAATAAGCTTCATATATGTGTTTCAATTAAAAAATGACCACAAAAAGCGTAAAATAATGATAAAATAATCATTTTGGCCCTTTGTTTACATTTACAGGGCCCGTACTTTGTTTACATCCTAGTCTGTAGACTAGGATGTACACCTACAATGAAAAAGTTGACTATAGCTCCTTTAAGTAACAGTATCAATACTGCAACATAGAAATACTCTGTTACAAGTACAGATGTGCCGTTTCAAGCAGGGACATGCTGAGCCCCTGATTCAGCCTGGGAAAAAGAGTTGGAGAGGCCCTCATTGCACGCTATAGAGAGCTATAGCGCTGCTGCTACTCAAAGATTTGCCATTTCAGATCAAGCCAGTGGGCCAATTACATGAGTTATATTTTGTCGCTGTCGGGTGGAAACCTTGTATGTCCAAAACCGTTTGTTTTGTATTTATCATTTTAAAAATGATTTAAACTAGTGAAAACAGCCTTTTGTGCTACGGCCTTGTATGATGAAGCAGAGCTTTGCTTTGCGAAAAAATCTACAAATTTGAAACTTGGAGATACGAGAATGGAACGAAGGCCGACATTTAATTTTTTATTTTTTTCCTAATGGCCCGGCCTGGACCGGCCGGGAATGGACCGGCCGTTCGGAAGTTGTCCTGCTTTTCCCAATGGCCAGCACGTCCCTGGTTTCAAGTCTCCAGGCTTTACTGTTCTTTTCCTGAAAAAGAATCCTGCAAATGCATTTTTTCCACAGGTTTCTTTCCCTGTTTTGCCTTTAAAACCTAATGGAGAATGGAGTGTATTTTAGCAGAAATCATAGGTAGATTCAAACTTCATAGAAAGTAATACAAATAGCAAAACATAGCTGATCTACAAGCTCAGTGTTCTGCCAATCCACTGGAAACCTACGGTCTTGCCAATGTCAGGACGAGTGAAGTTTTAAATGAATTCACTTGTGTAAAAGTACAAAAGTATTGGCATCAAAATGTACTTAAAGTACCAAAAGTAAACGTACTCATTATGCAGAATGTCCCATTTCAGGTGTTCAAATGTATAATAATCTCTATAATAATCTATAATAAAATAGCAGCTCTACAAGCTCACAATGCGTCACATCGAGACACATTGTGAGCTTGTAGATCGGCTATTTTCAAATGCCCAAAATGTAATAATAACGTAATAACAATCCAAATCTACAAAGTAACTATAGTAACTAAAGTTAAAAGTACAATTTGCCTGAAGCAAAAGTATTAAGTACAAATACGTCAAAACTGTACTTACGTACAATACTTAAGTAAATGTACTTAGTTACTTTACACCACTGGTTTTATTTCAGTGGTGTGGTGTGGTGTGGTCCTGGTGTGACCTCTGAACAGTGTTTGTGCCATGTTTGCCGACCCCACCCCCCAGGTAATTTTAATATAGGTTGACTCATTTCATACACGAAAGCAATTCATAGTGCTTTACAAGAGGCAGAAGAAAGCATTCAAAGACAAAAGGCATTTAAGATACATAAAATAAATACTCACAAGCAATAAGCATTAAGCAACAATAAACAGGAAACTCATACCTGTATAGTAATATTTCACAGTTCTCCCTGAAGATTGGGATTTCGGTGTGTTGTCTAGATTTAGTGTGCATACTGTGTCTTTCTGCTGCCATTATTACGATTGCCAAGAAAGACCTTCCACTTTGTGACACACGCTTTCCCAGTGCACTTGGATGTTAAAAGCTGTAGTTTTATTTTCAGACATGAGTCTTTATGTTTGCGCCTGGCCTGTGTGAAATACGGCACATTTTTTAAGCACGTGCACAAGTCTGCCTTTGATATCTCACGCAATCACAAATGCCACGTGTAAAAAAACAAACTTGAACCTGCTTCTCAGTTTTCTCAAGCTGTCTGCTGCATTTAAAATGCTAATATAAGACTAAACTGATTAATAATTAAACAATTACGGTCATGAATCAATAACTTCTGCACATATTTTTCATTAGTAAATTGCACAGAGTAAACAAAGAAGCAGTATTACCAATTCAAATGCGGATGAAGAGGGGGGGAAAAAAGACATTCTAATCGTCTAAACTTTGATGAAAAATAAACATTGGAGACAGTCACTCAAACAGTTAGGCCTCTGGTACAATTTTCCAAAGTAGATCATGTTGTTGCTTTAGATACAGTTAGTTGGTTGATTTATTCAAGTAAACACGGTTGGAACATTTTTAATGAAGTAGTCCAATATGAGAAATTCATGATAAATCTGGTGTGTGTGTCGTCAATGTACAGAACATTTGGACAGATTTGATGCCCATCTGAGCGACTTTAAAGTTGAACTGATTTCCGTGGCAATCTGTCTCTTGTTTAGGGAATTCAGGCGCTGCCATGGCACATGCAACAAGACATGCACACACACGACTGTTAATGCGTTCTCTGATTTATTCAGTAATCATTTCGTCGTATTTTATTGTAATTAACCACTTAAACCAGGGGGGTCTTCAACGTTTTCAGGCCGAGGACCCCTTAGTTGAGAGAGAGATGAAACAGGGACCCCCACAACCTTTTCATAGAGTCCATATGGTTTTATTGTTTGACAGTACGATCATCATGTGTATTTTGGATTCATGTCAATTTGTGTTTTCCGACATTTAACCACTTGAACCGTCAATACTTAATAAACTTTACCTTTCACTCTGTACTTTTCCCCCTCTACACCAACCTCTTTGCTGAAAATAGCCGATCTACAAGCTCACAACGCGAAGCGCGAGGCATTGTGAGCTTGTAGCTCTGCTATTTTTGGCTAAAGCTCTCAGAATATGGACTCTAGGGTTCAATTCATTAATATAAAAAGGGAGAAAAAAATGTTTCCATCTCACACTGATTTGGAGGACCCCCTGTAGTAACTCTGAGGACCCCCTAGGGTTAAACCGTATATACGTCGTTGACCCCATAGAGGATCTATAGGGCCCAGAATCGTCTATTTTTTGACAAAGATAGGGAGAAAAGGCCCCCTCCTTTTCTCCCTATCTTTGTCAAAAATAGACGATCTACAAGCTCACCACGTGACACACTGCGATGCGTTCCTAAACGCTTGTGGATCTGCTTTTCCCACCAAAAGTTCACCCCAGAATATAGGGATATTGTAGGTATCAAGTGATAACATTTATTTTTTTATTTAAGCCTCTCTTAAAGGGGTGGAGGGATGTTTGTCCCTTCTCGTCGTGTATATCTCAGTCAGTCTCAGTGTTACAAAATGGACCCGAGAATGCAGGGGCGTCAATTGGGTATGGCAGGGGTATGCAGCTGCCATACCCTGGGTCCAGGGAGGGAAAATGAAAGTTACTTTTAAATATAAATCCATGAATGTCTCTTTGTCTATCTGTTCTGGTTGTGTTGTTAAATTACAGTAAAAAATAACTACAAATGCAAAATTTAACAAAATGGTCACAATTGACAAATATGGTATATTCCCAGGTCAGCTGCACAGGTGCAATTCATTATTGTTAATTGTGGCACGAACATGCCAAGTTTAGCTGCACTTGAACAACCATTCCAGGCTGCCATATCCAGCCCAAGAAACCGTAGAAACGGGGGGGGGGGGGGGAATTGAATGCACTTCTTAAAATAAATGTACTGTATCATGCCTGTTGCTAAGGTATGGCAACATGACTGGTGTCTCCAGTCATGTTGCCATATCTTAGCTTTTTCTGAACTGACGCCACTGCGAGAATGGACCTGTAATCTTACAGCTTCAGAGTCAAATGAACACTGAGTGTTCGACTGTGTATCTCCTCTCATCATCAGACAGCGTCGTAGCGGCTGCATGACCATTTGCATTGTTGCATCTTGGGCGTTGCATTTCATCCATTTACGTCAAAATGACACTCCCATGGATCACTGTTGTTGTTGTTATGTAGATCATCACGCGCGCGCGCACAGGCACGCACGCACGCACACTAACGCCTGCACGGGCATGCATGCACAATTGCACATGCACGCACGCACTTACGCACGCACGCAACCGCACACACACACTCTTCTCCCCGAAGCCGCCTAGTGTGGTGGTGGTGCGTGGTGGCGATGTCTGATGCCATGGCTGTAAGTGTAGAAGAAGCCTGAGAAACAAGGATAAAAGCATAAACAAATCTGTGATAAGAAATATGACATGGCTATCAGCATGCAGAATAAGCCCGGCCCTGCGAGCGCAGGCGCCCAGATTAATGATAAATTACGAGGGCCCGGGCTTGTTTATAGCAGTCATTTTCTCGGCTGCACCTGCTCATATTCTCCTGGCCTACAGCAGCCCCCCCTCCCCCCCTCCTCCTCTCCCCTCTTTTTTTTCTATTTTCTCTCTGTCTCTCTCCTCTCCTTCATCTTTCTTTTTCCCTCCTCCTCCTCCAACCCCCTCCACCCCTCCACCCACCACCACACACACACACACACACACACACACACACACACACACACACACACACACACACCGCCAACCTTTCCCTCCAAATAGGTGCTTATATTTAAAGCGATCCCGTG
The DNA here is from genome assembly GCF_963921795.1 of Nannobrachium achirus. NCBI lineage: Eukaryota > Metazoa > Chordata > Actinopteri > Myctophiformes > Myctophidae > Nannobrachium > Nannobrachium achirus. The sequence goes on along the minus strand of NC_137816.1, from coordinate 60,770,908 downwards.
TTTTCCAAAGCCCTCTGCCAAAACCGGTGGGACGCCCCATGTAAAAAAAAAAAGAAAAAAAAAAGAAACTAATCTGTGGGTGTATAATTGGTGTCTTGAAGGAGTGGTGTGTGTTGCTCGCGCACGCGAGTGTGTGTGTGTGTGTGTGTAAGTGTGTGTGTGTGTGTGTGTGTGTGTGGGGGGGGGGGGGGGGGTATAGAGGGATGAGAAGTGAAAGAGAGGTGAGGAGAACAATAAAAGGACGACAACCGGAGGACAGTGTGAGAGAGACAGAAGAAAAGGTGAGCAGAGAGAAAGATAGAGGTGTATGATACAGAGAGAGAGAGAGAGAGAGAGAGAGAGAGAGAGAGAGAGAGAGAGAGAGAGATAGAGAGAGGTATTATTGATATACAGAGAGAGCGAGAGAGAGAGAGGGGGCGAGCGAGCGATAAAAGCAGGGCGGCGTGATGAGAGGAGCGCGGCGCAGGGAGGGAGCTCTGGGGCCTTTTGGTTGCAGCACTTGTAATAATACACCGCCCGCCATCAATGCAATGCTTAATTTTAATATTAATTACAAATATCTCTCCACACAACAAGGAAATAATTTGACAATCACTCTGGCCCCAAGTACTGTATTAACCCATTTAGGCCTAGGATTATTGACCGCTTTAACAATTGAAAAATAGCAGATATACAAGCTCACAGCGCGGCACCGAGTGCCGCGCTGCGAGCTTGTAGATCTGCTATTTTTTGAAAAATCATGATATTTCTTTGCAAGTCTTTGAATATATCTATTTAAAAGCGAACATTTGTAACTCAAATATTTACTTCTGGGTGGTCCCTGGAACAACATATTTTGAGATGGGGGTCCGCGGCCAAATACCTGTAATTTTGGGGGTCCTTGACATGAAAAGGTTTGAGAACAGCATGATTTAGAGGAAGGATTTAGAAGTCGGGTCAAAGATCGGGTCAAAGATATTCAAAGACTTGCACACATTTTCACGGTTTTTCAAAAATAGCAGATCTACAAGCGCGCAGCGCGGCACTCGGTGCCGCGCTGTGAGCTTGTATATCTGCTATTTTTCAATAGTTAAAGCATAAAAATAACGGTTAAAGTGGTTCAAATCTAACGCGACTCGGGCGCGTTCCAGGTATTTGAGAGTTAAATGCAAAGTGGGGCTAAGGGCGAGAGCAGTCAATATGGAGAGCTAAAAGTCTCCTCTCCCCCCTCACCTCATTACATGAAGTGTTGAATGTTAATTCTAGTGGGTTTATTAGTTAGAATCGGGGAGAGAGCGAGAGAGAGAGGGGGAGAGAGAGAGAGAGAGAGAGAGGTTTGCATTTTTATTGTTCATTACAAGTGGCTCGCTGGATGATGTACCTGCTTTTTTTTTTGTTATCCTATTTTGGGCCGCTTTCGGGGCCGTGTGTGTTAAGTGCATTTGCATGTGTGTCATGGCATAGGGAGGTTTTTTTGGGTGGCGTGGGGTGGGGTAGTAAGGGGAGGTGTGTGTGTGTGTGTGTTGAGATGGGTAGGGGTATGTGTGTGCAGGGGCGTCACAAGGGGTAGGAAAGTGGGACTGAGTTACCAGGGCCCAAGGTGGAGGGGCCCTAGTAACTTTAGCTATTGAAAAATAGCAGATATACAAGCTCACAGCGCTGCACCGAGTGCCGCGCTGCGAGCTTGTAGATCTGCTTTTTTTTTTTTTTAAGTCGTGAAAATGTGTGCAAATCTTTGAATATGTATTTTTTAAGCGAACATTTGTAACTCAAATTTTGCTTCCGGGGGGTGGGTCCCTGGAACTAAATATTTTGAGATGGGGGGGGTCTGTGGCCAAATTCATATCATTTTGGGGGTCCTTGACATGAAAAGGTTTGAGCACCACTGACATAGAAACATAGGTTTCTTGCACACATTTTCACAATTTTTCAAAAATAGCAGATCTACAAGCTGCCACGCTGTGAGCTCGTATATCTGCTATTTTTCAATAGTTAACATTCATGGGGGGCCCACAGTGAATCCTTGTACCCAGGGCCCAGAATTTGGTGTGACGCGTGCGTGTGGTGGGAGGGGGTCCTCAGAGTGGCTATTGTCTGATCCATAATTATATTTTTATTATGACTGAGCTCCGGGGCCTCCTCAACACACTGTACAAAAAAAAAAAAGCAATTTCCAGCAGAGTAGTGCTACGAGGGCAAAGTGTTTACATACCAAATTATAAGAATATACTGACAGCGTTTGAGTGTTAATAAGTCATAATCACTTCCCCTAATTTAATCCTGTTGCCATGGTAAACAAATGACACTTGAGGCTGAGGGGGTGTGGGAGGGGGAGGGGGGAGGTGGGGGAGGGGGAGGTGTGCCCAGTTGAGGAAAATATAGAAAAAGTGACGTGAGAATCACTCCTTCTGCTGACAAGACACCTGCTGTCCTTTTTTCTTCTCCTAACAGCTGTACATGTTATGCCTAATTTGTGTGCCGCGAATAGCCGATCTATAAGCTCGCGTTACTTTGCACCGGCGTGACACGTTGCGTGGGCTTATAGATCGGCTATTTTCGGCACGCAAAACAGCGCCGTGTTTCGAACCTGGCTTTAGTAGGATAGGATTTATGGTACATGCGTGTGCATGTGCGTGTGCACGGCATGTGTGAATATGGGCATGCAAGAGACAGATGACATGCAAAATTTGTATTTGCCGTATGTGTATTTGAATGTGTACGTGCGTGTGTGCGTGTGTGTGTGTGTGTGTGTGTGTGTGTGTGTGTGTGTGCGTGCGTGTGCGCGCACATATGTGAGCGTGCATGTGTGCAGGTCTGAGACAGCTGTCTGTGCAGTCAGCATTGCAGCTCTCCTCAGAAAGCAGAAAATTGAGCGGGAATTGGGCTAATTGTACGGAATGATTGATGCTAGTGGAAACTAGCGTACGTTAAAAGCACGCGGAGCATACACCAAAAAGCATGCACGCTCATAATCGCATTCACACGCACGCAAACGTGCGTGCGCACACACACGCGTATGCAGTCATGTGCACATATGTTAATCACATGTGTGCAGATGTGCGAACACACACATGTGCATGTACACACACACACACACACACACACACACACACACACACACACACACACACACACACACACACACACACACACGCACACACAAGCACATTATGAGTAAGCTCCTCCTAGTTCAATAAGGTCTAATCTGTGTGAGGGATTCACTTTACAGGTGACATGTGATATGAGAGATAATTGGGACAAATGATGTCCTACAAAACACATTTCAAATTATTAACACACTAATTTTAAAAACATTTGAGTGAAAATATATTATTTCTATATATATATACAGTATATATACATATACGTTTTTTTGTTAAAGGTTTTGCCCTTTAATAACGTTGTGTCCAAGATTGTTGTCAACTCTGTCAGATCTCTACAAAAATATAATTTAGTCAGGCATAAACAGATTTTGCTGTATCCTAAGGTCCCATATCTCACTTCCAGGTTTAAAATAAGGTGTAAAAGCTGCGGAGGCTCTGGTAAGCATTCTATGTTTTGGTAAATGCACTAAATAATGGGGTGTCCGGTGGCATGCTGGTCGGGGTGCGTGCCGCGTGGGCGCCGCCGCATGGGCATGGTTGCCGCGGCGTCGCCGGTTCGGTTCCCGATCCGGACGATGTTTGCCGCGTGTCACTCCCCATCTCTCTCTCCCCATTTCCTGTCAGTCTACTGGACCTCCCTTGGTCAAAAAGGCAAAAGCCCCCAAAAAAATATAGGGAAAAAAAATGCACTAAATAATATCACTATCTGGTGTAACAATAACGTGTCAACTCCGTCAATCCTTTTAAATCCAAACTATTTTCTTTTTAAATGTGTAATTCAATTAGCATTAATAGTACTCTAATTAACTTTGAAAAAAATAAGTGGAATAAAAGACATACATAACATTTTATAAACTCCGTCAGACTCCGTCAGATATGCCATGTTATGCAGTTGACAAAAAAAAGAAGAAGTGAGATGTTGGCCCATTGTTTGATCTTTTAAAATATATTTTCCCGGCAAAATGTAAGAATATTAAACACATTTTTTTTTAAATGTAAGGTTTTCTCCCAATTCTCAATAATGGGTGATATACAACTGTATATAGAATGTGGCATGCCAATGTGTGGTTTTTGGATGGCCAGGGGCAGAATTGTAGTTGACTGTGGCTGTGAATGAGACAATTTAGAATTTTACTGCAGGCAATTTAGCAGACAGCTTTTATCCAGGGTGACTTACAAAGTGCATGATGGGAGTACTGTAAGTGGCATGAACCCCGTAGTCAACAAACAACAGAGTAAATGGTCAAGTAAATAGAGTGCAAAGAAATCAATTAAGTGCTACCGGGTAAGAATGTGAGATGATAATTTCATGGACATGAATAGTGATAATGGTGACGTTGACAATGCATGTCATATACCGTACATGCACACAGAGGCCCGTATCTTTCCTTAATGCATACACACAAGCTTAATGGGTCTCATCTTTTGTCACCTCTTGAACTGTTGTTCTTACTAACACAAGAACATGCTTGGCATTTTATATTACACGAGGTGTTGATTACATAGAAATTTGTTTCCACGCGGAGTAATTGTCTATTAGCATGCGTGTTCACTAATGTCAGATGGCTGTGTGCTGGTGCATTCAAACATTAGCACTCAAAACACACCAAACACATTTCTGTGGTATTGGAGCCATATTTCCACTCAAAAGGTATACAATCTAATAGGCTGCACTAGAATACACAGAGCGGTACTACTTACACTGTACAATTCTGGGTGTTAATTTAACTCTGAGTGTGTGTGCTAATGTTCAATGTTTTGCTCCCTGGGTTAAAATAAATGAACACTGGAGAATGTATTGTGTAGAATAGAATAGAATAGAATAGAATAGAATAGCATTCAGTGAGACCTAAATCGCCTCATCATCTCCTGCTGACATGAGAGTTCTATCTGAACAAATCTCCATTTTGCAAAGAACAGACAAAGATCCGTGTCTCATACAAAAACACTATACCTAATTCATCAAGTTACAAAAGAACACGTTGTGAAAAATAAATCTTTTTTTATTTATTCATCAAGTCACAATTTGTGTTCCCAGAGCGAAATTCAAATGGCTTTTGCTTGTATCAAATATTCAGCAAAAAAGGTTTGTCAAATGCCTGATAAAGGGTCTAATTCCAGTTCCTCACTCTAGAGAGAGCGTCATTGCTTGACATTCACTATGTGCAGTATTGGAAAAACCTACTGTTTCTTCTGCTGTCTAACATGTCAGTCTATTTCTAAGCAAGGTCCCTTATTATTATACAAAACGGCTGATAACCTAACAATACTATTTTAGAATGAAATTTGTTTTCAACCCAGCGAGCATTCTTCTCGATTAATAGTTCTCACATTTGTTTTGGCCGATAGTGTATATATTTAATTTGTGTGTTGTCTGCATAAGCATCGAGTGGACGTCGCCCTATACAGTGGAGACTAAGAGAGAGAGAGAGAGAGAGAGAGAGAGAGAGAGAGAGAGAGAGAGAGAGAGAGAGAGAGAAGGAGACAGGACAGTCGTCAGCGCCTGTGGCTCGGGGTGGTAATGCCTTCTCATTCTCCATCCACTCTTATAGATGCATATCAATACATATCCCCACGTCAGCCCTGCCACATCCAATATAGCTCGGACATTTTACATAATTATTATTTTCAGGAGTCATTGGGGTCTCATGGAAGGGAATGTAAGTGACAGGCGTTTAAAATGGCTTTTAAATCATGCGGGATAGCCGGGGCCTTTCAGAAATAATTGTGTCCTACTGCTTTTCACCTTTTTCGCCAATCAATATGCACACTTATTCATAAGCCCAACGACTATCCTTCAAAAGGCGAGCGCTGCTCTTTAATATACATGCTTGCATTTTAATGGGCTACTTTAGCAACAATACCGCCGACAACAATGAGAGTCTATGTAATATCCCAGTAAAATGATGATACAGCCTCTTTGGTAAAAGGCATGCATACATACACTGACTTGCTCTGCTTTTCCCCCCAGCAGGGTACAAATGCACACAAATGCAGGCATGCCGCACTATAGGCACGCGCAAGCGTGGGGCACACAGGCATGTCATGTGTACGCACGTGCGTGCCCGCGCCACGCGGCACACACACGCGCGGTCGCGCCCACACACGCACACACGCGTGCGCGCACACGCACATACACACACACACACACACACACACACGTGCACGCACACGTGCAAACATCATGGTGCACTGACACACAATGCAAACTGTTAACTCATTAAAAGCCAACCCTGCGATGTCGCGGGAAAAGTAATAGAGTATCTATAGTGCCATCCACGCGATGTCGCGGGAAAAGTAATATATTACTGTAACGGCGAGTAAAAATACCTAGTACAATGGCCGACGCTCCGGAGACGAAATCCGCGCTGATTTGTCATCATCACGGCTCCACGAGCACACAATAGTCATCCCATAACATTGAGGTGGACGGCCGATCTCATCTTTAATGTCCATTATCTCAAAACTACACTTTAGAAGCTAGGATGGAGGCAGATGCTCGCTTATTTTACACAGTTATAAAAGCTCCCGGTCGGCCATTACACAACTCCACGTGGACACGCATCGGTTCCGGCGCACGATCCGATGACGTCAGACCGGAAGTACTTCCGGTCTAGACTTCTGGCCTTCAAAATAAGACAGCGGCCGTTAATGGGGCCGGGAGGGGGCACTCTGGACCCCCTAATCCGTTAATGTCCTGGGCTCAGAATGAGTTAAGTGGTGGCCCAAGTTGATGTAATCACACCCAGTACGTTGCATGGATTGTAAATGGTTCAAAACTAGATTTCATGCATGCTTTCATACTAATTCACGTTGCTCGTATTTTTTCATTTTGGCCGGGAAAACAATCCGGCAAAGCGATCGAGATTTACTACACCACAATTAAGCCTCTAAACAGGACCACGAAAAAAGGACGGGGAATCTATTCATTTTCTTTTTGATTAAAATTATCGCCACTCGCTAGGAGCTTTGGGGTTTATATATTAAATAATGCATCAATTCATAATTATATAGAATATATAGATTTTTTTAAATAGGATACTGGGCAAAATGGTGACTTTAATTAGATCGGTGTGTAAGATATCTCCGGGGTATGATAAAACAATGTTAAATATCTCGCAATGACTGTAAAATATGTTCCAACAGATAATGAAACACAAATAGGGTCCCCGCTTTTTCCGCCGCGGCGCCTATTTGTTGGAAACATCCCCCACATGCATTTTCTGAAATTTCATAATTATATTGAAAATATGATCAGGGGTGGGTGGGGGGGGGGGGGGGGGGGGGGACATGGTTAGGTGCTAAATATGACGCTGCCTGTCCCCCACCTATTTAGAAGCATACATTATCATCCTATTACTATAAGAGTAAATTACTGGGGAGAGTCAAGCATGTCACTGCACGGAGAGCAGGGGGGGAGAGAGAATGAGAGAATGCAATGTAGAATGCAGACCCATAGTGCAACCATACATGTCGGGTGGAAACCTTGTATGTCCAAAAAAAAACGTGTATTTCTTTCATTTTATAAAATAGTGAAAATTGCGATATACAGTATAGATCATCTATTATCACAATACTTTTGCGTGACACCCTTCCAGGCATGTGCAGTGCACACATAGACATGAAAGGGGGCTTGAGCCCCTGCCCTTTTAGCAGTCTGTAAAAAGTGCCCTCTCCAGACCATGAATGCAGCAAATGCCCCTCTTTCCACGCCATACCTGAAGGCGGCATTCAAGAGAATTGCCTTGTCCAAACTCTCCTGAATTTGAATACAGCATCTTATGTTGAAAAAATTGCCCTCACTGTGTAGAAATACATACTGTGCGTCACTTCTCCAGTATGTAATTTTTTATGCTTAGTTTAGTGTGGTATCAAGTACCGAAGATTTTCGGTATTTCCACCAAAAGGCCTTTTTTTTAGAAATTTTAGCCCCTGCCCCTGCCTCTCTAACATTCTCTGCACGTCCCTGGTGGAGATGCAAGGTTTCTGCCTGACAGCGACTGTGGAAAAGGTACTC
>NC_137816.1:60645308-60752808 GCF_963921795.1 Nannobrachium achirus | reverse complement strand
TGGGACCGTCTCACTCTGTAACCCTGTGCATGGTGCATGGGACCGTCTCACTCTGTAACCCTGTGCATGCTGCATGGGACCGTCTCACTCTGTAACCCTGTGCATGCTGCATGAGACCGTCTCACTCTGTAACCCTGTGCATGCTGCATGGGACCGTCCCACTCTGTAACCCTGTGCATGGTGCATGGGACCGTCTCACTCTATAACCCTGTGCATGGTGCATGGGACCGTCTCACTCTATAACCCTGTGTATGCTGCATGGGACCGTCTCACTCTGTAAACCTGTGCATGCTGCATAGGACCGTCTCACTCTGTATCCCTGTGCATAGGACCGTCTCATTCTGTAACCCTGTCCCTGTGGGACTCACTCACTGCATCCAGCCTGTGGTGTAAAGTAACTAAGTGCATTTACTCAAGTACGTACTGTACATAAGTGCTTTGATGTATTTTTTACTTTACTGGAGTATTTCCAATTTCAATATACAGTACAGGGACGTGCTGGGCCCCTGATTCAGCCCGGGAAAAAGAGTTGGAGAGGCCCTCATTGTGCACTATAGAGAGAGAGATCTCTCTATAGCGCTGCTGCTACTCAAAGATTTGCCATTTCAGATCACGACAAGTGACAAGCCAGTGGGCCAATTACTGTACATGAGTTATATTTCGTCGTTGTCAGGTGGAAACCTTGTATGTCCAAAACTGTTTGTTTTGTATTTATCATTTTAAAAATGATTTAAAATAGTGAAAACAGACGATCTACAAGCACACAACGCCTATCACGGCGAGGCGTTGTGTGCTTGTAGATCTGCTGTTTTCACTACTTTTGTGCAACGGCCTTGAATGATGAAGCAGGGCTTTGCTTTGCAAAAAAAATTATACATTTGAAACTTGGAGATACAAGGTTTCTGCCCGACAGTGACGATTTACTTTGTTTGCCGCCCAGCCCCCAAAATGGATCGAAGGCCGACATTTTATTTTAATTTTTTTCCTAATGGCCGGCCTGGACCGGCTGGGAATGAACCGGCCGTTCAGGAGTTGTCCCGCTTTTCCCAATGGCCAGCACGTCCCTGATACAGTATATACTTCAGGCTCATACTAGGGTGAAGTGAAGTAGCTCCTCACTTTTTTAGGTGATGGGGTGATGTTGGAAAGTGAAAGCAGAGGGATTTGTCAGGGTTTGCGGTGAAGTGCTCTTCACCGTGGCTAATGATGTAACGTTGTAGTTTTCTGACTTTAGAAAACTACACCGCAACGAACTGCTGTTCACTTTCTCTGGAGTATGAATGAGCCTTTCTACTCTCCACTACATCTCAGAGGCAAATGTTGTTCTTTTTACTCCACTACAATTATTTCAAGACGAAATATAACTTAGTTACTGTATGTAGATTTGGATTATTATTACAAGACATACATTAACCACTTCAGCCCTATATACATTTCGGCCATTTACAAATAGACGATGCATCATTGTGCATCACACACACACACACACACACACACACACACACACACACACACACACACACACACACACACACACACACACACACACACACACACACACACACTCACTCACACTCCGGTTGCAGAGGAAACCACGCAAGGCACCAACCTGCTCATCACATATTTTGGTACTTTAAGTAGATTTTGATACCAATACTTTTATACTTTTACATGAGTACATTTTGAATCTACAATCTACATCTACAATCTACGATGCTTTTACTTACTGTTAAGTACAAAAGTACAAAGTACGAAGTTGAATACTTTTTCCACCACTGGTGCGTTACACTGCCATGGCCAGGGGCGTCACAAGGGGTAGGAAAGTGGGACTGAGTTACTAGGGGGGCCCAAGGTGGTGGAGGGGCCTTAATTATTTTATACTTTAGCTATTGAAAAATAGCAGATATACAAGCTCACAGCGCGGCACCGAGTGCCGCGCTGCGAGCTTGTAGATCTGCTATTTTTGAAAAGTCGTGAAAATGTGTGCAAATCTTTGAATATATGTATTTTTTTAAGCGAACATTTTTAACTCAAATTTTGCTTCTGGGGGGGGGGGTCCCTGGAACAAAATATTTTGAGATGGGGTTCTGTGGCCAAATACATACGATTTTGGGTGTCCTTCACATGAAAAGGTTTGAGCTCCACTGACATAGAAACATAGGTTTTTTCAAAAAACCTCAGAAGGATTTGAAATATTCAAGGATTTTCGTGATTTTTCAAAAATAGCAGATCTACAAGCTCGCAGCGCGGCACTCGGTGCCGCGCTGTGAGCTTGTATATCTGCTATTTTTCAATGGTTAAAGCACAGGGGCCCCGCAGTGAATCCTTGTACCAGGGGCCCAGAATTTGGTGCCACACCCCTGACCATGGCCTCAGGAAATGGAGTGTGAGTGCTGGTCTGGACGCGTGCCTGAGCATCTCTGAGTGTCTTCCCTTGTTCAACTCAAAAGATGAGAGAAACAAAGATGGGAGAGCTGGGAGGGAGTGGGGGTTATGATGTGCCAAAGTATTTCATCGTATCGTTTAAAAAAAATGATTTAAAATAGTGAAAATAGCCGATCTACAAGCACACCACGCCTCGCATCGCAATGCGTTGTGTGCTTGTAGATCTGCTATTTTCACTCGTTTTGTGCGACAGTCTTGCATGATGAAGCAGGGTTTTACTTTACAAAACCTTGTCTCCAAGTTTCAAATTTGTGTACGTATTTAGGTATTATTTCATGCTCAAGCTTTCTGTGGGTGCGTGGGTGCGTACGTGCTTGCGTGCGTGCGTGTGTGCGTGCTTGCGCGCGCACAGTCATTAAGACATCAGACCTGCCTGATTAGTTAGAAGCAACCATCCCACCTGACACACACACACGCACGCACGCACACACACACACACACCATCGTCATCATCAGTACCATGACAGGCCCACACACACACACACACCTACCTGAGGAGTTCCCGGTAGGAAGCCATCTTACCTGACAACCGGCATGACGGGAGGGATGATCTACGTTTCTAACTAGACAGACAGACAGACAGACAGACAGACAGACAGACAGACAGACAGACAGACAGACAGACAGACAGACAGACTGACACACAGGCAGACAAAGAGAGAAGTTACAGATACAGTAAGATCTTCCCTCGCTTGCTGTTGTTGAGTAGTAAACATGCGATGTTTGTTAAGTCTTTTGCCTTGCACCAGCCAGCCAGCCAGCCAAGTGCTGCAACTGACAGGGCGCAGCGGCGTTAGTCGGATGATTAAAGCCTTTAACTTGCTCAAAGTGGAGGGAGGGGGGAGGGGCGGGGGATTTTCACTCTGACATTTAAAGAACAAACGCCACGCTCAATTGGGTGGCATATTTGCCCATTGTTCCCTCTTTAGATAAAACTTCCGTCCGCTGCCGAAGTTTAAGTCTTGCCGGGTTAGCTTTTGTAGCTGTGCACGAGTGCCAATTTGTGCACGTCTCCACGCGCTCAGTGCACCGCATGACTAGTGCATTATGTGTGTTTCATTCACTGTGTGTGTGTGTGTGTGTGTGTGTGTGTGTGTGTGTGTGTGTGTGTGTGTGTGTGTGTGTGTGTGTGTGTGTGTGTGTGTGTGTGTGTGTGTGTGTGTGTGTGTGTGTGTGTGTGTGTGTGTGTGTGTGTGTGTGTGTGTGTGTGCTTGAGCACGTGTGTGCGCGTTTGCGCGTGTGTGTGCATGTGTCGGTGTCTGCCCATATCTGTGCGCGCACGTTTCCATATGGTTGCCTATGTGCCCGTGTGTGTCACTGCATATAAAGCCTCATTCAGATAGACGTCGGTCCAACTTGGGTGGTGGCCCGCGGCCACATGGAGTCGCCTGATAGAAACATGGGGAGTGGAAGGGAGACACACACACACACACACACACACACACACACACACACACACACACACACACACACACACACACACACATGCCACTGTCATGGCGGGGCCCTCTCTTATCGGGCCCGCCAGCGCAGTAAGCTAGGATTAGCATCTAGATCTGCAAAGAACTGGACTTCAGCACGCCTAGGATGCCGACGAGAGAGAGAGAGAGAGAGAGAGAGAGAGAGAGAGAGAGAGCAGGGCGCCCGGGTGAGGAGATTGGAGCAGACTGATGGAGGGTTCACGCTGGATAGATATAGATGATGCCAGCGATGTCGAAAAAGGCGGGTTTTACTCACCAGCGGTGAACATGGTAAATATGGCCTTGCTTGATCTTGTCCACTCTTGTTTGTCGTTTAGGTTTTTCCCCCCTCTCTCCTCCTTATGTTCTCTTCTTTGGAGTTTCTCTTGTTCTCTTTCTTTCCGTTTTGTTTTGGTGACGCGCCGCTGGTGCGTGGCCGCGTGCGCAACTTGGCCGGGGACTTTTTTGGTGGTCTGACATGCGGAGGGACACACTTCAAACCCGGCTAGAGAACATCACACTCGCGGAGAAGGGCTAAGTGGGTCCTGTTTTTGATGTCTTTTCTTTGAAATAGGCGAGGCAATCCCCTTGGCCCAGGGATCATATTCTATTTACGTTCCCTTTGCCAACGACACAGGCGACGCTGGCCAAATTCACAAAAGAAGATCCACATTGGAAAATCCGGCTAATCCCTGATTGAAAGTTCATGTGTTGGCTTCGATGTATAAGCTCTGGCAGATTTTCCCAGGAAAGGGGAGTAAAGGGGAAAAAAAAGCAACAAAAACTGGGCTCTTTCTTTTTTTAAGGGAGGGGGGAGGGGGGGGGGGGGGGTTAAAAAAATGGACTCAGTGGCAGACAGGAACAGCTCTTGTCCGCTTTTCAAGGGCTTTGCCTTTCATGCCTGGAGGCCGCGGTCATGTCTCTCCTCTCCCCCCGGAGGGAGAGGTTAAGAGTCTTCTTTAGGAGGCCGCGGTCATGTCTCTCCTCTCCCCCCGGAGGGAGAGGTTAAGAGTCTTCTTTAGGAGGCCGCGGTCATGTCTCTCCTCTCCCCCCGGAGGGAGAGGTTAAGAGTCTTCTTTAGAAGAAGTGGCGAGGGATCGCTAGTCATTCCAAAAAGGTCGAGGCTCAAACTTGACCGAGATGGTCGGCAATTAAGTCACCCCGTTTACATCGGTTTCTTTTTTAGTTTATTTTGCTTTGTTTTTTCCCCCCTTCTCCGTCTGTTCATGGCTTCCTCCCTATACGTCTCATCCTCTCCCCTCTTCTTCTCTCATATCGACAGTCGGTCTCTCTCCCCCCTCTTTCTCTCCATCCTTCCCTCCCTCCCTGGCTCGCGCCCTGCTCCCTCTCTCTCTCTCTCTCCCTCTCTCTCTCTCCTCTCTCTTCCAGGGGTGGTGGCTATGGCTAGAGTGCCTGCACAGATGGCAGGCCAGCTTGCCTTCAGGGGAAGGGCTCCACAGCTTAAACTTCCTCCATGTTCCCTCTTCTCCTCCGCTCCCCTCGCCCCTTTCTTCTGCTAAAACTTTTGGCCCGCAACTTTTCACGCCTGGCGAGCCTTTATCTTGGTTTCCATGATGCGAGTGGGAAGGCAGGGTCCTCGGAGGAAGCAGAGGGCAGGCTATAGCTCGGATGCCTGCACGCTCTGTCCTTTTGGTCGGAATCAATAGAGGCCATCAGTGAAAACCCGACATGCTCCACCGGAGCCACAACATGTACAGTGTGACGGATGAGCAGAAGGGGCTGTTGTGGCGAGAGGCTCACGAAATCCGGGAGACAATTTGGCGACATGAAAATGCTTACTGTATTTTTGAAAGCTGCATGCAGGCTTGATTTATGCTTATTTGCGTCACAGCGCAGCAAACGCGTTTGGCCTTGTAGATCTGCTATTTTCGGTGCGACGCATGACACGCGTGCCAAGTATAAATCGGGCATAAAGCTGCCATCGTTTTATCAAATGGGATGTCTTTCACTTTGATTCCTGTGTAGATTGATAAATGGAGGCTGAGTACACGGAGAGGCTTTTGAAGGCATTCTGTTTAGATGTTCAAAATGACTGCTTTTGTTGGCTGTTAATATGCTGTGTGTTGAGGGGCAAAGTTTTTCACTTTACACTATAAGCACACAGGGACGTCACAAGGGTGGGGAAAGTGGGACTGGGTTACTAGGGCCCAAGGTGGAGGGGCCTTAATTATTTTATACTTTAGCTATTTCAAAAATAGCAGATATACAAGCTCACAGCGTGGCACCGAGTGCCGCACTGCAAGCTTGTAGATCTGCTATTTTTGAAAAGTCGTGAAAATGTGTGCAAATCTTTGAATGTATGTATTTTTTAAGCGGACATTTGTAACTGAAATTTTGCTTCTTGGGGGTCCCTAGAACTAAATATTTTGAGATGGGGGTCCGCGGCCAAGTACATATCATTTTGGGGGTCCTTCACATGAAAATGTTTGAGCACCACAAACACAGGTTTTTCAAAAAAACCTTTGAAATTTAAAATATTCAAAGACTTGCACAAAATCTTCACGATTTTTCAAAAATAGCAGATCTACAAGCTTGCAGCGCGGCACTCGGTGCCGTGCTGCGAGCTTGTATATCTGCTATTTTTCAATAGTTAAAGCACAAAATGTGATGGAGTGAATCCTTGTACCCAGGGCCCAGAATGTTGGTGCGACACGCCTGTAAAGCACATAACAAGTATTACCCACTCTACACCTCAGGAGTTTGATCCTCTCACGGGAGCTTTGGAAAGCAGATTCTCTGGCGGATCTGTGTGTTCTTGAGATGACCTTGCGATAATGATGACATTACCCCCTCTCTCTTCTCTCTCCGCGTCTCTCCACACATATCATTTCATACTTGAGTTCAGTGTGAACGATGGGGCCTCTAATGGCTGGCTATACTTAAACCCATTTAGGCCTAGAAATTATTGAATGCTTTAACCAGTGAAAAATAGCAGATATACAAGCTCACAGCGCAGCACCGAGTGCCGCGCTGCGAGCTTGTAGATCTGCTATTTTTGAAAAAGTCAGGAAAATGTGGGCAAATCTTCGAATATTTTCAAAGCGAACGTTTGTAAATCAAATTTTGCTTCTGGGTGGTCCCTGGAACTAGATATTTTGAGATGGGGGTCCGTGGCCAAATACATATAATTTTGGGGGTCCTTCACATGAAAAGGTTTGAGAACCACTGACATAGTAGTCTCTCAAGAACAGACAAACTGAGCTCCAGTTAAGTGAAAAGGACCTTTTCTTTGATGATGGCTGGCCAGATTGCTGACGTAGAAACATAGGTTTTTCAAAAAAATCTTAGAAGGATTCAAAAGACACTTACAGAATCGGGTCAAAATTCTAATTTTCAAGATTTTTCAAAAATAGCAGATCTACAAGCTCGCAGCACGGCACTCGGTGCTGCGCTGTGAGCTTGTATATCTGCTATTTTTCAATAGTTAAAGCATAAAATAATGATACACGTAATGAGTACCCGTTCTAAATGGCTTAAAGCTGTCCCCGTCAGAAGTGGCCCTGTTAGCGCTCTGCCCTCCTTGCCTCTCCATTCGATCAGCCCAACAACTTGACCCGTGTCAAGTGATCGCCTGATATCAACCTCGCTATGCTCCACGCATCCATCCGTGTCGAGGCTCTTAGCGCGGCGGTGCCCGAATGATGTGTGACTCTCTTATATCAGTTCATAGTTTAAGCTTGTTTTGTTTTGTTTTATGTTTGCGAAAAAGCGTAATGAAAATATCCCCACGTCTTCTGGAATGCAGCAGTGTTTTTACCCCCACACAAATATTGTCAAGGATACACTGTACATTACAGTAACGTGTTACTATGGACCAATATTATGTTACATTCAGTTTGATAAGTGTTTGATAAACCCTAACCCTAACCAGACATTTTACCATAAGCCCTATTTTATATATTTTATACCTATGATGGTGTGTGTGTGTGTGTGTGTGGGGGGGGGGGCATAGCCGTTCTACAAGCTCACTACCCATCGCACATGTGATATACATTGAGAGATCATAGATGTGCTATTATTTCACATTTTCTTTCGAAGTTTGACAAATCTTCACTCATAATGACATGTCCAAAATAAGAACAACACCAGGTTGAAAGTAGTTAACACAAACTCAATCCAAATCTTTTTTTTGAATGTATTTTTGAAGCTTACCTGCATGTGAAAATCCGGTTAATTGGTTTTTCAAGTCAAAGGGTACCGTGAAGCTCCTTTAGGGGCGTCTTGGGGTGAGAGAAAAATACTTTTGAGCAAAGTTGTTATGTTTTTCTGAGGATTTAAACCCCGCCATGGGACATGTGGACAGAGGCTTTATTAGCAGTAAAAGAAAAATAATAATAATACATACAAAGAAAAAGATTCTCATGAACACCATAACCATGGTAAAATGATCTTAAGGCCCAAGTCATGGCTTGAATATATAAAAACAAAATAAGTCACTGAAAAGTATTAAAGGAGATTTGAGTTGGTTCTCTCTCTTTTTGTGCGAGACTTAACCCTGCAAAACCCGAATTAATTTCTACTGGCCAATTTTTTTTTTTTTAAATCAGATGGTGTTGTAGCAGTCCTAATCACAGGAAAATGTAATGTTAAAAAATTAATAATGTTTTTGTAAGGTTTTATAGCCATAAATCCTAAATCATAAATCATGCTCTAATTAGCATTTCACAATATTAACATATGCACGTGTTCTAGACATTCTAATGATCACGAAAAAAATATTACAGGCATTTTACTTATGTTTTAGTGAGGAATGGCTTCAGTTAAAAAGTGAGATGTTGTTTGTCCAGACGCTGGAATTTCAACTTCTCTGGGAGGTGTGAATATCAGTCTCTGTGGGGGGTATTTATATGCAAATATCGTGGCCAATGGCATTGTAATACTAAACAATAGGATTTAATGGTGATGTTAATGTGAAAAAAGAACAGGAAAACTAATTATAACATTTAAAAAAAAATGATTTACATTTTTTTTGCCAAAAAGCAACGCTGGGCCTTGCAGGGTTAATAACAGTGTTTTCCCTGCAGTAATCTAGCAGTGGATGGCAACGCACAGCAGCTACTGTCATTGTGCAGCACAGATGAACGGCTTGTGCCGGAATTAACGCTCACCTTGACCTGTGACATGCACTCTCAATTACGCATAAAATTCTAATTATATAGAGAGATTATGAACGTTTTTTAAATATGATTGCCGCATTTAATACACTTTAAAAGTTGTATGTGCCGGTAGACTGGCCATTTTTTACAACGTCATAATTAAAGCTTAGAGGGGATTTGCCTTGGTGGCGGCGCGCCTCAAGCATGTCCTAATTCTCATTTTCATAAAACATCTGTGAAATAGTCTATATTTAACGCATGTGTGCGATGGTTATATTATACAGACGTTTTCATGCCTTTGTCTCAGAGACGTCTTCACGCGGTGAATACACACACGCTTTAATACCACGACGGAACGCTTTTCTTTTATAAAACGGAAGATAAAAGGAACACAGAGGGATGGCGGATGACTGAGAGAGAAAGAAAGACGAAGAGACGTGTGAGTTGAGAGAGACAGACTGAGTGAAAGTAAGAGAGAGAGAGAGAGAGAGAGAGAGAGAGAGAGAGAGAGAGAGAGAGAGTTGAAAAATGATTTCTGACTTTGTCAGAGAAATCAATTGAGAGGCACACAGACCACACAGACATGGGCAGCAAATTGGGTGTCTGTGATAAGGCCCCTGTGCACGTCCTCCCTGCTCCTAACGAGGAGCACTGAAGCATGAGGTGTCCCCGGGTAAATAATAGAGACGCTCTCTCTCTCTCTCTCTCTCTCTCTCTCTCAGGGACGTGCTGGGCCTCTGATTCAGCCCGGGAAAAAGAGTTGGAGAGGCTCTCATTGCGCGCTATGGAGAGAGATCCCTCTCTATAGCGCTGCTGCTACTCAAAGATTTGCCATTTCAGATCGTGACAAGTGACAAGCCAGTGGGCCAGTGAGTTATATTTCGTCGTTGTCGGGTGGAAACCTTGTATGTCCAAAACCGTTTGTTTTGTATTCATCATTTAAAAAAATAATTAAACTAGTGAAAACAGCCGATCTACAAGCACGCGAGGCGTTGTGTGCTTGTAGATCTGCTGTTTTCACTACTTTTGTGCGACGGCCTTGTATGATGAAGCAGGGCTTTGCTTTGCGAAAAAATGTACACATTTGAAACTTGGAGATACAAGGCCGCCCAGCCCCCAAAATGGAACGAAGGCCGACATTTTATTTAGATTTTTTTCCTAATGGCCGGCCTGGACCGGCCGGGAATTGTCCCGCTTTTCCCAATGGCCAGCACGTCCCTGCTCTCTCTCTCTGTCTCTCTCTCTCTCTCTCTCTCTCTCTCTCTCTCACATTCACTCACTCACTCACTCACTCAGTCCTTCCTCCCTCTTCACTCATGGCATTGCTCGCCTCTCTTGAATCCTGGCAATTGTGTGCACCTATAAAGTACACTGTAAGATCCGTTAATGTGTCTTAATAATGTGAGTGTGCAAACGTGTACTTTCCACACTGTCACGAGTTCAAATTGACGCTCAAGAATTTCAGAACAAGGACCCCTCAGGAGCAACGGATCCTTCAAGTTAAAAATGTATAAAATATATGTTGGCCAAAATTGCCAAAAATATAGACTATATACACGGCTGAAGTGGTTAGTGTATGTTTTGTAATAATAAAAATCAACAAAGTAACTGGTAACTAAAGTTTTAAAATAATTATAGGCAAGTGTCCTCTTCTTTCGTATAACATGCTGGGGTGGCAACAACAGAGCAGGTGACACGTTAAACCTAAACAGACTGGTGAGGAATGCAGGCTCTGTCGTTGGGTCCTCTCTGCAGGGGGTGGAGGAAGTAACCAGGGTGCGATCAGCGAGGAAGCTGGACTCCATCTTGGAGAACTCCTCCCACCCCCTCCATCTTGAGATCACCAGCTACTGGAGTAAGAGAGGAAACGACCGCTTTGCCTACCCAGGACGGAGATGCGAGAGATTAGGAAAATCTTTTGTACCGGCTGCCCTTAAGCTGTACAACGAGACACATAACGGACGAATGAAAAGGACTTCCTTCCTAACTTAGACTGACGGAACTATTGCTGTATTGACTTTGACCTCTAAGGACCTTCCAGGGAAAGTGCTCATGTGCGTCTTGCGGTGACATGCTTCCTAGTTTCTTCTTCTCTGAGCTGTTATTGTTTTGTTTTTTCGCACTGTTTTTTTTTACTTTGCACTATTAAGTTGGAACTATTGCTGTATTGACTTTGACCTCTAAGGACCTTCCAGGGAGAGTGCTCATGTGCGTCTTGCGGTGACACGCTGCCTAGTTTCTTCTGCTCTGAGCTGTTTCTGTTGTTTTTTTCGCACTGTTTTTCGACATTGCACTATTAGGTTGTGTTGGTAGTTTCTGAGTATGTGTCTTGTTTAACAATGACAGTGAGATACTTGTTGCACTAACTAGCATTGACTGCTTTGGTCTCTTTTTGTAAGACACTTTATGTATATATACTTATATTTAATTCGCCCCCTCTATTGCTGCACCTTCTCTTTTTTGGTACTGTACTGCTCTTGTTTTTACTCTTATCTATTTTTTCCTATTTCTCTGTAACTTTGTAAATAACTGTATACTGCTGTGCTACAACTGGACAACTAAACTTCCCCCTTGGGATAATAAAGGTATCTATCTAAGAGCACAATAATTTCCTCCGAGATGTAGTGGAGTAGAAGTAAAAGCATATTGGAAATACAGAAGAAAACACCTCAAAATTAGTAGCCCTACTCAAAGTAGTAGTAAAGTACAATGTACTTTACACACGACTGCCGACCAGAGGTCGTGGCTACGCGTGGCTGCGGCGGCCAGCCTGTGTGTGTAGGACACGTGGGCATGCTGTCAGGAGGTAGGCTGTCCTGCAGGTGTCGGCGCAAAAGGACCCTTCTGTAGCAGTGTGTCTTGGACCAGATCTCCACAAAGACTCTCCCTCTGCCAGATGGACGCTGTGCCTTCCTCCCATACTCTTGCTCTCCCAGCTAAGACCTAGGCTTTTCTCTCTCTCTCTCTCTCTCTCTCTCTCTCTCTCTCTCTCTCTCTCTCCCCCCCTTCCCCCTACCCACCCCCCCCCCTACAAAAGAAAGGCGCTTTGGCTGAAAGAAAACCACAGCTGAATTTTATGGTGCACGCTTCTTTTTGCCAAGCTGATTTCACAATTCAAAGGGACGAAGAGTGCATGGAAATGGCGTTTTCCCCGGGCCCTTTAGCAGCCGCGGTCGGCTCCGCTACGCCTTTTTTCGGAGCAGGAGTTTGCATTGGCAGATACAGCTGCTGAGCTGCCACACTAATATTTCCCCTTCTCGGTGGGAAATCTTGATCAAATCCGGTGCGCACTGCGGAGACCGGTGCAACGCGGCTCAGAGAGCGTTTGGAGTGTGCTGGGAGCAGATCTTCTCGGGTATAATTCCTACAAGGCCCCCCAATAAGGTGGCAGCGGTGTCAGCGCGAGACGTGATCGCGCTGCCTGCGGACTTATCGTGGGTTCCTGTGTGTGTGTGTGTGCGTTTTTGCGTGCATGCGTGCATGCCAATAGTCGTATGCCAACTCATAGGCTACATTACAAAATGCATGCGCACACACAAACACTGATTTACTGGCACTGGTTATTTCTGGCACTCTTATGTACCACCAAGGACAAAAACAACAAAAACTGCAGTTAAAAAAAATAAAATGAATAAATTATACCATAAACACAACAAGACGAGGAGTAACATGATTCGAGTCACGTGACAACCGTGCACAACTGTCTCCTTACACCGAGCACAGAGAGAGAGAGAGAGCGCTTCGGGTCTCTCCGGGGACAGAATTAAATGTCTAATTTCCCACTTCTCATTACAATTCAATAAAAGGCAATCTGTTTTTTTACCTTTAGAGTAATGTTTTGGGTGGATGCTTTCAGGGCCAGCTCTCAAGCCCGCAGCCCAATTAAGAACATTTTAAACATATTAAATTCTTCCAAGCTGCGATTGCATTGCTGCCTTAATCATAATCGGCTTTTATATCTTGATCCTCTCTTGCGCTCTGTGTCTTTTTTTTTTTTTTTTTTTTTGTAATATTCGAAATAAAAACTGCAAAGACTTGTTAGAGTGGTATATTAAGGTACTCGATTCAGTGAGATTAAACCACAAATTGGAGAATAAACACACTCGGGCGCACGCACACGCACGCACCACACACACACACACACACACACACACACACACACACACACACACACACACACACACACATATACATATATATATATTTACATCACTTGTGGGGACATTACATAGACTTCTATTCATTTTTATGCAAGTCCTGTGGCCTTACCCTAACATATATCCCTAAACCTAACCCTAACCCTAACCGTTGTGGGGACCTACTATTTTGTCCCCACACTGTCAGAGGTCCCCTGCAGGTGACTGTGTGAACATGCGTTTAGTCCCCATAAGTATAGCTAGACAAACTCACACACACACACACACACACACACACACACACACACACACACACACACACACACACACACACACACACACACACACACACACACACACACACACACACACACGTCCCTGGCTGACAGGGACATACCGGTACATTTGTGTGGTGGCCCAGACCGGCCCACCACAACCGGCACAAGCCGAACATATAGAATATATACATGCCTCGACGCGTTGTGGGCTTGTATCAGCTGTTAAATGTTTAGGTAGGACTCCTGGGCCACAGCAGCCTGTGATTGGACTACTAGGCCGGTATTCAGATGATAGACAAGCCAGTGGGCCAATCATGTGATGTCTCTCTGCTCTGTGGGCAGGTATTGGCCCTCTCCACTTAGTGGCAGCGCAGCCCAAAACTATATTACTGTAACTATCTCAAAACGGGGGCAAAGGTTACTACTTGCCAAATGTGGTCACTTGTTTCATCATGTCAGACAGACATTATTTGGGCATTGTTTCAGCACGTAGCTGTTACCATGGTGGCGACACTGTTTAATATCAGTGATGTCAGCATGCAGACTGTTTCACCCGTTCCCATATATGGTGTTCCGTGATGTCAGTCAGTGATGTAGGCATTGTTTCAGCATGCAGCTGTTACCATATGGTGGCGTGGCGACACTGTTTAGTGTCAGTGATGTCAGCATGCGGACAGGCGGCGGATGGACAGACAGACATTCGGTAAATTAATTGTTAAATGGAGACTTGAATTCATGGATATCTTTTAGTTTTTGTCGCATTCCTAAGACAATAATTGACCATAATAATGATATTGAATAATACATGACCAGCAGTGGTCCCCTATGGAGACACAAAGAGCCTGCTTTGTTCGCTATGGAGACACAAAGAGCCTGCTTTGTTCGCTATGGAGACACAAAGAGTCTCCTCAAATGATTGCGACAAAAACAAAAGAATATCCATGAATTCAAGTCTCCCTGGCGTGAGAAATCGATAGGAGAAAAAAGTAATTTCGGGGGTGAACTATCCCTTTAAGCCTGTAAATAAATTCAAACAAAGCTGATTCCGACACTGAAAATATGTTTTGTGTTGTTAAAATGTTTATCACATTTTGATGCTAGATTAACTCATTTTGCTGGGGGCAAGATTTCTTCTCGTTGGCTGTACACACAATCTTGCAAGACAGTAGATACGTATTTCCTACGACCCATGTCTGGGTACCAATCCATAGTTTGTGCAACACCGGCTTAGAAACTCAACAGTTGACCAGCAAATGTACCTGGCATTTTAATAGTATTTTGTGTGTTTAATTAATTGACAAATGGTTATTTTCCTTTTATCATTGTAGCTCTGACTGGTTGTATAAAAGACATCCCTCGCAAAGCCTGCAAAAGTCTCCTATTCATCTCTGACTAAAGAACATGCAGTATTCAAGCTTGTACACTTTCACACATAAAAGAGCAAAAACGTCACATTATTCTCAATACATAATTTGGAGCTGTGCGTTACTCAGGCATATAAAAAGGCAGCTTAAAGTGTACTGTGCAAACCCCAGTCTCTCATTAATATTACAGGGGACTATTCTTTGACTTCATTTCATTTCTTCGTCTGAGTGCGGACAAACGTTGCAGGAGGGAGGAATTATAAGGTGTGCAAATCACATTTTAGGGTTCAGTGTACAAAAGAACTAGTAAAGTGTTTTAACCTTTTCTCTTCCACATTTCCTAAACAAAGCCTCTTCTCTGTTGAGTTTCCTTCTTTTCTCTTTGCCCTTTCATTTATTCAGTCACTGTTCTTCCCACAAAACAGCCAAGGAAATTAGATGGCTACGTTAGAAAGCTAAGTAATTGGAGAAAAAGAATATACTATATATATATATATATATATATATATATATATATATATATATATATATATATATATAGGCCTATTGTTGTTTTGGAAATTAAATGCATGCCTCAAAATAGGTAAAGATAATAGGCTATTTATATTTCACTATTGAGGGGAAAAAATAGGATTAACAGCACTTGTGGTATCTATTTTACTCTTCCTTATAATTTGTGCAATAACAACCATCCAGGTTTGAAGAGGCCTCAGCTTACTGATGTTTCCTTGCTTTTTCACTGTGGAATGTGGTTTTAATTTGCACCTAGCCTACTGTTATGATCTCGCCCTCCTAACCTTCATCTCCCTTGCCCTTTACAGGTGTAGCTGAAACATCACAGGTTGTACGCAGAGTCGCAGACTATGCACAACTATTAATGCAATAGTGTAAATGTGAACCAACACACTTAAAAGACAAGGAAGCAGTGACTATATAGAGCAGGGGTATTCAACTAGATTAGGCAGGGGGGCACAATTGTAAAAATGACTTTAAAAGAGTAGTTCACCCCCAAATTGACTTTCTTTTCTATTGATTACTCATGCCATGGAGACCTAAGACAATAATTTGATTACAATAAATGTACCCCCATTGATTCTGGATCCGGAATCAATGGGGGTAAATTTACTATAATTACATTTTTGTCTAAGGAATGCGACAAACAAAAAAATATATATTATTGAATTCAAGTCTCTATGGCATGAGTAATCAATAGAAAAAAGGTCATTTTGGGGGTGAACTACTCCTTTAAGTCAGGGACCACAAGATCGTGTTCGTGGTTAACCATTTGACCATTTGTTGTGTGTGCTGTAGGACACAACAATGGTCATAATGTCCATTTGGTAACTTATTATCTTCATACTGCATTCATTTCTTTTGAAGTTTGATAAGATCAGCTACCACACTTAAAACCTTGGACTCAGTTTATCATTCTGCCCTCCGATTTATAACAGGTGACAGCATCATTTCATATACTGTATAATAAGGTGTGATGGCCCTCCCTAGCGACTAGGAGAGATCAGCATTGCCTTAATTGGGAGCTTACCTTCTTATTTAAATGATTTTTTGCAGTGGAGAACTATTAGCTACGCGCAAACGCGCTCTCAGGACTACGTGTGTGCCTCACATACCTGGAACACCTTACAGCAGTGGTTCTCAAACTTGGGGTCGGGACCCCAAGTGGGGTCCCCAAATTATTTTGTGAGGTCCCCAGATGATTAGCTTAATGTCATTTTTGAGCGGTGGTCACAACGCTCCTATACGTGGCTGTGTGGGTCTGTCTGTCTGTCTGTCTGTCTGTCTGTCTGTCTGTCTGTCTGTCTGTCTGTCTGTCTGTATCCGTGTCTGTATGTAGCCTACAGTACCTTTTGTGACCACACATGTTAAGGGAGGGGCGCTGTTGTTCAGGCCAGGCCAGACACACACACACACACACACACACACACACACACACACACACACACACACACACACACACACACACACACACACACACACACACACACACACCACAACCACCGCTCAGTTCACACAGGTGTGATTTTTTATTTTCCTCACTCAATGGTAAACAAACCAACACACAGTATAAGTGTATACATGGTATCTGCACATTTCTAAAGTGACAATTTAAGGACAATATTAAGTAAGCAAGAGGTGAACGTCGTGAAAATAGCCGATCTACATGCTCACAACGGCCAAGGCGTTGTGAGCATGTAGATCTGCTATTTTCACAATATTTTACTGTGGAACCGAGTCACATTAAATGTAATTCCAACAATTCCAAGTGCTTGTCAGGGTGGGGGTCCCCAGTTAAAATATGATTATTTGGGGGGTCACAACCTAACAAGGTTTGAGAACCCCTGCCTTACAGGCTTCACTTAAGTATCGTTCTATTGTTCCTCTAGGTCGCTTTAAATCAGACATATCAACTTTGGTCAATCTAAACTGTACCTGTTTTAATTGATGTTGATAACTCATACGATGGAATTCCTTCTTGATCACGTTGTTTTATTCATTTACATATTGTGTATTTCTCATTTTATTTTGCATTTTGTTGTTGTGTTTTGAATAATTGTTGCAATCTCGGCACCAAAGAGGGTACCAGTTTCCAAGAATTAAATAAAGGTTGAAATGACATTTCTGTGCCAGTCCTTTAAAATGCACTGGCTTTGATTTGTGCATTAGTAGATATTTGATATTTCAGTGCTCTGTGCATGGAAGTGTCTTTGAGAAGAGAATTGGACATATCCTGGCAAGGTTAGCTTTTTTTGTTTTGGCTTTTTTTGAGCATCCCACAAGCTCTTATGTATTCTTTAATTGATGAATGAATCATACTGTGATCAAAACCTTCAGGGGCGCCTGGTGGCCTAGTGGACCAGGCGCATACCATATAGGCATTGCCATTTCGGCATCAATGCCTGTCGGCGTTGTCGGTTCGATTCCCGATCCGAGCGACCTTTGCCGCATGTACACTCCCTGTCTCTCCCCCATTTCCTGTCAGTCTACTGTCCTATCCAATAAAGGCAAAAAGCCCAAAAACAAATCTTAAAAAAAAAAAACCTTCAAGTGGACGAAGATGTAGAAGATGGAACATGGGACAAAATCCACTCAAAACTAAGCAATTGTTTGTTTTGAAAGCTATTCAAAGGTTATAAATAAATTATAAATGAATGCCTTGATGTCATTGATTGATGAAATGCGCTCAAATCTCATCTGTGCTCTTTTTTTGTCAGGACCCCGGATGTTTTTTGGACCCAAATGCAGGAACTCGACTTCAAAAAAGAGGCAGGAAACCAAGGAGGACAGTTTGACGAAGGCCTTACTTAAATAACAACATAATACAAACACAGGTACGCCTCAGGGCAAATACACAGAGAAGCCATCAGGCCGACAGCTCGCAGGCTGTCAGTCAAGTTGCCTACTCACAGGAGGGCACAGTACATAATTAAATAATAATAACAACAGTAAATAATAATAGTTTCTGTCTCTGAAGTATCGCGAGATTTGGTTGCCAGACAGGAAACGGTGGACAGTCTTGCGATACTTGGCACGGGAGAGTGTTTTTTTGCAGGTTGTTCAGTCCGAGTGTATCAAACAGGCAACTAAGGCAGACCGAAGCTTGTGATTGGCTGCAAGGAGGTGCCGAAACTCGGGGGGACGGAGATAACCTAAACCCAACCTTAACCCTAACCTTAACCTCAGTAAAACTAATGCTGGTGAATGATTGCGACCGTCAGGTCGCACTTACTACCAAAACCTCCACCGGCTGTCTGTCCGTCTGTCCCTCCGTCACACGTCACACGTCACACTTTTGCCCTGCTCATATCTCCGCAACCGTTGCCCCCGATCCATGCCAAATTTTGCACACATACTCCTTGAGCGTGTTACCACCGCTCAAAAATGTTCAACATGGTCATTCTGTACAACCAACCATCTATAATAATAATTTTGTACATATAGTTTTTACATTGGAATATCAGTCACCCGAGAGAGACTTGGAGTAGAACCGCTGCTCCTACACTTGGAAAGGAGTCAGCTTAGGTGGTTCGGGCATCTAGTACGGATGCCCCCCGAGCGCCTTCCTAGGAAGGTCCTCGATGCGTGTCCCACTGGGAGGAGACCCCGTGGCAAACCAAAGACCAGATGGAGGGATTATATCTCCAAACTGGCTTGGGAACGCCTCGGTATTAGGGTTGTTCGATATGGCCAAAAAATAAAATCTCGATTATTTTCTCTGAAATCCCGATTTTCGATTTCGATTTCGATTTTTTGTTAAAAGAATAATACATTGTTTCAACTATTTTGTTTTCATTAAAAAAATGCAAGGAAATGTTTTTTTTTTTTCATTATTGTTTCATTTTTTGATTTTTTTTATATAGCCAAATAGCAAAATGCAATAAAACAATAAGGGTATTAATAATAATAACTTTAGTTGCGCAACAATCACATACAGAAGTTAACTTAGCGTCCTTAGTGTTTCATTATCAATAGTGAGTGACAAAACAGCCAAAACAAGCCAGCTCTTGGAGGCTGGTGAAACGGGTGAAAAAATAGCTAAGGCCACCCCTGAATTTTGGCTGGCATTTCGCCTACCAAAATGTAATTCCTGGCTACGCCCCTGCCCTGCACCACTCATGCACGGAGATGTTGACTGATTGTAAACGGAGGCGAAGCGCTTCGCTTCCCGACGCAAAATTAACACAGTGACAGGGACAGTAGGAGACTACAGTCAGTAGGTGGGTAACACAGAATTAATAAGCTTCTTTCAAACTACAACAAGAAGTAAGTTTACCAGCTCAGCAGCGTTTTGTTCTGTTTTCTGCTTGAACCATCGCGAGTGAGCGCAGTGCGGTGGTGAACTCTGCTCAGTCTGACGTGCGCTAAACGCGCATCAAAGAAATGACACATCAGAGAGAAAGTAGTATTAATTTGGTGTCGGACCTTGTCGTCCTGCTTTAGGAGGACGGGGCTGTGTACTTTTTGCGCGTGCAAGGCTCCAATGAGTAAGAATTTCCCTAATTAAAGTGAAAATCGATTTTACGATTTCCATTTTTTTAAATCGTCCAAAAGAAAAAAAACGGGTTACGATTAAAAATCGATTAATCGAACAACCCTACTCGGTATACTCCATGAGGAAGTGGAGGAAGTTGCTCAGGATAAGGAAATCTGGGGGTCTCAGTTGGAACTGTTACCCCCGCGACCTGATTCCGGATAAACGGTTGAAGATGGATGGATGGATGGATAGATATGGAATGTGTTCCAGGGGCCACAAGAAAGCTCAACTGGGGCCGGATTTGGCCCGCGGGCCGCCAGTTGAATATCACTGATATAGAGGACCAGTGATGTTACTAGGTTTTCAATGTAATAGGTGGTCATTCAAATGGGTCCCAGAAAAGTTTTATGAGTCCTCAATACAATGTTTTTGAGCGCTGTGAGCTTGTAGATCGGCTATTTTCAAAATGTTTGCCTATTTCTTATATTTATTTTACAATTTGGCTAATGTTTGAACTTAGAACTACTAAAACTACTAAAACATGTGCCCCTAATGAATTCGGGCGAGCAAAATGGCGTCGGACGTCAGTGGAATCAAAACATTGACGTTTCTATCGCCTGTTTAAGACTTTCTACGTGGATTTTATTTGTGTTAACGTAGGGTAAAGTAGGATGCTTTCACCCATGAACAATGGTGGTGTCTGTGGATTTTTAAAATGTTTTTCTTTTACCGCGACCCGGTACATTATTTTAACATGGACTCCAATGGATGCGCATCCCCGGGACCCCAGGACCATGACATGAATGAGTCCCTGGGCGACTTGAATGAGTTTTTGATGCGGGATGCGCACGTAATGACATCACTGGAGGACTTGGCACAAACACCTGGCATGACAATTCTCTCTGCTGTAATCCCTACTGTGGATCGCAGTGTCCTGTTGAGCACCGTCTTCTTCTTTCTTTCTTCTTTTCCATTTCGGTTTAGTTCAGTTTGGTTTAGTTCAGCCTTTCGATGAATTGAATACACAGGACCCCAATGTAAACACGACATAGTGCTTTCTTGGGTTTAATCCTTTTTAGCATCCTTTTGTATGGAACTGTATACTTTCAGTTTGTGTTTGGGTTGGTTGAGGTGCTGTTCATTATATTCACACACAGGTGCTTTATTCTTCAGGTGAAATACAGCGACAAAGCAAAAACTAAGGCGAGGACAAAGACAGCCGTGGCCCCCTCCATAGCTCTAAAAATAGTTTTTTTTGTTGTTTATCCTTTTTTGTACACATGTGTGTGTGTAACTGTTATGTGTTGCATTCTGAACAAAATGTATTTCCCATCCACACATATATACACATAGCCTATCACATATCACAATAAATTTAGTTATTTGTACTTTACTTGAGTATTTCCAATTTTCAATACTCCATCACATGTCGGATCCAAATATTGTACTTTTACTCCAATACAATTAGCCTATTTGAAAACTTTAGTTACTAGTTACTTTGCAGATATAATATTATAAAACATAACATACATTATGCAAGGGATGAATGTCAACATAAACAGTGGAACAGAACCAAAATACAGCCAGAGGGATGTGTCTTTCTGCAAGGAAACACCCAACACAATACTATAGTGGCTGATAGAGGGAAATGACTGCTAAAATACAAGTACAAAAGCTTAATGTTACCTAGTTTCCCTTTAACTTTAATGTTCCCTGAACTCTTTGCAGATGGGATGCCCTGCGGCGACATACACACATTTTAGAGGTCCTTGACATGACATCTTTTAGAACCACTGTACTGCGTAAATTCACGACCGGCCGTTATCACATAAACGCCGTGAATCTGCACTTGTTCTGTCTCATCTGTTTTCAGAGATGTTTTACTGTTAACCTACAGTAGCGCTTTGATGTACTACATGCATATCACTTTGTCAATACATCATTGCAGTGAGTCATTACTGTCTGTGACTATAGGCGCTCTTACTTGACTTATGGACATTGGACTTGTTGAGTGATACGGGCAGTTATATCATAGGAATCTGTAAAATCGACTTTACCATAATTAACCCCCCCGTCTGTAAATTAAAAGCTGCGAGATGATGTCTTTTGGGATTTTTGTGTTCATCAGAACGCCGTGAATTATATGTAAAATCGTAAAATTGTCAGATGATGTGCTCAGAACTTTATGAGAAATATTTCATTTCAGGGTGAAAATGAATGTCTACAAATTCTTGGTCGAGTACACAGTAAAAACCCCTGGGTTAATTGAACTCAGGGGTAGAATGATAATTGTAACCAAATGGACTCCTACGCGGTCCACTTGGTTCCATTTGCGCTCTCTCTCAGGGTTAAATTAACACAATTTTAACTTGAATGACCCTTGACAAAACGATAAAGGGAAATCAGCCCATGATGCGTTATATTAAGATATCATCAGAAAATATTTATATTTTCCGGTGGCATCTCC
Source organism: Nannobrachium achirus (assembly GCF_963921795.1). Lineage (NCBI taxonomy): Eukaryota > Metazoa > Chordata > Actinopteri > Myctophiformes > Myctophidae > Nannobrachium > Nannobrachium achirus. Next base: position 60,730,551 of record NC_137816.1, on the reverse strand, counting down.
CCCGTACTTTATATCAATGCGGAGGTCATTGGCCCTCGCATTAAACATTCATACAACCAGTTCAGGAATACGGGGGACTTATGAAACAGTCACTCTGCCTTCTTATTACTGTAAAATAGCTGATATGCCAGCCAGTGTAGGACGACGGCATAAGAATACAATCCTTGGCATAAAGAAGACGGCGGAGATGCAGGAGCGTCACAAGGGGGGGACTGAGTTACTAGGGCCCAAGGTGGAGGGGCCTGGAATTATTTTATACTTTAGCTATTGAAAAATAGCAGATCTACAAGCTCACATCGAGCTTGTAGATCTGCTATTTTTGAAAAGTCGTGAAAAAGTGTGCAAATCTTTGAATATATGTATTTTTAAGCGAACATTTGTAACTTGTAATTTTGCTTCTGGGGGGTCCCTGGAACTAAATATTTTGAGATGGGGGTCCGTGGCCAAATACATATAATTTTGGGGGTCCTTCACGTGAAAATGTTTGAGCACCACTGACATAGAAACATATATTTTTTCAAAAAACCTTAGAAGGATTTGAAATATTCAGACTCCGCACAAATTTTCACAATTTTTCAAAAATAGCAGATATACAAGCTCGCAGCGCGGCGAGCCCTGCTATTAATTTTCAATAGTTAAAGCACAAAATGTGAGTGAGTCCTGCACCCAGGGCCCAGGATTTGGAGCGACACCCCTGGGGAGATGCAAAGGAGTTTGCGCGAGACCCTTCGGTAATGGAGGGCATCAGTGTATTTCAATGGTAATGGCTGCCAACCTGACTATATCTCCCACTGTACAACACGTGTGGCTCCTTCCACAGAGCCGTCATTATGCAATGCATGGAAATGGCGATGGTGTGACTGAGAGAGCTCATTTAAAAAGCCGGCGGAAGCGTTAAGAGACTAATACATCCAGGATAGAAGATGGAAGCCAGAGTGATGATAGGGATAAATAGTTGGGGGGGAAAGGGGTGAGGGGGGGGGGGGGGGGGGATTTCTGGGGTGGAAAAAGTACTCACATTTGTACTTAAAGTATCAATACTGCAATGTAGACATATACTATTTTAAAAGCAAAAGTATAGAATTTAAAATGTACTTAAAGTGGCACTCCACCACTTTTCAACCTATCTTCATATAATAGGTCCTCACTAATGTTCATGATAAAATATCACAATCTTTTTCTACTCAGTTTGGGTCTCATAAGAGAGCTGTGGGTGGGTCAAATCCTTCCTACCGGCGCATCATCAATGGGAAATGCAAGCTAGTAGAAACTGCAGGCTTTCTATTCCTGAAAAAGTTTCAATGTTAAAGTGGAAGCCATTGTTCTCATGATAATAAAAATCATTTTTTTTTTCTTAAAAATATATATTTTTTTTTTGTCAAACGATGATGTCACCGGTAGGAAGGATTTGACAGCTCTCCTATGAGACCCAGACTGAATTGAAAAAAATTGTGCTATTTTATTATGAACATTAGTGAGGACCTATTATATGAAGACAGGTTGAAAAGTGGTGAACTACTCCTTTAAGTAAAAGTACAAAAGAAGAAAGTTTTTAAATTCATGACATGTAAAAAAAAAAGAAAGAAAAAAAAAAACATTTGAAAATAGCAGATCTACAAGCTCACAATGCATTGCATTGCGACGCATTGTGAGCTTGTAGACTGGCTATTTTCAAATGGCCGAAATGTATATAGGGCTGAAGTGGTTAACGCATGTTTTGTAATGATAATGAAAATCTATAAAGTAACTAGTAACTAATACTCCAGTAAAGTAAAAAATGCCTCTAAAATTGTAATCAAGTACAGTACTTTAGTACATGTACAGTACCTACAGTACTTAAAGTTATACCATGTAACTTTTTTTATACAATAAATCTTAAAATTGTCCTAACTGTTAAATCGCTAAAGTTTTAGAACACCCTGTTATTTTCAGCTTCTAAAGCCTTCTCTTTATATGTTTTCTATGATCCTTGCCGGGGGCCCGGGGCCCGGTTTTCGCGGAAAAATAGCGTCATCTGCATCATCTGTATACGTTGGCCAATCACATCGCGGATCATACACACATGATACACTACCGGCCAATCACAGCTTATCTGCCATGGTCTTCAGGAAGTAGCCTCGCTCAGCTACAGTGTTTACCATGGTGAAGGATTCTTAACCTCTTAATCCCCAAATCCTGGCCAGAAAATTACGTTCTACCATGCGTTCTACCCCTCCACGGATTTGTATCGGTCGCGGTGGTTTGCGGCACCGCTCCGGTGGTCCGCGGCGGTGGTCCGCGACGACTCCGGGCGAAAAACGGCCGAAAACGTACACAGTATAGCTTTAAGTACTGCACACCATGGGAGAGGTTTTGGGCGTTTATTGTCAGTGAAGTGTGAGGAACACTCAGCAGAGATGCCTGGGGGAGAGGAGTTAAATAAACTTTCATCTGTGTTTGAAATCTGTTGTGAAATTCACAGAATGGCGTAAGAAGAGGCATGACGTTATCTCTCCCTGCTACTGGCATATCATTATGAGGAATCGCTGTCCATATTCTGCAGAGAGAAAATGACCAGGTCAAGAACAAATATCTATACAACGGGTATGTGTATACCATGCGTGCCTGTGTCTACTTGAGTGCTCTTCAGTGGGAGTCTGTGTGTGTGTGCGTGTGTGCGTGTATGCATGCATGCGCGCGCGTGTGTGTGTGTGCGTGCGTGCGTGTGTGTGCGTGTAAAAATTAATCAAAGCGGGGGCGATGATGAACAGTTTCTGTAGAATTCTGTCAAAGGTTAAGAGCTAGTTATTTTTAAGAATGACATGAATCTCGGGGAGACAGTGATTGCCTAAATGACCACTGTAATTACCAATTACTTCTTGAAGCAGAGAATATATTCACGGCATGTAGCCGGCTAAATACAGACAGGCATTAGCCCATTTACGTACTAATGCACATAATTTAGACCCCTGAAAAGGGCAGATGGGAGCACAATGGAAGATATAATAGATACCATCTAATGTCATTCCAAAAAGAATATTGGATCCATCGGAGATGAATATTACTTTGTGTCAGATTGTTTTTCCATAAAACATTCAAAATATATTTCATCTCTCGGCTCCTGCTCTTTTTCAGTTTCTCTCTGTCCCTCTGTTTCTCTCTCTCTCTCTCTCTCTCTCGCTCTCTCTCTCTCTCTCTGTCTCTCTCTCTCTCTCTCTCTCTCTCTCTCTCTCTCTCTCTCCCCTTCCTCCGTGTCTGACACGCCCGCCGCAGCGCCTCCATGCTGTGATCGCTAACGAAGGAGACTCGTGGAGAGACAGTCACCTGTCTTCCAGATTATGATTGTCCATCTCAGTGTTGCATTGGTGATTCAATGTTTGGGTGGACACTCATTCAATGACAATGTCACGCCCACGTCGCTTAACACCTAGTATATTACACGAGTTAACAGGTTTCCGACGATGGGCTATTGATGCATATGGGCTTGTTCCTTTGTTATAACACCCTGTTGTGACACTAAAGCGTTTGTATAAGCGTTTTCGAGGTGTGAACTTGGGGATTGTTTTTGCATCATTGCATGTCCGTGTGTGTGAGAGGTCGTGAACCTGCTCAGAAAAGATATGGGCAAGGGGGCACGGTGGCGCAGTGGTTAGCGCTTCGCCTCACAGCTAGAAGGTCCTGGGTTCGATTCCCGCCGGGGGACGCTGTGGGTGCTGGGGGCGTGTTTCTCCCTCCGCGTCATCAGCGCCCGCACCCTAGGTGGGGTCGGCGATAGGGCCTTTCTGTGTGGAGTTTGCATGTTCTCCCCGTGTCTCCTAGGGTTGATACCCTCACAAAAACATGCAGTAGTCCTGGTCTCAATAATGCCTCCCCCTGGCCAGCCGGGGCGCCTGATGGAGGGGAAAGGAACTGGTTGGAATAACGTGTTCCTTCCACGCGCTACGTCCATCCTGGGGAAATCCCCCCTGTCAGGTGAAAAGAAACAACTTGGACTCCTCATGCATTGAAGGAAGCATGAGGTCAGTCCGTTGTCTCCCCAGGCGCGGCAGAGGGAGAGCAGAGCCCAGGATTACATAGACAATTGGCACTGGGTGAAAATGGGTTGCAAAATCGTGGGATAAAAATTATATTAAAAAGAAAAGATATGGGCGGCGTGACCGGTCCGTCTGCATGAAATGACAACGAAGCCTTGACGTCTTTTTGGGGCGTTCCGTGAAAAGTTATACCTGGCTCTGTCTGTGTGGCAGTATAGGGTTCACGAGTTAAACTGGCATATAGATGCACTTAAACAACAGCAACAACAACAACAGAGTGCGAATCAGACAGAATATTTATCATTTAGAATCAAGGCTCTCTCTTTGTCGCAAAAAGCAATTGGCGGCGGGAGAGATGAGGAGAGATGAGGAGAGTTGAGGAGAAAGACGGAGAGAAACGAAGAGAGGGAAACGGCGTCTGACAGGCCGTGACTGGCGAAAGGATATTTACTAAATTAGACATAAACTGCGTCGCGCTGCATCTTCACCAAGGAACTTGTAAAGTCTCATAAATAAGTAAAGCGAAATGACAGCGATGGATCGCGTGACGAAAGTGGCCTGAAAATTCAGATGGCGTGTGTTTGTATTGTGCATGTTCTCTGTGTGTGTGTGTGTGTGTGTGTGTGTGTGTGTGTGTGTGTGTGTGTGTGTGTGTGTGTGTGTGTGTGTGTGTGTGTGTGTGTGTGTGTGTGTGTGTGTGTGTGTGTGTGTGTGTGTGTGTGTGTGTGTGTGCGCGTGTGTGCGCGTGAGTGTGCGCGCATGTATTTCTGTGTATGGAGTGTTTTTTGGATTTGGGGAATAATGAGTTGTCTTTTAGCTGCACTTTTTCACCCTACAACTATCACTCTTTTCCCCTCCAACACATCTTCCTCTCTGCTGCCCTCCCTCTCTCTCTCTGTCTCTCTGTCACCTCTGGTATTGTCAGTCTCCTAAGTCCTTCCTTGGCGGGATAATAGGGACACATTATTTGCTTTCGATGTAATCTCGTCTCTGTTCTATCTGATAAATACTTGCAAGGAGAAGCTGATTATTGCAGTTGGCGGCGGGGATCAAACGGCGAGGCGCGGCGAGAGGGGAGAGTGTTTTGAATCCAAACTTTTATGCTCGTGAGATCACCACCCCCCACCCTCACGAGCCCCCCCACTGCCCCCACCCCTCTCTCTGTATCGCTCACCCGTTGCAAAGTCATGTCCGCGTCGGCCGCAACCCGCCTGAAAGGGATTAGCTTTATTCCATGTAGCGGTTTTCCTTTTAGAGAGCGCTTGGCACTACACAGACGGCAAATCCATAGGGGCCCCGAGATTCACATTGTAATGTTAGTAATAGCTTGGGGGAAAAAAATACACACACACACAAGCACACGCACGTAGGCAAACACACACACGCACGCGCGGTCGTGCGCTCACACACACACACACACACACACACACACACACACACACACACACACGCACACACACGCACACACTACTCTCTCTCCTTCTCTCTCACTCGCTCCAGAGCCGTTTGGAAAGATAGCCTTCCCTCCCCGCTATAGTATTTTATCCGGCACCCTTCATCCACGGCCCCATCACGGGCTTAAATCGGGACAGGATATTTTTAAGTAGCAGAAACAAAGTGGTGTGCTGCTGTTGACTGTTTATTTCCCTCTTTCACTTGGTTCCTGTCATCTCCTGCCAAAGCAGTTTAGCGGATGTATTGTTGAGCCTTTACTTTGCCACCGGCTCCATACTTTTCACTCGCACACACGCACGCACGCACGCAACGCACACACACATACACGTATGCACGTACACACGCACACATGCACACCCGTCCCTTATCTTTAAACAATACCTGCTGTGTTTTTTTTTTTACAATAGCAGCACTTTTTTTTAGCTGTGTCTTTATTTCATTTAGCTTCTCTTGTTTTGTGTCGTCATCACATTGCTTGGCAGCTGTCTTAAATAGTTAATGCCTCCGTTGAAAAAAGGGGTGCCTAAAAGAGAGAAATGAGTTGTCCCCAGGAGGAGGCTTTTTGTTCCTCGCGTTTTATATACGATTGTGATGTCGTCGTCGATGCGGCGGCGGTGCACACTGCACTAAATGCCCCTTTAGCATCCAGCGTCTCCTTTCATCACGAGTCACATGCAAGTGATCGCATTCAAATAAGAATCCCAGAAGGACTCCATTGCTGAGGGCCTTTGACTCGTCTTTGGAGCCTCGTCCGACAAATCGGGCGCTTGTTGGGGGGGGGGTTGGGTGGGTCACATGTCAACTGCAAACCTGGGTAGTGGGGGGTTAATAAACGGTCCATGCAAAAATGTCTAAAATAATAATAAAAGATAAAAATCATTGCTAGATAATGCGAGCCAGAGCCAATTTTGTCAACTAAAACAATGATGAAAAATGTCATTGTCGAAAACTAAATGAAAACTAAGCTATGATGACTAAAACTAATACTAAATATACAGTATTTAGTGGGACCAGTGGAGAAGAGATCCAGTAGAACTAAACGACAAGTCATTTTATTTGGTTAAGCTCAGGTGTTGCACTCTGAAAATAGCCGATCTAAAAGCTCACAATGCGCAACCAAGAGTAAAATCTGCCATTACGACGCCATGAAGGCCCACCAAAATACAAAAAAATCAGTCCACTGAATTCTTATGATATGAAACTAAACGAAATGTTATTCAAGAGACCACGACTATAGAACCAAACAACGCTGTCAAAGCGAGCGCTGCTGCCGTGCCGTGAGCGGCAGTGACAGACAGTGAGTACAGTGAGTGGCGCATGGGTTTTGTTGAAGCCGTGGCATCTAGAGTGACACATTGATGGCCGCGGTACGCGGCGCGCCACTGCCAAGAGTCCAGAAGACAGAAGCAGTTTGGATCGGCGCGGGCCAAGAGCTTAGCGGGGAGTCCACAAACTGCTCAAAGCTGACATTTGTGCCTCCAGGAGGCACGCAAACAGGGATAGACAGACCCGTCAGATGCAGCCCCCCCCAACTCCCCCCCCCTTCACCACCACCCGACTCCTCCCTCTCCCTCCACCCCTCCCTCACATTTCCCCTTCATCCCTCCATCTCTACCCCCCCCCCCCCTCCTGTCATCTCTGCCATCGATCTTGTTTAATTGTTTTTCCATTGGAGATGTTGTACACAGATAACGCAATGCACATTATTTCTCCTTCTCCACCTCCTCCTCCTCCTCCTCCTCCCACCTTCCTCTCTCCTGTGCAAAGACGTGCCATTTTGAGCAAGGGTGTCGCACCAGATTCTGGGCCCTGAGTACTTTAACTATTGAAAAATAGCAGATATACAGATATATATCTATCTATATAGATCTGCTATTTTTGAAAAATCGTGAAAATTTGTGCAAGTCTTCAAATCCTTCTAAGGTGTTTTTGAAAAACCTATATATGTCAGTGGTAGTCAAACTTTTTCATGTGAAGGACCCCCAAAATGATATGTATTTGGCCACGGACCCCCATCTCAAAATATTTAGTTCCAGGGACCCGCCCCCCCGAAGCAAAATTTTAGTTACAAATGCAAAAGAAATACATATATTCAAAGATTTGCACACACGTTCACGACTTTTCAAAAATAGCAGATCTACAAGCTCGGTGCCGCGCTGCGAGCTTGTAAATATCTGCTATTTTTCAATAGCTAAAGTATAAAATAATTAAGGCTCCCTCCACCTTGGGCCCTAGTAACTCATAGTCCCACTTTCCCCCCCCTTGTGACGCGCCATTCTGAGAGCAGGTCCGTCTTCTTGGGGCGGTCTTGTGGGGGACGTGGGTGGTCGTGGGTTGCTTCTGGGGGTCCCTGGAACTAAATATTTTGAGATCGGGGTCTGTGGCCAAATACATATCATCTTGGGGGTCCTTGACATAGGTTTCTTGCGCACATTTTCACGATTTTTCAAAAATAGCAGATCTACAAGCTCACAGCGCTGCACTCGGTGCAGCGCTGTGAGCTTGTATATCTGCTATTTTTTCAATAGTTAACATTCATGGGGGGCCCACAGTGAATCCTTGTACCCATGGCCCAGAATTTGGTGTGACGCCCCTGGGTGGGGGGCTGCTGATGTGGTGTTGTGTGTGTGTGTGTGTGTGTGTGTGTGTGTGTGTGTGTGTGTGTGTGTGTGTGTGTGTGTGTGTGTGTGTATCGTTTTCCCTCCGATGCTGCTGCATGGAGTTCATTTAATGGGCTCAGGTTCTTGTTAAATCACACAGACTGATTGCTTTTATGTTCTACCGCACTGACTTTTTCTATTTCGCCCCGCCAAATAAATAAATAAATGAATGAACGAATAAGCATCTAACAAGGAAACCGTATAAGGAGGGGCTTGTTGCGAAGCCGTATTCCTGAAAATTATGCCTGAATGTTATAACGTGTTCAATCACGGTCAAACCGTAAATACAGTGAAATGTAATGAGGACATATTCGGTGCAAGAGCCAGGATTCAAGATTTGTTTGTATTGTCCCATTATACAAGTACAGTAAATATCTCTATTTATCTGTCTGTCTGTCTGTCTGTCTGTCTGTCTGTCTGTCTGTCTGTCTGTCTGTCTGTCTCTCTCTTCCTCTCTATCTATCTATCTGTCTATCTATCTGTCTATCTGTCAAGCTCGTTCTCTCGCACTGATCGAGCTCGGCCACTACCACTCTCCCTCCGGGCAGAGACAGAGAGAGTGACACGTATAGAGAAAACATGCATGTACGGTATGGCACACACACAGGAGCGAGACACCATGCCCTCCTGTGACTTGGGTTCACATGCACGCACACATGCATGAGCACCGCAAACAGAGAGACAAAAGGAGAGAGACGCAGTTTGACATTCAGACGTATTAGTCTGCATCAGACAGTTTAGGTTACGATCGGAGCTTGTCTGCCGATGGAGATTTGCGCTCCACTGAGTGCTGCATTTCGTCACTGTCGAGCAGAAATATTGCATCTCCAAGTTTCAAATTTGTATGTTTTTTCGTAAAGTAAAGCCCTGCTTCATCATACAAAGACTGCCGCACAAGATTAGTGAAAATAGCAGATCTACAAGGACACAACGCCTCGCGATGCGAGGCGTTGTGTGCTTGTAGATCGGCTATTTTCCACTGGTTTTAAATACCTTTTTAAATGATAAATACAAAATGAACGCTTTTCACCCGACAACGACGATTTCAGTGTGTGTAACAGGGCCGTTAGTGCCCATTGTTCATAGAGCGTCGCAGCGGAAGTGGATTCCTGGGGTCACTTAATATTCCCCATTCATTTTCGCCATAGACTTTTACAAATATATTTATAACAATTATGTTAAGCCTCGAACCAAGCCATCCAGGATGGAGGTGAATCATGATCATATAACCTTTGATCCTATGTGAAAACATATTTTAATATTACATTATTTGATATACTACATTTAATAACTACCCTTTGTTTAGCGATTTTCAAAATGTTCTTTTCATAGAAAAAAAGGTTATATGGTCATGATTCACCTCCATCCTGGATGGCTTGGTTCGAGGCTTAACATAATTGTTATAAATATTTTTGTAAAAGTCTATGGCAAAAATGAATCCACTTCCGCTGCGATGCTCTATAACCCTGGAGCTGGCTGCATGCCTGTCCAGAGTGTCCAAGGCCTTGAGGTTGCGGCACTGCTTGCCAGACAGCGTAGAAAACAGGGTTTCTCAAAGTGGGTGTCGTGGCACCAGTCCAGGGGTGCCGCAGAATATACTTTGATCATATTTGGAATCAGGCACGTGCACACACACAGTAGACATGAAAGGGGGCTTGAGCCCCTGCCCTTTTATCTGTCTGTAAAAAAAAGTGCACTCTCCAGACCCTCTGCACGTCCCTGTTTGTAATGAGCTGCACTGTCCTTGGTGCCACATGGCCATCGGCCATTGTGCTCATCTCAGGTACAGTCCTCAGTGATGAGGACTGTACCTGAACCGTCAATACTTACTTAGTAAACTTGACCTTCTTTGGCCCTGTGCTTGGTCTGCTTTGTTTCCCCCTCTACACCAAACCTCTTTGCCGAAAAAGTACTTTCTACAACCTCTTTGCCGAAAAAGTACTTTCTACAAGCTCACAACGCCTCGCAGTGAGGCGTTACTATGGATCCCACATCAGCTCTAGGCAAACCCCGCTGTGATTGGCCAGAAGTAGCTGTGATTGACAGTTCTCGTTTTTTTGCAACTATGCCTAAACCTAACCTTAAACCTAACCCTAACCTCAGTAGGACTATGACTGCCAGGGAGCCAATCAAGACACAGGTGAGGCGGATCTGATCTGTAACGTTGGTGGGATCCATAATCACACCGCAGGCTAGAGGCGGCGTGAGCTTGTAGATCTGCTTTTTTTGGTTCTAGCGGTCAAGTGGTTAAGAAAATAAGAATAATGCTATAACACAAAGATTTGGCAGCTCCCCTGTAGTAGCCTAACTTTGGTCTGTGGACAAACACATATTAATTTGGGGGTCCTTGACATGAAAATGTCTGAGAACCATTTGTTTAAAAAACATTATAGGAAACAAGCCTAAATAAGCAAAGAATTAAAAATAAATATGCAACCCGATAGCAGATCTACAAGCTCGCCACGCATTGTGAGCTTGTAAGACCTGCTATTTTAGGTGCACGGCACCTGCACACAACTATACACATATTATTATATGAATCAGACCTGAGAACGCGAGAGGAGAGATCATTGTGGTCAGCAAAACTGTGCAGCATGGCACCAAACAACACTGATGACTTTCATCGGGGATGTTTTCTAACAAAAGCAACGCCGCATGCCATGAAAGTGGCATCTACCATTTTATAATTTTTTTAACAAGAAATCTACGTTTTTTACATGGCGGCTCGCCATGTGCCATTGACTTTAACGCCTTATAAATACCATTGATATATTAAATTGGTATTATATTGTCGCATTTTTATTATCTCAGCGCCGGATTTCTGGTGCTTTTATATCAACAGGGAATGGCATTAAAAGAAAAACGGAACACAATGAGAAAAGGCTCTGTCAGCTTTTCTATTTTAATTTAATTTATTTTTTATTTTTTTTCCTCCCCGTTCGTGGGCTGATGGGGGAGTTCTGTTCATTTCACTCAGGGCACTTTTGTGTTGATGGCTTACTGTGCACATGAGAGGCGTGCGGCGCGAGAAATAATTGTTCTTTTCATAGTAAGAAAGGCCATATCAATTAACCCGTTCAGAACGGGGTACACATTTTGTGTTTCATTATTTTATGCTTTAACTGTTGAAAAATAGCAGATATACAAGCTCAATGCGAGCTTGTAGATCTGCTATTTTTGAAAAATCGTGAAAATTAGAATTTTTACCCCGATTCTATAAGTGTCTTTTGAATCCTTCTAAGGTTTTTGGGAAAAACCCTACGTTTCTATGTCAGCAATCTGGCCAGCCATTGTCAAAGAAAAGGTCCTTTTCGCTCAACTGGAGCTCAGTTCGTCTGTTCTTGAGAGACTACTATGTCAGTGGTTCTCAAACCTTTTCATGTGAAGGACCCCCAAAATGATATTTATTTGGCCACGGACCCCCATCTCAAAATATTTAGTTCCAGGGACCCACCAGAAGCAAAATTTGAGTTACAAACTTTCGCTTTGAAAATACATATATTCAAATATTTGCACACATTTTCACAACTTATTCAAAAATAGCAGATCTACAAGCTGTGAGCTTGTATATCTGCTATTTTTCACTGGTTAAAGCATTCAATAATTCTAGGCCTAAATGGGTTAAGGATAAATAGTCTCCTTAGTTATTACAGTACAGCACAGTGGTATGCCATCTATTATATTGCGTTTCTGTTCTTCCTGCTCTTTCCGATGTTTGTGCACAAATTGCATTGTGCCTTGTGATGTGGTTATACCAGCATTTAACATAGAATTACTCACACAGTCCACGCACGCTTGTTTGCGAGCTGTTATATAATCGGTGCGTATGTAAAGAGAGATATAGCAATTTAAAACAAAAGAACTCAAAGAGGCGCATTTCATCTCGGACATAAAACAATCCTTTCCTCGTTGGTGTGCTTTAACCAATTATTCAACGCCTAACAGACTGGTATGTCTAATGAGAGTTGACTCATGCTCTTTGTCTTTCATTGTGTCTCAGAGGCTTAGGGGGGTATAGACAGCATATTATGTATCATTGCCTGGGGAATAAAAGGACTTGATCTTGAAAAGAGAACAGCCAAGTTGTGTCGAAAAATAAGCAGTCGAGAAAACACCAGGGAATACCAGGATGCGGTTTTGAAATATCCACAAGTAGATTCCCATGACAACATAATATGCCTGAGTGATGGCTGCCTTCATAAGCATGTTCTTCTCCGTCTGCAAATAGAATAGATATCGCTATTGATGTTTTGTTTTGGTAATATAAAATGAATAAATAAAATTACGGAATGATGGGCAGGTACAGTTCATTCCTTCCCTCAACATCTATATCCTCAATTCTGTATCTGTTAAAGGACCAGGTCACCTCTGGGACAACCAGATCTTATTTTATTGTTGTTTTAACAATATTTTATTGTTTATTGTTTTATTTTATTGTTTATTTCAGCCGATTTCAGCATGCTACAACTGGTCATATGATGCAAAATGCATCATATGACCAGTTGTAGCATGCTGAAATACTAACATATCTAAAAACACGGATTGAACACAAAAAATTACTCAGGATTGTGTTGATCGTGTCCCACACAACAATAAAATAAGATCTGGTTGTCCCAGAGGTGGCCTGGTCCTTTAAGCAGAATGCATGATGCCATCCCTTGCCAATAAACCAGTATAACCAGGGGTGAGATGCCATGGGCTCGGTTGGGCTCGGCGAGCCCAGACTTATTTAGCTGCACGCACGCGCGCCTCACATGCACGGCACGCACATGAGTCATCACGTCACGAATTTAGAGGGGCACCACTTCTAAAATCCATATCACACCACTGAGTATAACCAATAAAACTGACCAAGACAGAGGCTATACTGTCCTTAATTGTTTTGAACGAACTTCCAACAACAAGACCTGCAGAAAATAATCCTCTGCACTCGTCATATCACAAATACCCCCTCGTCTAAACGGCGTAATTTGCTCATACATCAAACGGCGTGGCGGTGATGTGCAGGAGCTGGGCTGTGCTTCTCATTACCTGTTTTAACCCATTCAGAACGGGTACACATATTGCGTATCATTATTTTATGCTTTAACTAATGAAAAATAGCAGATATACAAGCTCACAGCGCGGCACCGAGTGCCGCGCTGCGAGCTTGTAGATCTGCTATTTTTGAAAAATCGTGAAAATTTGAATTTTGACCCGATTCTATAAGTGTCTTTTGAATCCTTCTAAGGTTTTTTTTAAAAACCTATGTTTCTATGTCAGCAATCTGGCCAGCCATCGTCAAAGAAAGGGTCCTTTTCACTTAACTGGAGCTCAGTTAGTCTGTTCTTGAGAGACTACTATGTCAGTGGTTCTCAAACCTTTTCATGTGAAGGACCCCCAAAATGATATTTATTTGGCCACGGACCCCCATCTCAAAATATTTAGTTCCAGGGACCCCCAAGAAGAACATTTTTAGTTACCAACGTTCGCTTTGAAAATACATATATTCAAAGATTTGCACACATTTTTACGACTTTTTCAAAAATAGCAGATCTACAAGCTCGCAGCGCGGCACTCGGTGCCGTGCTGTGAGCTTGTAGATCTGCTGCACTGGTTAAAGCATTCAATAATTCTAGGCCTAAATGTTTTAATGGTGGAAGAGGAGTGATAAGTGTGTGTCATGATGTTAATGGCCTTTGAACCCTCATGTGTGCTTATGGGGATGGAGTCCGATCAACATGAGCGGCTTGATGGCCGTCCGTGGGAGGAGGCGGAAACGTTTACAGAGACCTGGTTTCACTGCCAGAACCACTGTTAATGTAAATCGTGACTACTAATTGAAGCCGAGGCCGAATTGCACGAAGGAGGCAGGCAGACAGATACAGATATCTACATATATGGGCATAAATGGACACAGGCAAACAGATGGTCAAAACAGGTTATGACAACAGGTATAATGGAGTTTGCATTAAAGGGTGGGGCATTCATTCCGTATTTACATCGTTCCCGAGTAGGCCGGTCCTCGACTAGACGCTCGGCCGACTGTCAGGCAGATACAGAGATCACCATATATGGGCATAACTTGGACGCAGTCAGACAGATATCTTCATATATGGGCATACATGGACACAGTCAAACAGATGATCAACACGGGTCCTATGACAACAGGTATAATGGGGATTGCATTAAAGGGCGGGGCATTCATTCTCTATTTACATCGTTCCCGAGTTGGCCAGGTCGCCGACTAGACGCTCGGGCGGCCGAGCTTCTAGTCTATTTAATTTAACTCTGGGGGTGTAGAAAAGGAACCGAAAGGACCCCTAATTGGGTGCATTTGGTTCCATTTGTAACTCTCAGACTTAAATAGATACTGAGGACTTTACTGTGTATAGGGGCCATGATTCATTCATTTTGGATTTTTGTCTCTCAACTTGATATTCGTGTTTCAACATTTCTTCAGTACAGGTGTTATTCTGCACTCTCTGAATTGTCCCTAATTTGCCAAGCAAAAAGGCCCCAAGATTAATAGCTTCGGTAATTCTCCCCCAGGAATTTCACTTTCATGCCAGCAGTCATGAGCGGGTTTTCCAAATGGTCGATATCTCTATTAGAATTTGGGACACATCTCTACATTAAACAATTATAGGGCTCTGCAGGCTTACAGTATCTGTCCTCTGAAGACCTGTAAGCCTATCACATGCTAGAGTTGACCTTTGGGTCCCCTGACACGATTTTGTGGGGCTCGATCTACAAGCTCACAGCACCTCGCAGTTGGGTGGGGGTCCCCATGCAGCGCAAATACCACTGTGCTACTGTGTACTCTGTACGCCAGACCAAGGAGTCTCTTCAGCTCACAAACAATATGAATCAGCCGTTAACGTATTAGACACGTGTGTTAGACACAAACACACACTAAAAGGCTCTCCGGTCTCTCACGAACGTCGTAAGGTCCAGCAGAGGGAAAAAAGGGGGTCAGATCAAAATGAGCAGCAAGGCCCCGGTCGGTCTTGTCCAGGGACGTGCTGGGCCCCTGATTCAGCCCGGGAAAAATTGTTGGAGAGGCCCTCCTTGCGCGCTATAGAGAGAGATCTCTCTATAGCGCTGGTGCTACTCAAAGATTTGCCATTTCAGATCATGACAAGCCAGTGGGCCAATTACTGTACATGAGTTATATTTTGTCGTTGTCGGGTGGAAACCTTGTATGTCCAAAACCGTTTGTTTTGTATTTATCATTTTAGAAATGATTTAAACTAGTGAAAACAGCAGATCTACAAGCACACAACGCCTTGCGGTGCGAGGCGTTGTGTGCTTGTAGATCTGCTGTTTTCACTACTTTTGTGCAACGGCCTCGTATGATGAAGCAGGGCTTTGCTTTGCGAAAAGATTTATACATTTGAAACTTTGAGATATGAGGTTTCTGCCCGACAGTGACGATTTACTTTTTTCCCCTAATGGCCGGCCTGGACCGGCCAGGAATGAACCGGCCGTTCGGGAGTTGTCCCGCTTTTCCCAATGGCCAGCATGTCCCTGGTCTTGTCATCACATTTCACTCCAGGCTAGAAGCGTATACTGTATTATACACGACACCAAGGATGATGCCAAGCCTGCCATGCATGCCCTCATGCTTTCTGTCATTGTGCCAAGTGCAAACATCCCTCGGCAGGTCCAGAAGTGATGCAGCTACTTTGATACATACTTAAGTACACATCACACATAGTCAAATATTAATCTGCTGCACTCGCCATGCAGCCAGCCGAGCAACATCTGTCTCTGAAACACGAAACAACATTTCCCCGTTTTCTCCGTGTTTTTGGGGGCTTGCACACACATGTGTCCACACACACACTCCCTGACGCCCCATCCACCCACCCACGCCTCCAAAACTTTCAGAACATCCATCCTTCGCATGGCGACGCGTACGTTTGCGCGCTTATACTTACCGATTCATAAGAATTCAAATATTCAGAATAGAATGTAGCAAACAGAGGAGGCAACCGCAAGCATGAAAACGCATCAGATTTATTCTGCCTAGCCTTGTTTACCGGTTCATGGAACACTGCATGCAAACAGAATGCAAATGCATCTGATTGAATCAGGTGATGCCGCGGTAATTGTATTTGGAGAAATGTCCAAGACGACGTGTTTTTTTTTTTTTCTTTTTTTTTTCATCATTATCAGTGGGGGGTTGGTTTTCTTTATGAAATCCATCTTAAACAAAAGCTATCATCGCTCCCCCAGCCTTGTGATCTTCCTTTGTCACATGCGGATGTGGATGCGTCTTTAATTTCCTTTCAATTAAAAGTAAATATGCGGCTTTATTTTTTTCCCCCCACTGTGAAATCTAAACAAGAGGAGTCAACACGAGCAGACAGGTGAAGAATATTCATTTATATCTGCCTGCGCTGTTTTTTTTCTCCTTTTTTCATTTTTTTTTTTCATTGTTGATGTTGATGCGATTCAACAGGCAAAGCTGCGGCTGCCTTGCTCTATCAAACACAACCATGGCTGTTTAACCAAAAAACAAAACAACCACCTCCCAGCCAGCCTGTCTTGTTCACAACTTGGACAGGAAGGGGAGACAAACAAACAACACGCAAACAGGGACGCAAAACTTTACTTCATCATTAAATGGCTGTTAATCTGCGTCTCCTGTAGCCATGGCGTTGTTTTGATCAGAGCCAGATTGTCACAAAAAGATTCTCCTGTAGATGATTTATTTATTATCGTCATTTGTGCTTTTTGTATTGCGTTGTTCCCTTGTCATCGTGGACGATACTGTTACAGAACGGCAGAGTATATCATATTGACTGTTAGGATGTTCAGAGCGAATCCAAATGCAGAACACAGACACGTTCAGGAGACAGGTTTAAGACGTTTTCTTTTTTGGTAGAGGATGGCTGGGAGTTGAGGAGCAATGATGAATGGCATGCGCAGGTTGGAATGGCTGGCAGACTGGCAAGTAAGCAGGCAAGAAGGTTATAGCAGGCAGGCAGGAAGGCAGGAAGGAAGTTGGGTCTCTTCTCACTTCCTTCAAAGGTACCAAAGGAGCAACTAAGTTTGATGTCATTTACCCATCCCCCCCCCCCCCCCCCCCCCCCATTCTGAATTCCTATAGACTTGTTTCATATCGCGTCATATAAGAACTGTGTTCCAAACATAAAGACATGATCTAAGTGGTTTGACTCATATGGATATGAAGAATCAACTGATGGTGAGAAAACGCTAATGTTACTGTCGCCGAATTAGATTTTCGCTAGAAACAAGCTTTATCAAATATGAGTGACTGACTATCATAAACCATACAGAGCCACCTCCCCGACAATATCACACAAACCGTTTGTTTATATGAGACGATTTTAAGATGACCCAATGTTATTCTCCATAGAGAAATTACTTCTGTGAACCGGGGGATGAGCGAGTTATGTCATGACTTCACTGCTCTATGATGCTCTGGATTAAGAGCATCTGCAAAATTCCTAAACTGTAAACTGTGAAGGCTCCGTTCCATTTCATGCACAGTGGTTCTCAAACCTTTTATTTCAAGGACCCCCATAACTCTGAGGGGGAGATCTCTCTATTTCTACGTGTCATTATTTCGACAACCAGCATCGGCAGGTTAGCTACTCACCCGTGTCAGGGTTACTGAGGTTAGGGTTAGGTTTAGGCATAGAGGTTAACATTCACCAGCGTCGACGTCGGCAGGCTAGCTTTTCACCAGGTTAACATTCACCGCGTCGAAATACTGGGACGTAGAACAAATGTTATGTCGAAATATCGACAAGCTACAAATGGATCCATTTGGTTCCATTTGTACACTCTGAGTTACACGTGTTTATAAGGGGTCATTCGGAACCCCCAAGGAACCACGAGGGTCCCTGGACCACACTTTGAGACCCACTGGTGTAGCAGAGTGTTTCCAGTGAGCCAACATGCTCAATATCAGCACCCTGACTCTGTTTGACCAGAAGGGAACAGAGCCTTCATTAGTATTATTGGTAACACCTGTGAAGGAAGTGAGAAGAGACCCAACTTCTCTCCAAAATGGCTGCTGTGCATGTAGCCAATTCTGGGGATCTGAAGCGTGTCGCCACCACTAGAGGTGAAACATCCACCATGATGAAGAAGCAGAGTTTATACATGCAGGAGAGGTGATGAGCTGACGGGTGGCTGGGAAGTGATTGAAGGCAGGCGTGCGGGATCCAGGAGAGTGATTGGCAGGACAGGAATACACAAAAGCGAACGCAGAGAGATAAACAGGGAACGCGGAAGGAGAGGGAAAACACACAGAAACTCAAAGGGGAGATATGGGACCCCAGGTTGGCAGAGGGAACGTAGCGCCCAGGATTACATTCAATAATTGACACCGGGTGAAAGAATGGGTTACAAAATCACGGGATAAACATTTAGAGAGAGAAAAAAGGGTGAGATACGGGTTCACAGCCAACACACCAGTCTTGTTGGGGGTGAAAGAATGGGTTACAAAATCAAGGGATAAACATTTAGAGAGAAAGAAAAGGGTGAGATATGGGTTCACAGCCAACACACCAGTCTTGTTGGGGGTGAAAGAATGGGTTACAAATTCAAGGGATAAACATTTAGAGAGAAAGAAAAGGGTGAGATATGGGCTCACAGCCAACACACCAGTTTTGTTGGGTTGCAGGTGAAAGTACCGGGCGAGGGGGGAATCCAGGATAACACCTCAGGATATCCGACTGCGTTTCCCCAGGACTGCATCCCTCCCAGTCGACCGGGTACCGGTACCCGTGTCCTCAACAGCGCACATCCGGGTGGCCAGAGGGGAAAGCTAATTAATGTCAATCTCCAAATAAGTCACTGTGGCTGCTACGCAAGAAGAGGGGAAGATGGTGTATGGGTTAACAGGAGCACCAGTGACATGTTGAGGAGAGAGGGCATTTTCACGTCAAGAGTGTGAAACTGAAATGTACAGCATGCAGCAAAAGTGGGTGGACCGATAGACATGAGAGGTTCTTATGGTCTGTCCAGACAAGAAACAGGTGTGCTAATTATGGAGCCACTGGTCCTGAGAGAATTTTGTTCAGAAGCCCACCTGTCCAAATCCTGTGTGATTTTAGTAAATTAGAGAAATTGTACTTGGCTGTAGTCGACAGTGAGGGACAAATCTCAAGGCCCAGATATAGAATTCAGCTATCAGCTATGTGGTCGAACGTCGCTACGTGTTTTATCAGGGTGCTGGATGTAGATTTGGATCTTCTATCCTTTGATGTCTTAGGCTACTTTGTTTTGAATCCCTTGTCGTTTTGGATTTTTTTTCTCGTGGCCGAGGACCACAGGAGCATGGCAGGAGGGACATAGTCGGTCCACATAGACATATGAGGTCTCGTGACGTGGGTGACTTGCGTGAGGATCTATCCCGTTTAACACATTAGCTTGCCTAATGGTTCCACTTCCACCTCTCTGCCAGCTTTGTTGGGAGACCAGGTTTCATGTCCAAAACGTTCTCCTCTGCCCTGGAGTCCATCAAAGTAAGCAAGGAGAGGAGATTGAAGGTTCCAACACAGTGTTGCTTCCAGCTGCACTACGTAGAGTTGTAGAGAGGGAGAGGTTCAGCCCAGGCAGGCAGGCTGGTGAACGTAAGCGGGCAAGCAGGCAGGTTAGATCAGGGGCGTCACAAGGGGTAGGAAAGTGGGACTGAGTTACTAGGGCCCAAGGTGGAGGGGCCCTAATAACTTTAGCTATTGAAAAATAGCAGATATACAAGCTCACAGCGCGGCACCGAGTGCCGCGCTGCGAGCTTGTAGATCTGCTATTTTTGAAAAGTCGTGAAAATGTGTCCCTGGAACTAAATATTTTGAGATGGGGGTCCGTGACCAAATACATATCATCTTGGGGGTCCTTGACATGAAAAGGTTTGAGCACCACTGACGTGGAAACATAGGTTTCTTGCACACATTTTCACATTCTTTCAAAAATAGCAGATCTACAAGCTCGCAGCGCGGCACTCGGTGCCGCGCTGTGAGCTTGTATATCTGCTATTTTTCAATAGTTAACATTCATGGGGGGCCCGCAGTGAATCCTTGTACCCAGGGCCCAGAATTTGGTGTGACGCCCCTGGGTTAGCTGAGGAAGGATCCCAGAGCACAAGGAAAGATGCTATTGGCACAATCTTGGAAACAAACACAAAGAACTAATCACTAAACTCTGCCACTACCAGCAGAGCTGAGACGCCCATCTCATGATGAGTGCTGGGCTTTCATATGCTGGAGAGGTGATGAGCTGATGGATGGCAGGTGTGAAGGATCCGGGTGAGTGAGCAGCAGGACAGGAACACGTGCACATACACACACACACACACACACACACGCACAGTCGCACACGCACATACACACACACACACACATGCACGCACAGTCGCACACGCACATACACACACACACACACATGCACGCACGCACCCACGCACGCACATACACACACACACACACATGCACGCACGCACCCACACACACACACACACACACACACACACACACACACACACGCATGCACGCACGCACACACACACACGCACGCACGCACGCACGCACGCACGCACGCACGCACGCACGCACGCACGCACGCACGCACGCACACACACACACACACACACACACACACACTCAAACAGGTAGTGGTGTAAAGTAACTAAGTACATTTACTGTGCTTAGGCCTAAGTACATTTTTGAGGTATTTGTACTTTACTGGAGTATTTGCAATTTCCAATACTTCTACTTCTACTCCACTACATCTCGTATCCAAATATTGTACTTTTACTCCACTACATTTTCTTGAAAACTATAGTTACGAGTTACTTTGTCATTATTATTACAAAACATACACCAACCACTTCAACCTTATTTACATTTTGTCCATTTGAAGATCTACAGCACAAGTTCACAATGCGTAGCAATGCAACGCTTGGTGAGCTTGTAGATCTGCTATTGTCAAAAGATTGATTTGAAAACTTGAAATGAGACATTCTGCATAATGAGTACTTACATTACTTTTGGTACTTTAAGTACATTTTGACGTCAATACCTTTGTACTTTTACTCATGACATTTTGAATTCCGGTCTTTTACTTTGTGACAGAGCATTCCTGTATTGCTGTATCGATATTTTTAGTAAAAGGTTTGAGTACTTTTTCCACCACTGCACACATGCACGCACAGCACACGCGCACATACACATACACATAGACATAGAAAGGTAGACGCCTCCTTCGACTCTGATGCATGTGCATCGAGGGACTAAGGGAATCACGTGTGCATTGCTTCCACGTGCGTCACACATAGGGAAGTTGCTAGGCCAATCAGAGGTAGGTGGGGGCGGGTATTTACGTACGCAGCCTGTAAGAACAGCTGAGCCGCGCGACATCGGAACTGGCTCTGTTGAATTGAATTGTAGTCCTTGGATAAGTCCCGGAAAAGTCGCGCTGTGATTGGCCAGTAGTCACTTTGACTGACAGCGTTCCCTTAGTTTTTCCAGGATGTCCGGACTACAACTGTTGCACGTCGCTCCAATGAACTGCAGAGGCGAACGAGGCATCTAGCTCTTTATATCTGTGCACATACACAGTCGAACAGGGAACACCTAAGGTGAGGGAAACGCACAGAATCACAAGGGAAGATGCGGGGACACGGCCGTGGCCGTGACATTGACAGCTGCTGCTGTGAAATAACCTGGCAACAATGCTATATCTCATCACTCCAGTGTATTGTATTCATGCTGTCTTTCATGGAGATATTAATATAGATGTTCAGGCCGCTTCATGGCCTCAACATGCAGATCAAAAATTAAAACCCATTAGTGTTGATCAGAGCCAGGGACGTGCTGGGCCCCTGATTCAGCCCGGGAAAAAGAGTTGGAGAGGCCCTCATTGCGCGCTATAGAGAGAGATCTCTCTCTATAGTGCTGCTGCTGCTCAAAGATTTGCCATTTCAGATCATGACAAGTGACAAGCCAGTGGGCCAATTACATGAGTTATATTTCGTGGTTGTCGGGTGGAAACCTTGTATGTCCAAAACCGTTTGTTTTGTATTTATCATTTAAAAAATTAATTAAACTAGTGAAAACAGCCGATCTACAAGCACACAACGCCTCGCACCGCGAGGCGTTGTGTGCTTGTGTATCTGCTGTTTTCACTACTTTTGTGCGACGGCCTTGTATGATGAAGCAGGGCTTTGCTTTGTGAAAAAAATTATACATTTGAAACTTGGAGATACGAGGTTTCTGCCCAACAGTGACGATTTACTTTGTTGGCCGCCTAGCCCCCAAAATGGAACGAAGGAAGGCCAACATTTTATTTTATTTTTATCCTAATGGCCGGCCTGGAACGGCCGGGAATTAACCGGCCGTTCGGGAGTTGGCCCGCTTTTCCCTATGGCCAGCACGTCCCTGATCAGAGCACTGTATACGTCACGTGAAGCTCGGCGGATCCAGATGTCTTGTTTGTGACATTTGTTGCACCAAAGTAACATCACATCCGGATGTCTCGTTTGTGACCCGAATCGGCCCGTCAAACTGTTCACAAACGTTTGACATTCATTTGTGATGATGAATTTTAGTTTCATAACCACTAACATTTATGGTTATTTGCATGACAATTTTATGACAATAAACGATATAAGTATTGGCTTAGTTGAGGCTTGCTGGGAGGTCTTTCTCTGTACTTTGTGTCTTCTACAATATTGTGCATGAGAGAACTTGTGCATGTGAGCTGCTGAGCTCTCTTTTAAAGAGCTAGTATCTTGAGCCAGTACACAGCGACAGCTCCAGAGAATTGCGACTGGGGGGGCTATTGGGGGGGCAAACAATAATAAATAATACTAATACGATAAACAAGATTCTCTCCCTTAGAGTATGAATAACTGAACAGATCAGATCATTGGCAGATTCCAGGTCCAAATCTGTGGACTGTAGGTGATCAGATAGGGTTTTGGTGCTTTCCAGCATAAAAAAAGTATGATTTTATAGTATGGTTTACATATAAGTCAGTCAATTGTCTTTCACATATTCATATATATTTTATTTATTTATTCCTTAAATAATTGTCATCACAATTGGGTTTGTGGGGAGGGGGGGGGCGGCTTAGAGGGGGGCTAAGCATTCACAAGGGGGGGCTAAAGCCCCAGTACGTGGTAGTTCAGTTGTGCAGAAGGGATAGACCAGGGGTCTTCAACAGGGGGTCCGGGACCCCTAGGGGGTCCCCAGAGTTACTACAGGGGTTACTACAGAGTTACTACAGGAGTTACTACAACTGGTCATATGATGCAAAATGCATCATATGACCAGTTGTAGCATGCTGAAATACTAACATATCTAAAAACACAGATTGAACACAAAAAATAATTCAGGATTGTGTTGATCGTGTCCCACACAACAATAAAATAAGATCTGGTTGTCCCAGAAGTGACCTGGTCCTTCAAGTATTGACGGTTCAAGTGGTTAAATATCTGAAAACAGAAATTGACAAAATACACTGATGATCGTGCTGTCAAACAATGCAACCATATGGAATCTATGAACCGGTTGTGGGGGTCCCTGCTTCATCTCTCTCTCAACTAAGGGGTCCTTGGTCTGAAAACGTTGAAGACCCCTGGGATAGACTTGACGCACGGATCGTAGACGTGGCAGAACGTGGTTAAGTAGCATGGGTCTGAACTCTGCTATAAATTGTGTGGGAATCGTGTGGGAACTTTCCCACCCTCACCTAATGGCTCCGACGCCCGACGGGGCCCATGGGCACGGGACCCGCCACCGCCGCAGGATAAAGCGGGCAATAAATCATCCTTTAAAAAGTTAAATTAGATCATGAGCATGTTGTTGCTTATGAAAATCCCATGCTATGTTTGCTTCATGCCACCTCAAATCACACTATGTCCAGTTGGAAGCAGTAAAAAAAAAAAGAAATAAGACAACACAACCATATTGAATTTACTCATTTCACTTCAGGAAGGACACACTGGTTCACCTTAAGTAATACGGAGTCAAGGGCTTGATTGAATCTCGGTGATGTCATTACAGGGTCACATTTCAATGTGTAATATGATATAAATGTAGTTACACGCACGCGCGCACGCACGCACGCACGCACGCACGCACACACACACACACACACACACGTTTCTATTATGATGCTTGTGAGGACTTTTTTTGTTGCCCTTTTTAATGCCTAACCCTAAAGCCTAAGAGTTATACTTCCAGTATAGTTGCGAGCCAGTGTTAAGTACCAAAAATACCCCATCTACCATACCTCACATTTACAATATGTCATGAGCTTAGCTTGTAGATCTGCTATTTTTGTTGCTATATGAATGAATGAATGAATGAATGAATATTTTATTTCCGTGTCTGGACAAATATTTGACCCATCCCATATGGGATTATCAGACACATCAAATACATACTGTACATGTAAACAAAAACAGACATTCCAGTGCAAATTCCGCCAACAGCCAAATACATGAATACATATCTTATATACCTGCACATAGAATAAAGGTAAAAATTGAAATTCATCTATAGGTTCATCTATAGGTCACCCTTCTCCTCCTGTCCCACACAGTTTTTAGGCTATACGTTTAACCTAAAGAAAAATAATAATCCTAATCGTAAGCCTATAACTCCCCACATGTCTATTAACCATAAACACATTTCTCTTGTGCGGTCAAAGTCCTCACAACGTCCATTTCTCAAATACTACTAGACATTGGGTCCCCACAAGTATAACAACACGTTCACACGTGCGCGCGCACTCTGCCCTGTGGGGCTTCTCATCCGTGCTTTTAAGCTGTTGTTTCTTTGTGTCCCATCATGCAACATGATGGATGGTCTCATCCGTTACAAATGTTTTATTGCATCTGTCACCAGCCAATGGTGGTGGTACACGCACACTGTAAAAAAAAAATATATATATATATATATATATATCTCTATAATAAATAAAATAAAAACTTGTGTACGCACGCACACTACACGGCATGGAATCAGCCGTGCGGGCTAATTCAATCTCTTCCCCTCTCTCTCTCTCTCTCTCTCTCTCTCACACACACACACACACACACACACACACACACACACACACACACACACACACACACACACACACACACACACACACACACGAAATTCATCGTAGGTGGGTAACACACAAATGCGTGCGTGCTTACCCAAACGGCATACAATCACACGCAGTGTATGCACGCGCGTACAGCACCAAATCAGAGTGCTAAGAGATGGAGGGGTGTGTGTGTGTGTGTGTGTGTGTGTGTGTGTGTGTGTGTGTGTGTGTGTGTGTGTGTGTGTGTGTGTGTGTGTGTGTGTGTGTGTGTGTGTGTGTGTGTGTGTGTGTGTGTGTGTGTGTGTGTGTGTGTGTGTGTGTGTGTGTGTGCGTGCGTGCGTGCGTGCGTGCGTGCGTGATTAAAGAGCTGGTATAATATGTATGGATGCACACAGATGTTCATTTCCCCTGTGGATGTGTCACTGTGGCGCGCACATCCGTTGAATGTTCTTTAATCAACCCCCGCCGCCGTTGTCTTCCTCTCTCCTCGCTTTTTAGGGGAGAACCGGTGTTAGACGTGACCTTTGACCCAGGCGGGCCACTCCGAGCAAAAGGAAGGACATGCCTTTAGGTGAGACTAGCTGTTACTGACTCCACTTAACGCTATTTAAAACGTGGATTTTCTGGGTTGTCTGCCACCTTTTGACGTGGGCGCGTGCGTGCATGCATCGCGCATGATCTGTGGCACGGATCATGTACCAGGTGTGTGTGCACCCGATCACAGCTTTCAACAAAGAAATCCCATTGAAAAGAGACGCTACCATCGCTGAGCTCCGTCTACTACTGTTTACATGAAAGCTACAGTATAACGTTAGCTGCGCTCTGGTCCCTCCCCCGACCGGATACGGAAACCATAACCGCTCGGATACGGAAATGAGACCGGAAGCACTTTTTCGCGGGTGATTAGAGACCCATTAGCGATAAACAGCGATACTTTTAGATGTTTTATAGCGATTAAAGCAGATTAACCCATTTAGGCTTGAACACATTATGACGCAATATTTTATGCTTTAAATATTAAAAAAATAGCAGATATACAAGCTCACAGCGCGGCACCGAGCGCTGCGAGCTTGTAGATCTGCTATTTTTGAAAAATCGTGAAAATTAGAATTTTGACCCGATTCTATAAGTGTCTTTTGAATCCTTCTAAGATTTTTTTGAAAAACCTATGTTTATATGTCAGCATCTGGCTATAGCCATCGTCAAAGAAAAGGTCCTTTTCACTTAACTGGAGCTCAGTTAGTCTGTTCTTGAGAGACTACCATGTCAGTGGTTCTCAAACCTTTTCATGTGAAGGACCCCCAAACTGATATGTATTTGGCCATGGACCCGCATCTCAACATATTTAGTTCCAGGGACCACCCAGAAGCAAAATTTGAGTACAAACGTTCGCTTTGAAAATACATATATTCAAAGATTTGCACACATTTTCACGACTTTTTTTCAAAAATAGCAGATCTACAAGCTCGCAGCGCGGCACTCGGTGCCGCGCTGTGAGCTTGTATATCTGCTATTTTTCAACAGTTAAAGCAGTCAATAATTTTAGGCCTAAATGGGTTAAATTCTTGGGTTTATCGGGCCTGGCGGAGAGGAACATAGGCTTTTTCTCTGGATTATCTGGTGAGGCAGCGTGGAAGGCCGAGCTATTGTGGAGATATACACGCCTGTCTCATCTATATTGGTTATGAAGTATGCTAATAGAGCCTGTGGCAGTGTTAGTTTTGTCGACTAAAACTATGACAAAAAAAGTATTTTTTCACTGACGAAAGCGAAATAAAAACCTAAGCTATGATGATTAAAACTAAGACTAAACTAAGTATGTTGACAGTTTCTTCAGAACAAATCAAAGAACAGAGGGACTAGTGGAGAAGAGATCCATTAGTACTAGAAGACAAGTCATCTTATGTTTGGTGGCTTTCTGAAAATAGCAGATCTACAAGCTTACAAGGCGTCGTGCTGCAACGTGTTGTGAGCTCGCAGATCTTCTTATTTTTCAGCATGCAAACAAGTATAAAATCAGCCATTAAGATGCCATCAAAGTCTGCCAAAATAGTTGACGAAAATCAACTATAGATTTAGGCGACTAAAATGTTATGGTATTTGGTCGACTAAAATAATTTAATTTAATGAAATGTATAAAATGTAATGAAACATTTCTGGCACAGGATCCAATCCTCTACGCCATACTCAACACAATATCAATATGTTCTTTCAGATTGTGACATTCATAATTCACAACGTACTGTAAACAATAAAGATAGCCTCGCGCAGCCAGACGAATCTGCCATAAAAATTGCAGTGATATTGTCTGGCTATATTTCTGTAAAGAAACCTAAAATGACAATCATAAACACACAAGGTGAGTTCTATCTCTTAAGGCTGTCCCCAGCCGCCATTGCACTACTAAACAAAGACAGGCCTATTACAAGACCATGGTTTCTTTTTAGCATGATGTGTTAATAACGTATTTGTCCTCTTTTTAACGTCTTGATTATGTATCATTGTAACGTGTTGATTGAAATCGGATTGCTGTATTTCCCTTCTGCAAAACAAAACGGACCCTCGGGTGCACATACAGAACCTTGACCTTGACCACAATAGCTACCTTGTAAATCCTTCCGTGTTGATTTGTGTGAAATTCATTTCTGAGAGTGTGCAAGTGTATCCAAAACGGACCCGGGAGGGTCCGTTTTGGATACACTTGCACACTCTCAGAGTTGAATTAACACAGAGGATGTGATTGTGTAAGGACAGATTGGTCTAATTGGGATTGTGGTGGTGGTGGTTAGGTTCTGGTAATTGGAGGCCTTTTAAGAGCCAGCAGAAAATCTAGTAATTGCTCTACTGTGACCGATTGTATGTTTTTGGACAGGGCGCTTCCTCTTTTCCCCCGGCTGTCACCTTCGCTGCCTCGTCTCCAGTGGGCGGACAGTCACCACGCACATTTATTTGACTACTGTAACTTGGGTAAATATTTTTTTGAGTTATCTGTACTACTGGTACTGTATTCAGTATTTGTGTTTATGGTGGCCATTTAGGACTTTCTATAATACGCTACCATTCCAAAGACAAACGTTGTACTTTTGAGTCCACTATACATTTCCTTGGAAGGGAAACAAAAGATACACCGCATGAGCTCTATTTCAAATATAATAGCGTGTCTTCAAGCTCACACACTGTACGCCGTTTCAATATTTCAATACAGCAATGCATTGATTTAAAAAAGAAAATGTATACCTTGTAATTTGTACCATTGAATGTATTTTTTAAAAGCATGCACTTTTGAAGTACTCCAGTACTTAAACTAAGTACAAATTTGCCTGAGCAACTTTTACTCATAGCGGAGTAGTATTTGACACGGGGTAACAGCTATACTTTGACTCAAGTACTGAGGTAGAGTACTTGGTCTATACCACCGCTCATCTCTCTCTCTCTCTCTCCCTTTCACGGTGTCCATCCCTTCTGGGTTTGAAGCTCAAGGTAAACGATAGAGTTACCAAGGCCTCCTTCTCTTCTCTCCTCTCTTCTCCCGGCTGCTGTTTTGTTGTTTTGACCCTGCGACGTCGGATGAATTCTTGAATAACAGATCTCGCCGTCCTGGATGTTTTTCACAGAGGCCTCATGCAAAATGAATAGGGATGGCACATTTTATTGAAGTTTGATTTAAACGAGGGGTGGGGGGAGGGAGAAAAGAAAGGGGGGGGGGGGGGGGGGGAGATTCATACAGAGAAAGAGAGAGAGAGAGTCTCAGGGAAAGAGAGAGAGAGAAGGAACCTGTCATAAATTATTTTACTCATATCCAGCCCTGCCGATGTATGTTGGATGGGTAAATAATGCATCAACCAGGCGCATAATTAGGACAACAACACTATTCTTTTCTCCTCACTCGTTGCTCCCAGATAACTACGGTCTTGTTGTTTTATTCCTCTTCCTCTTTAATGGATGCCGAGGCCACCTGATTGATCTGTGGTAAAAAAGAAAAAAAAGCGTATCTCCACTTGGGCGGCGAAAATGGCCTTCGGTGCTCTCCTTGTATACTGCTTGTGCTTGAGTGTGTGTGTGGGTGCGTGCGTGCGTTTGTGCACGTGTGTGTGTATGCACGCACGTGCGTCTGTCTGTGTGTGTGTGTGTGTACTGTAAGTGACTGCATGCACTCAGATGTATTTATATGTTATATTATTTTTCCCTTTGACTTCACGCGTGCATGGCCCCTAAATGATGCTAGGTTATTATTTGAACTGCTCATTATCATTTAGACACCAAATAAGGGGAAAAGGTAATGTGTCCTGGAAGACGGGAAGGCGGCCTCGGTAATGTTTAGTCATCATTGATGTAGATGTACATTGTCTTCAGACTGAGTCATTACTGCCGCCACGCCGGCCCCGCCGCTTGATTCTAACGCCATGTGACAAAAATGCAAAGCGCCGTTAAAAGAACGAGCACAGAAAAAAAACAAAAAAAAACAAGCAAAGAAGGGTAGGTTATTATTTAATGTGAACGCGTTTTTTTCCACCCTCCCTCCCTTCTCCTCTCTCTCTCTCTGTTGCTCTCTCTCTCTCTCTCTCTCTCTCTCTCTCTCTCTCTCTTTTAGTAGGAGATAACACCTTTTGGAGGGGCCGCCTTGAAGCATTACAGCCCAGACAGGATATATGGCTAATCTGCGTCGTTGAGCCATTACGCTACATTTATCAGTGACCCCCCTCTTCTATATCATTACAGTTAAAGTCCATAAAAGTGTGTTTAGACAAAGATGAAGGCATTACCTGCTCAGAAACCCCTAGTGCTATTAGAGGCTTAGGCCTCTGTCGATGTGCGCTGGATATTAAATATCCTTTATCTTAAACTCCCTCTCTCTCTCTCTAAACCCCACCACCTCTCTCTATCTCTCTGTCTCTCTCTCTCTCTCTCTCTCTCCCCCCCCCCCCCCCTTCCCCCCCTCCTCCCCCCCGGCTCTCCGGGTAAGCTGATATCTCATTCGTCCCTGCCTTATTGCCATAGCCGTAATAAATACACAGATATCAATGGGCCAAGTTTGTCCCGGTCTCAAACGATTATGTGAGCCATGCCTCCCGTTGCTGTAGTAGTATTAGGAGGAGGTATATTTATTTATATGGAGAGGAGAGGAGGATGAGGGAGAGGATGAGGGCCAGATACAGTTACAAAGGCAGACGGAGGAAAGGAGCGGAACAGGTTATCCTGTATGCTTAAGGGACAGGCCTCTGTAGGACACACACAGCGCGCGCACGGCGTACGCATGCACGCATGCACACACACACACACACACACACACACACACACACACACACACACACACACACACACACACACACACACACACACACACACACACACACACCTCACACAGGCATGTACTTACATACACATGCACGTGCACGTGCCAGGAGGCACTTGCATACACATCTGCTGTATGTGTGCATACACTGCATACACGCTCGCACAGACAGACAGACAGACAGACAGACAGACAGACAGACAGACAGACAGACAGACAGACAGACAGACAGACAGACAGACAGACAGACAGACAGACAGACAGACAGACAGACAGACAGACAGACAGACACACAGAGGGAGAGCGAGAACCAGATAAGTGCAATGAGAAAGGGAGTCTAGCATGGTGGGATATACTGCACAGTGCACAGGGAAAGATTTAGAGCATTGATTCTCAAAGTCCGGGGACCCCCAGGGGTCCTTGGGGAGGTTCTAGGCTATTCAAGAATAGCAGATATACAAGCTGGCTGAATTCTATTTCTTGAAAATGTTTGGACATTTTTGAATAATCTAGAATGTCTTTCTTTAACATAAATGTTCTCTTCTGGGGAACCCTGGCTCAAAACATTTTCAGATGGGGATCCCTGGATTTTAGAGGAGGGATTGTGATGTCTAAGGTGTTCATCATTGTATTAAAGCACAAAAAAAAAACTTGCTATTCCTTGGACTGTCCAAACCATGAACAACTTATGGCTATAAGATACAGTACAGTATCTAGTACTGTACTGTACTGCAGTGGTTCTCAAAGTGGGGCCCGGGGGCCCACAGTGGGTTCAATAAGAGTCCCCAGCAGAGTAGGCTACTATAGCATCAAAACCTGTTTTATCAACGTAACCCTATAGTAAAATAGACAGTGACCTTGAAAAAATATGAATATTTCTAAAACATTTTAACAGCACAGAATATTGCTGCCGAATAAGTATTAATTTGGTTTCCTTGACATGAAAATGCTTAAAGGGGCACTCCACCACTTTTCAACCTATCTTCATATAATAGGTCCTCACTAATGTTCATGATAAAATATCACAATTCTTTTCTACTCAGTTTGGGTCTCATAGGAGAGCAAATACTTCCTACCGGTGACATCATCAATGGGAAATGCAAGCTAATAGAAACTGCAGGCTTTCTATTCCTGAAAAAGTTTTTTTTTTTTTTTTAATATTATTATTTATTTTTTTTGTCAAACGATGATGTCACCGGTAGGAAGGATTTGACAGCTCTCCTATGAGACCCAGACTGAATAGAAAAAAAATGTGCTATTTTATTATGAACATTAGTGAGGACCTATTATATGAAGACAGGTTGAAAAGTGGTGAACTACTCCTTTAACAACCACTGCTGTACTGTACTCAAATCTGGAACTAAGTACATTCCTCTGTAGACACTCTACACCACATTCTTTCCCTCTACAGTGTAGAGGGAAAGAATAACTATAAACCACTGGGGGAGCTCTGTCGACTAAGTGTATACCGTATAGAGCGTCGCAGCGGAAGTGGATTCCTGGGGTCACTTAATATTCCCCATTCATTTTCGCCATAGACTTTTACAAAAATATTTATAACAATTATGTTAAGCCTCGAACCAAGCCATCCAGGATGGAGGTGAATCATGATCATATAACCTTTGATCCTATGTGAAAACATATTTTAATATTACATTATTTGATATACTACATTTAATAACTACCCTTTGTTTAGTGATTTTCAAAATGTTCTTTTCATAGAAAAAAAGTTTATATGGTCATGATTCACCTCCATCCTGGATGGCTTGGTTCGAGGCTTAACATAATTGTTATAAATATTTGTAAAAGTCTATGGCGAAAATGAATGGGGAATATTAAGTGACCCCAGGAATCCACTTCCGCTGCGATGCTCTATAGCAAAAGTGATCTCAATGTGTTGTCCGGGAACCCCCAGGGGCCCTTGAGGGAGTTCCATGGGTCCCCAGCTAAATGATAGATAGTTATAGGAAACAAATGGACCCTTTTGGTCTGTAACTCAGAGAGTATACAATGTGTACACTCTCAGAGTTAACTGAATGTTGATTTAACAATAGAGTTAGAAATGCCATTAAATGGGGGTCGATAGCCTAATGCATGTTTTCAATAAAAGGCAGCCAACAAAACCTGAGTAACATGTACAAATGTTTTAAGTATAATGCTAGATAGTCGCAGAGTAATGCCTTACTCGTTACTGGTTAAAATAATATACAGTTATTTATTAAATGTAACTTGTTACTGCCCAACACTGCTTTTCATTGGTTCAATATTTATACACATAACACCTTTGACTCTCAAAATGTGTCCTTATGCCTTATGAGCGAAAACAGCCGCAAGCTCACAATGTGTCACCATTCGCTTTGTGAGCTTGCATATTGGCTAATATGGCTATTATCACTACTTTTGAGCGACACTAAAAGAGCATCGACAAAGTAGAGCATTAACTCATTTACTGCCAATCACGTCTTTTCACCTTTTTTTCAAACTCTCTTTTGATTTCTCAGACACAAAGAAATCCAGGAGATCGCGTGATCACAATATTTCCTGCACCGTTCACTTCACGTTTAGTCAATTTGGGGAAAAGCCTGCACCTCGGCTCCATTCTTCTCCTCTGCCTTTTTGGACAGACATGCTATACACCCATAACTAGAGAACGGAAGGTCAAAAAGAAGAAAAAAAAAAAAGAAAAAACGTGGATGTACAGAGAAAACCTCTATTTAGCAACGATCGGGGGATCGATCGCATAAGATACATATTCTGTGACTACTTGAAAAGTTAAGGAAAAACGAAAAATCGCTGGCAGGCTTGGATTATTCAGGCTATTCACTGCTCTGGCAGTGGATGAGAATAAATATGGAGATACAAGGTTTCTTCTCGACAGCAGCGATATCTGTCTTATCTTTAGCATCATCAGTGGAACTGTTCCAGAGAGTATTATACCTGATGACCTACAAGACTACAGACCTCGCTGCTTTTGTTTCTGTCTCCGGGAGGGGTTTGTTCCCATGCACTGGGTTAGGAACTATGTTCAAGTGAATGCAACTATAAAACGATTAAATTAAATTAAACGTTATCAGAGAGCATTGGAATGACATGGTGTTTTAATTCTTTTGAGGTGGATTTTCATTCACCCTGGTGTCATACATTGAATTGCGCCGGAATTTCTCTCTCTCTCTTTCGCCCTCTGCGCGCACATAAAGCACGTACTGTACATGCACGCACACACACACATAACCGCTGGCCCACTTTTATTCTGGTGAGCTTTCCTTTTTATTCTCCCATTCTCGCTCTCTCTCACACACACACACACACACACACACACACACACACACACACACACACACACACACACACACACACACACCGGTCACACACATACCTTCCATCTCACTTACATTTCTTACTCGACGCTCTCCTTTTCTTTCTCCCACACACAGACACAGGGGTGTCACACCAAATTCTGGGCCCTGGGTACAAGGATTCACTGCGGGCCCCCCATGAATGTTAACTATTGAAAAATAGCAGATATACAAGCTCACAGCACGGCACCGAGTGCCGCGCTGTGAGCTTGTAGATCTGCTATTTTTGAAAAATCGTGAAAATGTGTGCAAGAAACCTATGTCAAGGACATAGGTTTTGGCCACGGACCCCGATCTCAAAATATTTAGTTCGAGGGACCCCCAGAAGCAAAATTTGAGTTAGAAATGTTCGCTTAAAAAATACATATATTCAAAGATTTTCACAAATTTTCACAACTTTTCAAAAATAGCAGATCTACAAGCTCGCAGCGCGGCACTCGGTGCCGCGCTGTGAGCTTGTATATCTGCTATTTTTCTATAGATAAAGTTATTAGGGCCCCTCCACCTTGGGCCCCTGTAACTCAGTCCCACTTTCCTACCCCTTGTGACGCCCCTGCACAGACACACGCACGCACACGCGCGCACACACACGCACGCACGCACACACACACACACATGCACAGTCCCACAACTTTCATTACCTCTCAGAGGGCAGCGGCGGTGGCTTGGCAGGGGAGATGGGTGTATATCTCCTAGCTATAACGCACCGTCCCAGGAGTCTGGAGGTCAATGAGATTAACCTATAGCTCCTTTCCTTTCATTACGCACTCCAAATTACACCCACTTACAGACGGCAGCAAGGAAGGAAGGAGGGAGGCTATCACACCGTGCGTACGGGGCTGCTGAGAGAACTATTTTAAAACACCAGCTAGCTCCCTCTGGGTGAATCAATCGCCGCTGAACCTCTTTATTTCTCTTAAGGTTCTTTCTGCCTGTCGCTCCCTGCCAGGGACGTGCTGGGCCCCTGATTCAGCCCGGGAAAAAGAGTTGGAGAGGCCTTAATTTTTTTTTATATATATATATATTTCGTCGTTGTCAGGTGGAAACCTTGTATGTCCAAAACAGTTTGTTTCGTATTTATCATTTTAAAAATGATTTAAACTAGTGAAAACAGCCGATCTACAAGCACACAACGCCTCGCTGTGCGAGGCGTTGTGTGCTTGTAGATCTGCTGTTTTCACTACTTTTGTGCAACGGCCTTGTATGATGAAGCAGGTCTTTGCTTTGCGAAAAAATGTATACATTTGAAACTTGGAGATGCGAGGTTTCTGCCCGACATTGACGATTTACTTGGAACGAAGGCCGACATTTTATTATTATTTTTTTCCTAATGGCCGGCCTGGACCGGCCGGGAATGAACTGGCTGTTCGGGAGTTGTCCCGCTTTTCCCAGTGGCCAGCACGTCCCTGCTCCCTGCACACTGCACTGGTGTGGAGCAAGGTTGTAGGTCCTTATTCACAGGGTTCAAGTTAGGATCCGGAACCACAGGAACCAGATATCCAGCATTACGGAACCGGAATTGGTTCCAGGCACGTGCACAAATAGACATCAAAGGGGGCTTGAGCCCTTGCCCTTTTATCCGTCTGTAAAAAAAGTGCCCTCTCCAGACCATGAATGCCGTTTTCACTATTGTGAAAGAAATACAAATGCCCTCTTTCCGTGCCATAACTAAAGGCAGCATTCCAGAGAATTGCCTCGTCCAAACTCTCCATGCCGTTACGCCACATCTCCAGTATTTACTTGATTATGCTTATATCAGTGTGGTATCAAGCACCGAAAATAGCCGACTGCGGCGCATTGTGAGATTGGAGGTATGCTGTTTTCGATATTTCCACCAAAAGGCCCTTTTAGAAATGTCAGCCCCTGCCTCTCTAACATTTTCTGCATGTCCTTGGTCAGAGCTGGTTATGTGGACTTCATGTCTGCTATACTACCAGTAAGACTCCCTAATCGGGAGATAAGCGACCGTTGTACGCTTATCTCCACAAATAGGCCAAAAGTTTGTTTTACCAATTATTACACTCTATGTGAACATTTACATCAACAAATCCCAAGTACGTCATGGTTTTTTACCCTAGCAACCAACTGTTTACCCTACTAACCAACTGTTTACCATAGCAACCATGTTTTTTACCTTAGCAACCAACTCTTTACCCTAGCAACCAACTGTTTACCACAGCAACCATGTTTTTTTACCCTAGCAACCAACTGTTTACCCTAGCAACCAATTGTTTACCATAGCAACCATGTTTTCTTACCCTACCAACCAACTGTTTACCCTAGCAACCAACTGTTTACCATAGCAACCATGTTTTTTACCTTAGCAACCAACTGGTTACCATAGCAACCACTGTTTTAGACCACTGTTTCTTGCCGGTCTTATATAAGGGTCATTTGTGTACGGTGTGATGTCATACTGATGTCAGCAGTGTGATGTCATACTGATGCGGAGATATGAGCAGGGCAAAGGTGTGACGTGTGACCGACGGACGGACGGACGGACGGACGGACGGCCGGTGGAGGTTTTGATACTAAACTGCGACCTAACTGTCGCAATTACTTTACCAGTGGTTCTCAAACGTTTTAATTTCAGGGACCACCGTAACTCTGAGAGTGTACAGATTTCAGTTGTACACTCTCAGAGTTGCAGACTTCTAAGGACAGCTCTGTGCACTCGAGAGATTCTTTCAACTCACTGTAACTCTGAGAGTGGACAAATCTAACCGCATATTTGTACCCTCTCAGAGCAACAAATGGATGCATTAAAACTGAGAATTTTACTGTGTGTACTGTAACAGATGTGAGTGTCTTCACCCTTTGGATGGACTTTCACTTTTCTGAAACAAACAACACTTAGTTTGAAAAATAGCCTCGTACAGCAACTCACTTAACTGTAAACACGTTATGTTATTTATTACGTAACTTCTCTTTAAATGCTGAAATGAGAGGACCATAATTCAAAGAAATACCTTTGTCTTTAAATAGTGAACGGTGTGTTTAGATCACTCGTGGAAAAAAAAAGAAAAAAAAAACAGCCTAGCGAGATTTACTGTGTGGAGAGCTTTGCACAAGTTGTCCCAGATAGTTGGCACAATATCACCTGGCATATTCTGCCTACTTCTTCTGTTTTACATGTCAAAGGTAGTAAATAAGGTTTAGATTCTAGAACGTTAAAAACTCTATATCTGATCATGCCAAGAACTTGCAGATTCTTCTGTGGTTAGGTTAGATTGTGTACAGCATTCTGGGTTCATTTTTGGAATAGTCATTCTGATTCATTCAGTGATGCATTGATGGTGAAATAATAGAGAAATCAATCCAGGCACATGCACACATTGACATCTGTGCCCTCTCCAGACCATGAATGCAGTTTTTACTATGGTGAAAGAAATGCAAATGCCCCTCTTTCCATGCCATACCTGAAGGCAGCGTTCAAGAGAATTGCCTTGACCAAACTCTCCTGAACTTGAATGCAGCATCTTATGTTGAATGAATTGCCCTCTTTACAGTATCCATGCCCTCACACCACATCTCTAGCACTATAGTTTAGTGTGGTATGAAGCACTGTGAAAATAGCCGACCTCCAAGCTCACAACGCCTCGCAGCGCGACCATAGACTGTAGAAAAATATGGACGAAGCGAAGCTATTGGTTTCTATGCAGCGCAAATGTCCCTTTCTACCCCTTGGAATGGATGTCGCCATCATAGAATTGTAAAGGCATCAGAGATGCTATTGGCTGCCAACGGTCACGTGCAACCGCAGGGATACATGGGAGAATGTGGTCGGAGCCTCCCGAAATACAGCACACAAAGAAGAACACAGCCGGCTGGTATCAGTTTAGTTGGCCACGCCCCCCCGCAACTTTATCATTTATTTTAAAATACATTGGACCACATTTCGACAAAACAAATATGATGGTGATTGAAAGGCAATTTTTAACTAGCGATAGGAACCATACAGTATTCATGAAAATGTCAATTAAGGTTAGAAAACGAAAGGGGAAAATGAATGGGATCCAATGGAGGGCAATTCTTTTTGCGATCGGCCGGGGGGGAAAACAGCGCAACTAGCGGCCAATCATAGGAAGTTTTAGTTCCGTATTGGAGTCATTTTAAATCGGCAGAACTATGCCCCTGAGCGCGACGCGTTGTGAGCTTGGAGGTCGGCTAATTTAGATATTTCCACCAAAAGGCCCTTTTCGAAATTCCAGCCCCTGCCTCTCTAACATTCTCTGCACGTCCTTGCCATCAAGGACTCCTGGGTGCCCAGACCGCAGTTTGGGAACCACTGTTCCCAAACTGTGTCCTGAGCCGGGGCCCACTAGTGAGCCACGAATAACTGCCAAAACACTATAACATTCATTAAAATGATATGATATAAAAATATGACGTTATTTCTTTTCTTGAAAACCTTTTCATGTGATAACCATAAATACTTCTTGGTCCGAGCCAGAACACAATGAATCGATTGATCATTAACTCTTTTACTGCTTCGGACGTTCCCGTTCGTCCCAATTTTCAACCCAGCTCGTTGCCAATACGGCTCGTTCTTTTTACCTTGTCTGATGACTGTAAGCTGATGAGGGGTCGCGCCGCCGTGTACAGTAAAAACATCTCCCGTAACGCTGTTCTCAAAAATCCACCGCACGTTAGCAATAATGGAGTCCCAAATCACTTCCTGGCTGTTTTCTGTGGATCTGATCTAGAAAATGCATTTCTATGCTCTGAATGGATGGCAAGCAAAGTGGCCCAATTCACATGAATTCTTTGCATAAGGCTGCCCTCTGCCGCCAGTTTGGCTAAAGTACACATATGGGCGTTGTATTGTAAAAAGAATTAGTATAAAATAATCAATAGATAATTTTCTATAACATCGCAAAGGTAAGCTGCTTTTTGCTGGCACCAGCCCCAATAAATAAATTATAAGTCTGGGCGTAGAACTGTTAAAATAGACATGATGTGAGGTTGCATGACGTGGCCCTCCCATCTGACCTCTTAACCCTTAAAACGGCACATGCTGACTGGCTGTCTGGCTCGCTGTCTGGACGTGTACACCTTTTTTTTACGGTCTATGGGTTTGGAATAAAAAAATGTTTCATGATTTTCTCTAACTCACTGTAAGTTAGTTCTGTTTTGATTTGTAGAACACCATTGCAATGTGTAGCCAGTTCTTGTTAACCTGTGGTTACAGTTGCTTTGTGGTTCTGTATGGATCAGTAGAGAGAGAATGATACCCAGTGACGTGCTGGGCCCCTGATTCAGCCCGGGGAAAAAGAGTGGGAGAGGCCCTCATTGCGTGCTATAGAGAGAGATCTCTCTATAGCGCTGCTGCTGCTACTCAAAGATTTGCCATTTCAGATCATGACAATTGACAAGCCAATTGCATGAGTTGTATTTCGTCGTCCAAAACCGTTTGTTTTGTATTTATCATTTAAAAAATGATTTAAACTAGTGAAAACAGCCGATCTACAAGCACACAACGCCTCGCACCGCGAGGCGTTGTGTGCTTGTAGATCTGCTGTTTTCACTATTTTTGTGCGACGGCCTTGTATGATGAAGCAGGGCTTTGCTTTGCGAAAAAAATGTACAAATTTGAAACTTGGAGATACGAGGTTTCTGCCCGACAGTGACGATTTACTTTGTTGGCCGCCCAGCCCACAAAATGGAACGAAGGCCGACATTTTATTATTTATTTATTATTGTTTCCTAATGGCCGGCCTGGACCGGCCGGGAATGAACCAGCCGCTTTTCCCAATGGCCAGCACGTCCCTGATGATACCGTTGCTGCCTGAGTTAAGGATTGTATTTCCACAGAGGCCACCCACCCACACCCACACACACACACACACACACACACACACACACACACACACACACACACACACCAAACCTGGGTGTTTGTGTACATTCAATAGTAGTGGTCAACCGATTATCAGATGTGGGTCGAGCTTCATCTCCAATATTCATTATTCCTCTATTATTACAGCCATTGGCTGTTTGAACTGATATCCCTCGTTTGTTTTTTTGCGGAATTTGGGATTATTGAGTTGATGTGGCGTGCAGAGACTGAGCAAGAGGGAACTGCTCATCTTTTATCTAGTTTATTGAATGTTTGTGCCTGCTGGGAACTCTGAAGTTATTTTGTTGAATATTTTTGTGTCATTTAATTCTTTTAACAGTAATTTTGTACTTGACGAAATGACGATGTTGAACTCGGCCATTATCTTGCTCGATTGTTAATATTCGCTATTGGCCGAAAGCAACTGCAGCTATGAATTTCGTATTATTTGTAAGGTGTTTTGTATAGAAGTCCAACAAAATGAGCTATTTTATATATCATCACTGTCGGGCAGAAACCTTGTATCTCCAAGTTTCAAATTGGTGCGCCTATTTATTTCGTAAAGTAAAGCCCTGCTTCATCATACAAGACTGTCGCACAAAACTAGTGAAAATAGCAGATCTGCAAGCACATCTGTGTGCTTGTAGATCGGCTTTTTTCACTAAATTAAATCGTTTTTAAAACGATTAATACAAATGAACGGTTTTGGACATACACGGTTTCCACCAGACGACGACAACAACAATATGGCTATATTGCTATTGGGTTTGGTTGTAAGCTTATGCTTAACATTAAGCTTTGATTAGCTGAATGTAGGGTTGTATCTGCACACGGCTAATCAGCTGGAGCCTAAGAGCAGGGCATGACTGATGGAGCGGGGGGGTCTGGCTGCATGGTGGTGGGTGGGTGTGACTGAGTGGGGAGAACAACCAGCTCATATCACTTCCTGGTTATGAATAGCCTCCCTGGAAAGGTCAGCGCCATGACAACCCTGTGATGGATGTCACCGACGTCCAATTAAATCCTTCTAAAAAAAGGAGCCTGGGAGGCTCTTGTGTTTGTGCTTATTAAATATAAAAGGGCCAAATCAAAAGTCTCAGGCCTGCTTCTCTGTGCTTAATGCATTAAGATCGGCAACGCACTATTACGCTTCATTACCTTAACCATTATTTTATGCTTTAGCT
Organism: Nannobrachium achirus; assembly: GCF_963921795.1. NCBI lineage: Eukaryota > Metazoa > Chordata > Actinopteri > Myctophiformes > Myctophidae > Nannobrachium > Nannobrachium achirus. Next base: position 60,689,690 of record NC_137816.1, on the reverse strand, counting down.
ATTGAAAAATAGCAGATATACAAGCTCACAGCGCGGCACTCGCTTGTAAATATGCTATTTTTGAAAGAATCTTGAAAATTTCCTTGAAAAGTCCTTGAATATTTTTCACCCAATTCTATAAATGTCTTCAAAATCTTTCTTCTAAATCAGTGGTTCTCAAACCTTTTCATGTCAAGGACCCCCAAAATGATATGTATTCGGCTAGGGACCCCCATCTCAAAATGTTTACTTCTAGGGACCCCCAGAAGCAAAATTTGAGTTACAAATGTTACATATATTCGAGGTTTGTACAACTTTTCACAACATTTCAAAAATAGCACTCAGTGCCACGCTGTGAGCTTGTATATCTGCTATTCTTCTTAAGTATTACATAATGCCAAGTCTTAATGGGTTAATGCCGAGCAGGACAACAGAGAGCCTTTTCTTTTTTTTTTCCTTCCCTTGTTCTTGTTTTTTTTCCTTCTTTTTTTTTCAATTCCTCAATTATTCATGTTTTTGATGAGGGGGTCAATAAGGGGAAGAACGCTCGTTATGAATGTTTGGAGGCGAGCGCAAAGGTCACTACGCACACACAGACACGCGCGCGTGCACAGGCGTGCACACACACACACACACACACACACACATGCGCACGGATATACACAACTTTTCAGACCTTTCAAACTTTTTTTTCCTCTTTGTCTCTTTCTTGCTGGATAAATAGAGGAGAGCAAAGAGCCATGCTCCTGTGCAGGGGCGTCACACCAAATTCTGGGCCCTGGGTACAAGGATTCACTGCGGGCCCCCCATGAATGTTAACTATTGAAAAATAGCAGATATACAAGCTCACAGCGCGGCACCGAGTGCCGCGCTGCGAGCTTGTAGATCTGCTATTTTTGAAAAATCGTGAAAATGTGTGCCAAGAAACCTATGTTTCTATGTCAGTGATGCTCAAACTTTTTCAGGTGAAGGACCCCCCCATCTCAAAATATTTAGTTCCAGGGACCCCCCCAGAAGCAAAATTTGAGTTACAAATGTTCACTTAAAAAATACATATATTCAAAGATTTGCGCACATCTTCACGACTTTTCAAAAATAGCAGATCTACAAGCTCGCAGCGCGGCACTCGGTGCCGCGCTGTGAGCTTGTATATCTGCTATTTTTCAACAGCTAAAGTTACTAGGGCCCCTCCACCTTGGGCCCTGGTAACTCAGTCCCACTTTCCTACCCCTTGTGACGCCCCTGCTCCTGTGCCTTGAGGAACGCAAATATTTGTTGCCCAGTTGTCAAAGCTTTCTTTCTGTGTGTCCTCCCTCTCTTTCCCTCCCTCCCTCCCTCCCTCCATCTCTCTCTCTCTCTCTCTCTGTCTCTCTCACCCACCCACACAAACACAAACACAAGCTGCATTGAGGAAAGTGGGACAGTCAAGCAATGAATAAGGGGAAACTTGTTTTTATTTGTGTATCAGCTGGCCCTTTGAAACTTCCAGTTCTTGCACTTGTGCACAACATGCTTGCACACAGGCATGCGCATGCATGCACACACACTCCTGAACGCACGTGTGCGCACGCACACACACACACACACACACACACACACACACACACACACACACACACACACACACACACACACACACACACACACACACACACAACCCTGTTCCACTCGGTGGTTCCACTATACTACACAGTGAAATCCTCAGTTTTGATTTAACTCAGAGAGAGTACAGTTGTGACCAAATGGACGTGTATAACCGTATAAGGGTCCATTCGGTTACATTCGCACACTGTCAGAGTTACAAATGGATAAACTATTAGTTCATGCTCAGCGTTAAACGCTGAGCGTTTTCACTGTGTAAAATGTGTAAAAGTAGCACATTTCCAGTCCAACAGTCTCTCACTTTTTAAGCCTACCTCTGTTTGAACTTATGCTTTTCTTTTTTTCCCCCTGCTGCTCTCTTGTGTATCCACTCTGAAATTATAGATGGGGATAATAATAATAATGTCATTTTGCAGCGGAATCTCAGTCATTACCTGCAGTAAAGTGCTTCTAATTGATACCACCAGAGAGATAATGATTGCAATGCCCTCCAGGAACATATTATTGCAATATTAACCTTTGTATATACTTTTATGCAGAAGACTCGGGCACATTAAGGGATCTGTAAATCTTACTTGTGCGGCGTAATGCCATTACAAAAAAATGGATACTCGGAGGTGTGCCCTTTTCCTGATTAAGTGTGTCCAGGGGTTTCGCGGCCATCGTCAGGAAATGGATGACATGGACGTGCAATTTCCTGCGTCCTCTCCTCTTCTTTTACCGGCTAAAGGTTCCCCTCTTTGATGTTCACGCGTGCGCGACGCGTGTACAGTATGCGTGCGTGCGTGCAGTACACGCTCATCTAGTCCAATGGTTCTCAACCTCTGGGTCGGGACCACCAGGGGGGTCCCCAAATTATTCTGGGGGGGTCCCCAGATGATTAACTTAATGTGAAATGTTGTTTTCTCACTCAACAGTAAACAAACCAACATAAAGTTTATGTTTAAAGAGGGCATATGCACATTTCTAAAGTGACAATTTAAGGACTTTTTAATTTTTAACAAATTTAATATTGGCCAAATTGTCAAATATTAGAGGCAGAAATTGTGAAAATAGCAGAACTACATGCTCACAATGCCTCACAACGCGAGGCGTTGTGAGCATGTAGATTTGCTATTTTCACAATAAAACCGTGTCAACGCTTAGTGCTCGTCTGGGTGAGAGGTCCCCAGTTAAAATCTGATTATTTTGGGGGTCATATTAAGGTTGAGAACCACTGATCTTGTCAGTGGTGGAAAAGGTACACACATTTCTTACTTAAGTAAAAGTATCAATACCGCAATTTAGAATTCAAAATGTACTTGAGTAAAAGCACGAAAGTATTGGCATCAAAATGTACTTAAAGTACCAAAAGTAGAAAGTAGTCATTATACAGAATGTCAATGAAATGTATTCAAATCTTTGGAAAATGTGACGGCTGTTTTCAAATGGCCAAAATGTAGTACAGGAGGTTAGTGTATGTTTTGTAATAATAATCAAAATCTACGTAAATCTAAGTAATCTAGTATTTGCCTGTCATGTATTTGCCATGTTCATGCTTGCACATGCATGTCTTGTCATCCTCATGCATCTCGGTATGTCTCCTTTTCTATGTGTGTGTGTGTGTGTGTGCGCGTGCGTGCGCGTGCACGTGCACATTTCTGGGGTTTGACCGGTACACAGCGTGGCAGCTGTCCTGCACTCCGCTGGACTCCCCCAGAAACAACGGCCACATCCAAAATAGTGTCTATTTTTGGCCACAAGGCCTTCGCGGTGATAATTGGCCTCGCCGCGGCCACAATGCCACCGTGGAAAACCAGGGGGGCAAAACCTTTTTTCTCTCAATGTTCCTGTGGCACCGCGGCACTGCATATCTAATTATTATGGTGGGAAAAGACAAATCCTGCCATCAGATTAACCCATTTAGAACGGGTACACTGTATTGTGTATCATTATTTTATGTTTTAACTATTGAAAAATAGCAGATATACCGAGTGCCGCGCTGCGAGCTTGTAGATCTGCTACGTTTGAAAAAAACGTGAAAATTAGAATTTTGACCCGATTCTATAAGTGTCTTTTGAATCCTTTTTAAGGTTTTTTGAAAAACCTATGTTTCTATTGTCAGCAATCTGGCCAGCCATCGTCAAAGAAAAGGTCCTTTTCACTTAACTGGAGCTCAGGTAGTCTGTTCTTGAGAGACTACTATGTCAGTGGTTCTCAAAACTTTTCATATGAAGGACCCCAAAAATGATATTTATTTGGCCACGGATCCCCATCTCAAAATATCTATAGTTCCAGGGACCACCCATGAAGCAAAATTTTAGTTACAAACGTTCGCTTTGAAAATACATTATATTCAAAGATTTGCACACATTTTTCACGACTTTTTCAAAAATAGCAGATCTGCAAGCTCGCAGCGCGGCACTCGGTATATCTGCTATTTTTCAATAGTTAAAACATAAAATAATGATACACAATACAGTGTACCCGTTCTAAATGGGTTAATCTGATGGCAGGATTGTGTGTGTGTGTGTGTGTGTGTGTGTGTGTGTGTGTGTGTGTGTGTGTGTGTGTGTGTGTGTGTGTGTGTGGCGTATCTTAACTCATCTAGTGCCATTCGCGAGATGTCTCGCGAAATGTACTCGAGTATCTGTAGTGCCATTCACGGGATATCTCGGGAAAAGTAATAGATTACTGTAACGGCGAGTACATTACCGAGAAGAATGGCCGGCGGTCCGGAGACGAAATCCGTCGCTGATTTCGCATCATCACGGCTCCACGAGCACAAAATAGTCCCATCCATAACATTGAGGTGGACGGGGGATCTCATCTTTAATGTCCATTATCTCAAAACTACACTTTAGAAGCTAGGATGGAGGCAGATGCTCGCTTATGTTACACAGTTATAAAAGCTCCCGGTCGGCCATTACACAACTCCACGTGGACACGGATCGGTTCCGGCGCACAATCCGATGACGTCAGACCGGAAGTGATTGCGCGGTGGACTTCTGGCCTTCAAAATAAGACAACGCAAGTGAATGGGACTTGAAGGAGGCACTTTGGACATTATAATCCGTTAATGTCTGGGGCTCAGAATGAGTTAAGACCTGGTAACAAATCTTTGTGTGATAGAAACGTATTTTTCTCCTATGAACCGCTTGAACCCAGCTATAGCGTCCATATTCTGAGAACTTTAGCCGAAAATAGCCAATCTACAAGCTCACAACGCCTCGCAACGAGTTTGTAGATCGTCTATTTTCGGCAAAGAGGTTCGGTGTAGAGGGAGGAAAGAGCAGACTAACCCTGCAAGGCCCAGCGTTGCTTTTTGGCAACGTTTTTTAAATCATTTTAAAAAAAATGTTATAGTTAGTTTTCCTGTTCTTTTTTCCCATTAACATCACCATTAAATCCTATTGTTTAGTATTACAATGCCATTGGCCAGGATATAAATACCCCCCACAGGGGCTGACATTCACACCTCCCAGAGAAGTTGAAATTCCAGCGTCTGGACGAACAACATCTCACTTTTTAACTGAAGCTATTCCTCACAAAAACAGAAGTAAAATGCCTGTAATATTTTTTTCGTGATCATTAGAATGTCTAGAACATGTACATATGTTAATATTGTGAAAAATATCCCCAAAATGCAAATTAGAGCATAATTTATGATTTATGATGTATGGCTATAAAACCTTACAAAAACATTATTAATTTTTTAACATTACATTTTCCTGTGATTAGGACTCCTACAACACCATCTGATTTTTTTCAATTTTTTTTGGCCAGTAGAAATTAATTCGGGCCTTGCAGGGCTAAGTACAGAGTGAAAGGTCAAGTTTATTAAGCATTGACGGTTCAAGTGGTAAAATATCTGGGAACACACATTTACATGAACCCAAAATACACTGATGATTGTGCTGTCAAACGATGAAACTATATGGAATCTATGGGTTGTGGGGGTCCCTGCTTCATCTCTCTCTCTCTCTCTCTCGACTATGGGGTCCTTGGCCTGAAAACGTTGAAGACCCCTGCTCCAGAGAATGGGATGTATAACTCTGAATCCTCCAGAGTCCTGCTGGGTTGGTCGTGTGTCCGTCCGTCCCCCCCTCCCCACTCCCCACACACATACATGTACGTCAACCTCCTGTAATAGCGGGCCTCAACCTCTGGTGGGCACTGTATGGAGCAACAACCTGTGGGGAAGGATTACACTGGTAATGTATCATTTATACAGAAAGCTTCCGGCTACATAGCCTTGAGGCCTTGTGAAAGATATTCCCATGATGCACCCTGTGGCACGGAGATGCACACTTAAGTTTTTGAAGGTGCTTCCATGGACAAAGAACACAATGTATTCTTAGGGAGTCCTACATTTTTTAGTCGCGGCGAAATGACTGAGGATAGTTGCTCTCCATCAGCCATGACCTGAGCAACACACACCTGCTCGCTATTTAAGCAAGTTCTTTTATGGTTATAGTGCTGCTGCCGTGGAGATCCAGTTCCTCCTCCTCGTTCAAAGGTACAACAGCTATATTTATGGTGGTGCCTGGCACGGCATTAATAACACTCAACTTACCAATTGTTGCTTCCTTCCTCCCCCAAAATGCCCTCGCTAATCCCTCATCTACTGTACAGCCAAATTGAAAAAAGAAAAAAAAGGCATCCTTTCTTATTTCCAAGGATAGGAGATGGCCTGGAAAGATAGATGCCCGCTGAAGAATTTACTGTGTTTAGTGGTTCATCTCATGCCTTGTAACACAAGGCCCACTTGTCCTTGGCCATGGCTTGTTACAAATAACCCACATAATTCCCACGGGCTCGGAGATAATTCACTGATAATTTAAGGCACTGGTACTGTGTTGCGTTTTTTCTCTCCCCTCTGACAGAACACCCAGAACATTCCTTTGTTGTTCAGACTCTATTGTTTCCCCTGCTGTTCCTGAGCTGACATTAACCTAGTAAAGCGTTGCCTTTGTTCCGGGGTAACGGGAGACCGTCGCTGCAGTGTACACACAGAGGTTAGTGTGACGGAGCCCTTTTGTAATGTGGCAGCACCTTGCCCGCACTTCAGCCAGCGATTAGGCTCCTCTGTTTACAGCCGGCATTATCTACTGATTTAAGGAAGTGATTCTGAATGAGGTTAAGGAGGTGTGTGTGGGTCATTGTCTGGTTTACAGTATAGCCCAAGGGGTCTTCAACAGGGGGTCCGGGACCCCTAGGGGGTTCTCAAGGTTACTATAGGGGGTCCTCCAAATATTTGAGTGATAGAAACTTTTTTCTTCTTTTTGATATTAACCACTTGAACCCTAGTGTCCATATTCTGATAACTTTAGCTAAAAATAGCAGATCTACAAGCTCACAACGCTTGTAGCTCACAACGCCTCGCTAAATCATCTATTTTTGGCAAAGAGGTTTGGTGTAGAGGGGAAAAAGAGCAGACTAAGTACAGAGTAAAAGGTCAAGTTTATTAGGTAATGATGGCTCAAGTGGTTAAATATCTGTTGACAAATTGACATAAATCCCCCCCCAAAAAAAGAATAATGATTGTGCTGTCAAATGATTAAACTATATGGAATCTATGAAAAGGTTGTGGGGGTCCCTGCTTCATCTCTCTCTCTCAACTAAGGGGTCCCTGGCCTGAAAACGTTGAAGACCCCTGCAGTAGCCCATATGGATGTGCCATGAGCGCCGACCACAACGCTGTCTGGAAAGGTTCCAGAGGGCAGGGGAGGAGATGCTAAGGGAGGAATGGAGATATTGAAATGGGATGAGAAGAGAAGAGAAGAGAAGAGAAGAGAAGAGAAGAGAAGAGAAGAGAAAAGCGGAGCACAGGAGGGTAAAGCCTCTATCAGAGTCCAGGGTGAAGAGCTATTCACTTCACCGCGTTGTAGTTTCCTAGCTGTCACCTAGGCTTTGTTATGTATTTTTAGGTGATAGCAAGAAAACTACACCGCGGTGAAGTGAATAGCTCTTCACCCTGGACTCTGATAGAGGCTTAAGAGTAGAGGAGAAAAAGAAAAGGCTATGGAAAGTATACGGTAGGAGAGCACGGGGGAGAGGGGAGTAATCACGTGCGTCCGGCGGAGGTCACCACTGGTCTTCAGGTTCTAATTATGTGCTAATAGCCACTGAGGAGGTCATTTGCAGCCATTACCCAGCGCCTGTAGGTAGTTAACGGCCCACAGCATAACCCGGCCTCCTTAATGTTCCCTGCGAGGCCGTTAGCGCTCCGTCACCAGCCAGCTAGCTGCCTCGTTACCGCGATTAGAAACCAATTGATAGGTAATAGTAAAATATGATGGCACACACTATCCAGGAAATATGGACTCCGGTGGAAAGGTGAGGAGACAGGGGGGGGGGACGGCAGTGGTGGTACAAAGAGACGGTGCCCACTCGCTCCCACAGGAGAACACAGTTTGTGGATGTTGGAGGTGGCTCGAGATAGGGCAGAAATCACTGACTGACTGACTGACTGACTGACTGACTGACTGACTGACTGACTGGTGGACGGAATATCTCACTGGAGGGAGGCAGTGTTGTTTTTGACAGCAAATTTTGATTTAGTTTTAGTCATAGTCTTTTGAATAAAATGTCATTTAGTTTTAGTCATAATTTAGTCACCTGAAAAGTTTTAGTTTTAGTCTAGTTTTAGTTGACTAAATATAAGATTTTAGGGCGACTAAATCTACAGTTGATTTAGTCGACTAAAATGTATTTTGGCAGGCCTTGATGGCATCGTAATGACTGATCTTAGATCTTAGATCTTGACACTTTGTTGTGTGCTGAAAATAGCAGATCTACAAGCTCACAATGCGTCGCGCTGCGACGCGTTGTGAGCTTGTAGATCGGCTATTTTCAGCATGCAACACCTGAGAGCAACCAAACATAAAATGACTCTTCTCCACTAGTCCCTCCCTAAAGTTTTAGTCTAGTTTTTATTTTGTTGACAAATTGTCAATATATTTAGTCTTAGTTTTAGTCACCACAGCTTAGTTTTTGTTTAGTTTTTATTTAGTTTTCATCAGTGAAAAAAACACAGTCGACAAACATTTTTCGTCATAGTTTTAGTCGACGAAATCAACACTGGAGGGTGGGGACCACAGAAGTTACATCTTGCATACGTGAACCCTATAGCATCCCAATTCTGGGCATGTTATTGTCATACTGTAGGTCAGTGGTTCTCAACTTGTGGGTCAGGGCCCCCAGTGAGGACGTGAGTTTTTTTTTTGGGGGGGGGGTCCCCAGATGGTTAGCTAAATGTTAACATTGTTTTCTCACTCAACAGTAAATAGACCAACATAAAGTGTACAGAGGTTATCTGCACATTTCTAAAGTAATTTAAGGACTTTTTAAGACCTAAAATGACAAATTAAACTTTGGCCAAATTGTAAAAAAAATGTGCAGATCTAGATCTGCTATTTCCACAATAGAACCGTGTTATACAAAATGTAATGCCTCAACTCTGGTGCTCGTCAGGGTGGGGGGGGTCCCCAATTAAAGTATGATTCTTTTGGGGGTCGTGGCCTGAAAAGGTTGAGGACCACTGTTATAGGTGAACGTTTGGTCTCAGCGCTCACGCCGTCACGCGACACATGGCGAGTTTGCAGATTGGATATTTTCGGTGATGGGATTCGGTGCAGAGGAGGGGGGGGGGAGGAGGGGTCCCCATACATGTCCCGGGGGGGGGGGGGGGACTCCGGTCAACGAAACAAGACTCGGTGGACCCGCAAGGACAAGCAACACGGCAGAATCTACGGGATGTGACATGGTAGTCCAGAGGCTGTAACAGCGCTACCCGGTGTCCTCGAACGTGGCTGTCAGTATCATGTACGTTTATGGGCTCAACAGCGCCGGATGGATGTACTCAGTGTAACTCCCAGCTCACTTGAGACATGATCAGACTTGTCTGTCAATCCGAGGAGAAGGCTTTGAGCGTTTGGCCTAATTGTCAACCCATGGCTCTAATTTGTGAAGTCAGCCGTCGTCGAAAAGCATCCCGTCCCGCTCCACTTTATTGATATGATGTGCTGTTGGCAATGTTCGTATTGATCTTGTCGTTTGGGCTTACATTAGAATGATGTCATGCTTGCTCACAAGCTTACACTCCCTATGCATGTACTCGCGTGCGTGCTAGCACACACGCTCGCACACACACACAGACACTCACTCTCTCTCACTCACACACACACACACACACACACACACACACACACACACACACACACACACACACACACACACACACACACACACACAATTGGTTTATTTTTCCATAGTCGGTGATGAATCGCACAGAGATATTTTAGGCTGACCGTAATCATTATGAAGTCCCTGGTGCTGAGCATTGTTTCTAATCAATTTGAGTCAGATGTTTTCATTTAGATTTACTTTATTTTATTTTCGGAGACATTGATTCATATGATTTAAATTAGTCTCAGGCCAGTTATTGTTCAGAGGCGATATGCTTCCTGCATGGTCCCCCCGCATCTAGCCTGTACAAGTTCCATCTTGACTATACACGTTGTCCCTATACCAGCAGTGTTTCTCAAAGTGGGGTCCATGGCATCCCACCAACATTTTGTAATACAGCGTCACAATTATTTTGACCACATATTTCATGTGTTGGCTATTCAAAAATAGCACATACAAGATTGTTTTTAAACAAATCTTCTCTTGTGGGGGTCCCCGACACAAAACGTTTTCCAGGGGGCATGTTGGTGCAGTCGGTAGTGCTGTCACCTCACAGCTAGAAGGTCCTGGGTTCGATTCCCGCTGGGGACGCTGTGGGTGCTGGGGGCGTGTTCTCTCCTCCGTGGCATCAGTGCCCATAACCTAGGTGGGGTTGGCCAAAGGGCCTTTCTGTGTGGAGTTTGCATGTTCTCCCTGTGTCTCCTAGGGCAGGTACCCTCACAACACCCTAACCCTGATGGAGGGGAAAGAAACTGGTTGGAATAACGTGTTCCTTCCATGCGCTACGTCCAACCGGGGAAACTCCCCCCTGTCAGGTGAAAAGAAACGACTTGGACTCCTCATGCATAGAAGGAAGTATGAGGTCAGTCCGTTGTCTCCCCAGGTTGGCAGAGGGAGTGTAGCGCCCAGGATTACATTAGATGATTGACAACAGGTGAAAAAATTGGTTACAAATCGTGGGATAAAAATGTAAGTAAAAATAAATAATCGTTTTCTGATCGGGTTTTCCACAGCCAAATGCATATAAATTTGGGGGGGGGGGGGGTCCTTGACATGAAAAAGGTTTGAGAGCCACTACGCTCCCTATAGAACCCACAGATCTGTCAGTGATCAAATCGCTCCTGCTCGGCTCTAAATATTTGCCTGTGCTGTATTTGTGCGAGAGTTTCATTAACGATTGCGACTGACAAACATGAACACTCGCTGACCCCGGTCACGGGGGGGAAAACGGCGGAGACAGTAGTGCAGTATTTGTTGAAATGTGAAAAGGCTTCACATAAGGAACTGATGTCACCAATAACGAGAAGAGCGTGGTGAGAATGAACGTGGCGTGGCGAGCCCCGCTCGCTCTATGGCCAGGCCGCTCCTGGCCAGGGGCGTCACACCAAATTCTGGGCCCTGGGTACAAGGATTCACTGTGGGCCCCCCATGAATGTTAACTATTGAAAAATAGCAGATATACAAGCTCACAGCGCGGCACCGAGTGCCGCGCTGCGAGCTTGTAGATCTGCTATTTTTGAAAAATCATGAAAATGTGTGCAAGGAACCTATGTCAAGGACCCCCAAGATGATATGTATTTGGCCACGGACCCCCATCTCAAAATATTTAGTTCCAGGGACCCCCAGAAGCAAAATTTTAGTTAGAAATGTTCGCTTAAAAAATACATATATTCAAAGATTTTCACACATTTTCACAACTTTTCAAAAATAGCAGATCTACAAGCTCGCAGCGCGGCACTCGGTGCCGCGCTGTGAGCTTGTATATCTGCTATTTTTCAATAGATAAAGTTATTAGGGCCCCTCCACCTTGGGCCCCGGTAACTCAGTCCCACTTTCCTACCCCTTGTGACGCCCCTGCTCCTGGCTCTCGTTTGGGGCCTTGTCAGAACATGAAAGTGTAATTGATACAAATTCTAAAGCTTTAATTTTTAAAGTTTACAGTCGCGAGGTTCAGAGAATCAGATTGTTTAAAATTGCACTCACTCCCTTTTCATTAAAAAGCGGGGATAGTCTGAAAACATTGTTCATCAAAGGTCTGCAACAAATTAGACTTTGAGAAACTCAATTTGAAGTAAAGAAAGGCTTTTTCCCCCCTCTCCCCCTTGAGTGAGAGCCAGAGTCTTTGCAGTGTTTGCATTATATATAAACTGGGCACAATATCTGGGTTTAAAGACGCATGCAGTCATACAGACAGAAATGCAGGGGAGAAGTGTATACACACACACACGCGCGCGCGCGCGCGCGCGTGCACGCACACGCACACACACACACACACACACACACACACACACACACACACACACACACACACACAAGCACACACGCACACACACGCACACACACGCACACGCACACACTCTCCTAGTGTACAAACAGTGTACGCAAATACTGTATGCACGAATATACGCACGCACGCACGCACGCACGCACGCACGCACGCACGCACGCACGCACAAACATACTGTATGTGGAAAACATATACATACACACCAGTGTCTCCTCACACACCTTGTGTGCATACGAAGACACATAACACAGACACACACACACACACACACACACACACACACACACACACACACACACACACACACACACCAAAACGCTCCCTCCTCCAACCACCACATGCACAGACTTTGGTACAGGCCTCCCCCAAAAAAATGTTACAGACAAACGACAACACGGAAAAAGCCGTACTATACTATCATGTTGCACCCATGAAGCTTGTTGTGTCTGCCTGCTAATGGTTGAAATTAGCCTGAAAGGCCTCTCTGGAGACTCGCAAGGGCCAGGGCAGTCATGGCTATATAGAGCTGAGACACTGAGGAGAGAGTCAGAGAGAGGGAGAGAGAGAGAGAGGAATAACATCTTAACTCTCAAATACCTGGAACGTGCCCGAGTCGCGTTAGATTTGAACCACTTTAGCCATTATTTTATGCTTTAACTATTGAAAAATAGCAGATATACAAGCTCACAGCGCGGCACCGAGTGCCGCGCTGCGAGCTTGTAGATCTGCTATTTTTGAAAAATCGTGAAAATGAGTGCAAGTCTTTGAATATCTTTGACCCGATCTTTGACCCGACTTCTAAATCCTTCTTCTAAATCATGTTGTTCTCAAACTTTTTCATGTCAAGGACCCCCAAAATTACAGGTATTTGGCCACGGACCCCCATCTCGAAATATGTTGTCCCAGGGACCCCCCAGAAGCAAATATTTGAGTTACAAATGTTCGCTTTTAAATAGATATATTCAAAGACTTGCAAAGAAATATCATGATTTTTTCAAAAATAGCAGATCTACAAGCTCGCGGCGCGGCACTCGGTGCCGCGCTGTGAGCTTGTATATCTGCTATTTTTTCAATGGTTAAAGCGGTCAATAATCCTAGGCCTAAATGGGTTTTAATCTATGTGAGTAGTGAACAGTGGCCGGTCTGTTTTTGGAGCATGCTGTGTTGGCCGCGTCCCAAGCAGAGGAGCAGGGAGCACAGCCATCTTCAGCGAGCAGCCACTAACATGGCAGTAATAAGGCAGTGATGACCCTCCCAGGACTCCCAGCCAACACTCCCTCTGCCTGCCTGCCTGCTATAGTCCGTCAGCGTGCGCGTGTGTGTGTGTGTGTGTGTGTGTGTGTGTGTGTGCGCGCTGTGCGCGTGTGTGAGCAGGGGTGTCGCATGCACCACATTCTGGGCCCTGGGTACAAGGATTCACTGCGGGGCCCCCCATTAATGTTCTTCATATAGGGGGATTTCAAAAATAGCAGATCTACAAGCTCGCAGCGCAGCACTCGGTGCCGCGCTGTGAGCTTGTAGATCTGCTATTTTTCAATGGCTGAAGTATAAAATGATTAAGGCCCCTCCACCACCTTGGGCCCTCTCAGTCCCACTCCCCCCCCCCCCCCCCCCCTTGTGACGCCCCTGCGTGTGAGTGTGTGTGTGTGTGTGTGTGTGTGTGTGTGTGTGTGTGTGTGTGTGTGTGTGTGTGTGTGTGTGGGAGATGTGCGTGCGTGTCACAATGCATTTGTGCACAAAAGCAGACGCGTACAAGTTCACACGTGCAGTGCACACACACACACACACACACACACACACACACACACACACACACACACACACACACACACACACACACACACACACACACGCGCGCGCGCGCAGCGCGCGCGCGCGCGCACACACACACACAGGCACAGATGCTGTATACACACATAATAGAGATAGAGATGCCGCAACTCACACGAGCAGGCGTGCACAATAAACGTCTCAGTGTTAATCTAAGTCTGAGTAAAAAATGAGCCAAATGGCCCTCTAAGTGTGCATTTAGTCCACCTCCACACGCACACGCACACACACACACACACACACACACACACACACACACACACACACACACACACACACACACACACACACACACACACACACACACAGGGCCCATGGGGATACGGTGTTGTTATTAACCATCCAGAAGCTGCACTAAAGCTAAAAGTAATGCACATGCACGTGTTACATGACCATTATGTTATAGGAAACCAAAGAAAAAAGGGACACTGTTTTAAATCATCACACTGAAAAGTATGCCCACTGAGAATTCATTTAATTGTGTAAAAGAACATAGCTATAAGGGTCAGAATTGTGTGCTGCGTTGGGGAGGCATGTGATCAATATGGATATGTGGATAAATGTTGATTTGCTCTTTGATAAATCATGACAGGCGCTATTGGTGAAACTGCTGGATTTGTCCACCTGTTGCGTCACGTGATTGATGCATTTTATTTATTTATTTTTATTACCTGACATGCTCTGTCTTTGCAGAGCCTCCATCACCGGCATACAAAGGGTTAAATGTGATTTTCTTGCAGACAATAATTACATAGGTTGCCTAAAGGATTTTTGTTCTAAGTATAGGATTCCACTATTATAGGCCTATAGGCTACATTAAATGCACAACTTTTAACAACATGTTAAATGGCGAATTAGTATACATATAGAAAAGAACAAAGTGCAAGCAAACACTATACTAATTGCATACATTGATTTTTCACTGTATATCCTCTTAATTATTTTACTTCCTCCAGCGGAAAAAACTGCATGTGTTTCAGCTCACTTTATATTAAGCGTTTTAACACCTGCGAAATTCCTCAAGTGCATGCTGAGCTTAAAGCTATATAGCCTATATGATGTGTGGCGTGTATGTGCCTTTGAGAGTGTAACTCTCAGTGCTTATATTGTTGGCAATTTGCATGCTTAAGTCCATATGGCAACTTCCTTTTGACCTGCTTTCCCATTCCCGTTGCTTTGTCAGGGCTGTCAGCCGATAAAGAATCACTTGACTTGCTATAACAAGTTCAAAAGGAACCGAGAACGCGCCGTTGATCCATGAAGAATCGACAAAAGGAACACCCCTACTGCTCGCGCTATCACTCCCATAGAGATAGCGATATTATTGATGGGATGGTTATGCTAATTTCTTTTAGAGGCAAACTTTTTCTTTTTTCTTTTTTTTTGGAAAACGTTCAAAAAAAGAATTTCATACGCATCAAACTGGAAAATGCCTGGGCCTGACTGAGTTCCCCCCGAACCATTTAAGGGGCAGCATGAGAATCTGATTTTCATAGTGCATAATGAATGTGGACTATCTATTTAAGACGTGTGTTTTGTCTGGAAGGGAAAGAAAGAGTAAAGGGTCCCTTTCTTGCTCAGTTCGACTATCTGTTAATGTCCAACTGAAGACAAAAAAGAAGGGAAAAAAAACTAAACTAAAAGTATGGGACAATAAAAGAGGTGACAGACAGAAAAGAAAATAATATAGACCTATGCACAGTATTGAAATACAGTGGACTTGTGCAAATATGAGAGGCAATTGATAGTCCTAATGTATGTTTTAGAAACTATAATTCACAAGGTGCGTCCCTCTGTCATGTTATGACAAATGGCGTATTTCTTCCTAAACTTAGGTCTAATAATATAAGCCTAATCTATTCTACAGATATAGAAGATTATATAGTTTCACTCACAGATGGAGTGACATAATGTACTTTAACACATTAAGCTAAATCACACCGCTGTCAGAACTACCATAGTGACCATTTGCATGTGTCTGCTTTCTCTGTCTCTCTCTCTCCTCTCTCTCTCTTTCTGACACACACACACACACACACACACACACACACACACACACACACACACACACACACACTGCATGGTACAAGTGGCGTGGCGAAAGGGAGGAGGGGGGGCCGGGGGGGGGGGGGGACCCATTACGCACAGGGGTTGTTATGAATACGACCCTAGATATTTCATTGTGGGGTCCATGTCCGGTTCTGGGGGGACTTGATACCATCTCAACTCAATGGTATTATGTGTCCCACGGTTCGACATTTTGAATAATCAAGGCTCACTGTCTTTTCTCATATTGTCAGCAGCCCATCTCCTCCTCCCCATTGCCTCTCTCTGTCTGTCTGTCTGTCCCCCTCTTGTGTTATCACAGTCCTGTAGTCATCATGCACTTATATTATGGAAAAAACAAGCTGGATCCGAGCATGGGCAGCACTTGATACTTTTTTATTATTATTACCAAACCGTTCCCATAATTACCCCACAATCATTATATAATCCTATAACAAAGCCTCTATTGAAGCTGCTGCCTTTTGTCAACGCCAGGACACTGAATCTATAATTGCATTATTCACTCTCTTCCACCCCCCTATAGAAGCATATAATATATATCAAAAACCCATGCATCCTTATAATATCGCGAACATTTTGTAGTTTGCAAGAGTCCGGCCTCTAAGCGGTCTCTATACTTTTCGCTGTCCTCCTGCTGTGCGCAAAAGTTGTGCCAACTAAAAAAGTTTATAGATTCCACTTGGACATAACCAAGTCCAACTTAAAAAAAAAAAATCATTTCCCACGTTACTCCTGTGGACAAGAGTGGGCGCTTTATACTATCCTCCTCTCTCTCTCTCTCTTCAGAGAGGTGTGTGTTGAATGCTCTCATTCAGCAGTTTTGTGGAGTCGTCGTATTAAATATCATATATATTTTTTTTAAATAAATGTATGTTAATGCCACGTCTCTGCTCATAATATAATAAACGGTGCTCGGTCTAAAGGCACACGAAGAGGAGAGAAGAGGGGGGAGAAAAAGAAAAAAAAAGCCGGTCCCCAAGGAGCGGTCGTGCGTTTGTATGCATGCGATTGGCAACACAACGGGCTTATTTACATTAAATACGCCACAAGGTTACAGTGCAGATGAGCGTCATTTTTATCACTGATTACTTCTCTTAAGCTGAGCGGTGACTGATGCATGAGGAGGACGCACCGGCAACACACTCATTTATCCTGGAGTTTTTTTTTTACCTAAAGAAAGGAGAAGAAGATCAAGACTTTTAACAGTTCACTTGAGAGGTAAGGAATTGTACTTTTTTATTATATTGTTCGATTTCTCGACAAGACCCATATGGTCTTAGGCGGCGATCAAAGCCAATTATACGCGCCGTTTGTGAAGGGGAGCGAGGCTGGCTGTGTGTGTTGTTGCATGGTTAAAGGGGGGAGATCATGGACATATTTTAATAGTAGAGTGTTTATGGGCAGCTCAAGGTCAGAAACAAGCCGCGAGGGTTGTGGGGGATCCTCTCCTCTCCTCTCCGCCGCCGCCACGGGCACCGCACCGCACCGCTCTGCACCGGGGGGAGATGGAGCGATGAGCGCTGCTTACGATGCCTCTAAAAACGACGTCTGTTTCGCCGCCGGGCTCATCAAGCTCTTTCACCCCCGCGATCATCAACGCCGATCGCCGCAACAAGACCCGTGCGATCCCCCGGTCGCCTCCGTGCCGTGCTCGACAATGGAGTGTCTTTCTTTTTTGAACGGTTTTACTACAATGCGTTTCACCTACCAGATAGGGGGAGTCCGAGCTGAAGGATGGAAATATGTTGTGATGCCTGCCCTGGTGATCAGTAAAAGGCTATCAATGAAAACGCTTTGCCTTTAGGAGAGAGCGATCAAGGAGAGAGCGAAGGAGAGAGCTTGACCGAAAGCGACAAAACGTTTATTTTGTATTATTCTTTATTGATTTCTTTTTATTGTATTTCATATAAACTCAAGATGCGTGCGGAACAGTTCTAGGGAAAGAGATGTTGAGGAGTGGACAACCTTAACAGGTCCGAAGCGCACTTTTCTTTCCTTCCCCCCCCCCCCGGCCGTCATCATCCTACAGAAAATGATCCCGGTCAATCATCATAATATGGACATGCCTCATTATTCAATGAACGCCGACGTCTCTCGCAACGCGACGTTTACGCGCAGGAGTTGCTGATCGGCGCTTCTCCGAAATCTAAAAGAAGGTAAGAAAAGAAAGAAAGTGTGTGGCGAAAACCCTTCGAGCGAAGTGTGTCATTTGAAAATAGCCGATCTACAAGCTCACAATGCGACGCATTGTGAGCTTGTAGATCTGCTATTTTCAAGTGGGGGCGGGTGGGGGGCTCGGAGTGGTGGTGGTGGTAGTGGTGGCAGTGGTGGTGGTGGTAAACTCGAAAAGAAAAAAAAGCGTTGATCGCGGGTGGAAAAAGTCAGTTTTGGGGAGGAATTGTTGTGTTTTTGTGCTTCTAGCATCGCAGTGGGGCCTGTTGTTGTCTCTCCCTGTACGTGATCAGAGAATACAGTACAATTAAAATATGATCCATAACAAGTGACGATCCTTAGCTTATGCAGAGGGCAACACGGCGACTAAAATAACGGCACGGCAGAATAACGCGATTCCACACGGCACCTTGCAACTATATCCCCATCCGGATCAATAGAGACATTTTTGGAACATTTTTTGTCCAAGATGTGCATTGTGTTTTTATTGTGTGCTCTAATGGTCGGGGGGTGTTCTATTCAACGCAAAACGACATGCGTAAAGACGGTCGGGGCCATCGGGCACATGATGATGACATGCACCGGCGTACGTACACACAACAACACAAGATCAGCGGTGTGTACAGCAAGCATGCACTTCCAGGGAAGTCTCTCCTCGACCGCGTTTCACCGCTGAAACCGCTTCTAAAAAACTTTCTCCCGACACCCCCCCACCCCCGGGGGGGCTTCCTTTCCCACCGAGCCTCTGCTAAGGGGGGATCGCCGCGGAGAAAGGCGATCAAAGTTGTCCGCGCCGGTGCGTGCCATCATCATCATCATCATCATGATGCCATGTGTCAAAACTTGTGTGCTTGCTCGTGGAGAGAAGCCGGTGAGACCTGCCATTTTGTGCAGTGATCGACCTCTTATGAATAGCAGCCCCTGCTCTGCATTATGCTTTGAGAGGGACGCTTATGATGGCATTCAAACTACTGAGGACTAAAAATGTCACGTCTCGCGTTTAGAGCGGCGCCTGGAGACAAATGCACCACATATCCACGGGAGAAATGGGGAGATCAATCTAAAACAGTTGCTTTTTTGGGGGGGGGCACACTCTGCTTTTTTTTGTGCCGAAAGAAAGTTGGAGCTGATCGGTTATTTATTGCCTCCGGGGGGGTTTGATAGCATATCATAGGCTATCACCCGTTACAGTTCAATGGAAATGACGTCGCCCAATGGCCAATATTTTTTTTCGGGGACGGATAAGAGGTCGAGTAGTGTGTAGTGTGTGTGACATGTCATTCCACTCACGCGCTCCTCCTTATTAACGTATATCTTATCTTTAATTTGATAGAACAGATATCAGTCAGATGATCTCGAAGATACAGGTTTGCGTTTAATAGCCTATACATCTGTACTAGACAGGTTAATAAATTGCAATAAAAATACACACAACATCATCGCATTTTTTTTTTAAACGTGTGCTTATGTAATGAGGCAGAAGTGTGAGCAATGTCAAGGCTGCAAGGCATGCAGCGCCGCCGTGGCTTTGGAGAGAGAGGTCTCTCTCTCTCTCTCTTGCGGCTTGTGTGGGGCGGAGAGAACCTGTCTTGTAAGTGTAGTTGACCCCTGAGTGATCTGACCCAGGTTACAGCTACTTACAACAGCTGCTAAACAATGGATGTAAAAAGACAGTGCACTGTACACACACATACACACACACACATACACGTCCTCCCTCTCCCAAACGGCACGCTATTGTCTGTCACATTGTTTTTAAGTGTTTCTTTTTTACATGGCTTCCGCAAAAAGTTGGGTACGAGGGAAAAAAGAAAAGAAAAACGTTTTCTTCCTCAGATTCATTGTCAAAGGGGTAAGGGATAAATAGATGCTCTGTGCTAGCTGAGATGCTGTCATTGTTTAATGGTATGCACAGGGCGGATATTATGTCTGAAATAGTGTCTGGGCGTAAACCCTTTTTTGTCCAAGCTCCCTTTCTTTCGCTGATTGGAAGAAGTAAAAGCAGTCTTAGAGAGTTGTTCCACAGTTTCCTGGGGTTGAATTCACTTCATACGTTTCTGTCTTTTTAATATCATAACCTCTAAACCTGTGCCAATAGAAGACCAGTTAATGATACCCCCCCCAAAAAAATATCTGAGGAAGATAAATTGCCTTTTTTATTTATTCTGCCTATTATATAACATTTGCCATGGAGACCTATATATATTGTTTTTACTATTAGTACTTTGTTCCATATTTGTTTGATTTAGTTATGACTGCACTATTATAAAAAATAAAACTATCAGAAGTAACCTTTTAATCAATTAAACTAGTTATTAATTATCTTCATATTATGCAGTAACAATTATTAATTGCCAAACACGTTATTAATATTTCTCAAATTTCAATTATGTAAATTGTATTTATATTTAGGGCATGCTTGTTCAACAGTGTTTTTTTATTTATTTTTATTTCAACAGTTATCATTTCAAAGATCACTCACTGGTATATAGATTTATTATTTCCATTTTTATATTTTATTAATGAGACCCTTTTCTATTTCCACTATAAAATCACACACCGGGTTTGTGACACAACTGACATTTCTTTTTATTCCTCACGCCTCAACTTTGTGACTGACTGAGTGAGCACATCAGCAGCAGCAGTGCCCATATATTCCGTGGAGCACGTCGTCTTTAGCGGTCGACGTTGATTCCGTATAGCCTCGGTCTCTTCCCACCTGTGTGCCCACGTTAGCGCTGTGCGTGTGTGCGAGACGGGGGGCCCGCGGGCCGTGACTGACTGGTGATGTGATACACACCGCTCTGACGGGAAAGGAAGAGATGTTAGGAGAGATGGCAGAGAGAGAGAGAGAGAGAGAGAGAGAGAGAGAGAGTCAAATCAGTCCTCTTCACCGGGGCTGTCAGTCAGTCAGTCAGGTCAGTCAGTCAGACACTCAGTTGGCTGTGGAAATAGAAGCCACTCAGCTGAGGCCGTGGTTTTGTCAGTCCAACACACACACACACACACACACACACACACACACACACACACACACGCACACACACAATGTGAATTATTCGCATGTCAACGCGGACACAAGCAGACTCATAAAAAGGATGAGTAGAAATGTGACGCGAGACATGAAGTCAGCGAACAAGGTAATGCGCACATTTCTAACGCTCCAACACACCCGTAGACACAGTCAAGCCGTCACACATGCTGTATCATTTTTTTATAAGCATGTACACTATGTGTGTGTGTGTGTGTGTGTGTGTGTGTGTGTAAAAATACTGTGTCACATTTGAATCAATCAGACCGTATGCAACAAACGCAACGAAGCGGACGCATGCGTGCTGCTCACATGACGACCACATATAAATACGATCGATGGAAATGGAAGGTTGCAGATTTGAGACGGTGTAAGAATTGAGTGTGAGTCAGCCACCCGGCGCTGTGGCTAGTTGATCCCCCTTCTCTTGTAATTATAGGGGCGCGGGGCTCCAGATGTACAGGCTGCTCTCGGGCCAGGGCTCCCCGGCCCTCTGGGAGCAGGGCTGGTGGTGGGGCAGGCCAGATCAAGCCAGATCTGCTCATCAGCCCATTAATTGATATGTGCAGTCATTGTGAAGCCCCCCCCCCTACCCCTACCCCTCCCCTCCCACGTTATATACCTCCTGGGTGACACTGGAGGCCTTAGCCCCCACCCCACACACACACACACACACACACACACACACACACACACACACACACACACACACACACACACACTACCAGCACCACAATGACTGTCTTCACTTTTCACTGTTATCTGCTCTGTTCGGTTTTCTTGTGTTGTCTTTTATTTTTCTCTTCTCTTCTCTTCTCTTCTCTTCTCTTCTCTTCTCTTCTCTTCTCTTCTCTTCAGCAGAGGCAGGGTAGGGTACAGTCTCAGTGTATGTACGTGTTCAACTCATTTTGAGTGTGCAATTGTGTGGGTGAGCGTGTGTGTGTGTGTCCCAGGGGACCAAGCGTGTGAGTGTGTGTGTGTGTGTGTGTGTGTGTGTGTGTGTGTGTGTGTGTGTGTGTGTGTGTGTGTGTGTGTGTGTGTGTGTGTGTGTGTGTGTGTGTGTGTGTGTGTGGGGGGGGGGGGGGGGGGGGGGTGTAATTCCATGACCTTGGTCTCAAGAGTTCAAGTTGAAGAGAGGAGAGAGAGAAGGCAGGGGTTGTAGCTGCTGTGTGAACTTGTACTTGCCACACACACAATCAAATGTTGGGACATGAACCCCAGTAAGGAGCTGCTGTTAATCACAAAACGTCATATAATATGTCAGTTTACACACATGAGAAAAGGGTCAGTGAATCGCTTTCTTTCGTACAGTATTTATTCGTTTTGGTTGCCTGTCCGCAATTTTGTTTTAAGTGTGTGTGTGTGTGTGTGTGTGTGTGTGTGTGTGTGTGTGTGTCTGTGTGTGTGTGTGTGCGTGTGCGTGTGCGTGTGGCTGAAGGGCCAGGGTGTGATGTTCATCTTCTACACGGTAAAACCATTACAGTTCATTTGGTTACAGTTGTATACTTGCGGCTACAAATGGTTAAATGATGTGTATGGATAACGCGGGTTGTCAAGATTTTATGCTGATACACTGGTAAACTCAACTGTAGGAGCCATTTATTGTCTTGAAGTTGTTTGAAGTTTTTGGTACTGTCAAGAAACAAAAACACAGCCGCCCAAAGACAAGCAAAAAAGAAAAAATGCAACGTACCTCATGGGTGAGATAATTAGTTTAACAACACTTGTATCTTGTATTTAAGTTTGAGTTTCCATTTTATTATTAACACTACATTTTTCATCTCTCGCCTTTTACTGTTCATTCGACAGAGCGGTCAAATCACATTTAAACATTTCGGCGTATTTGAAATTACATCTACTGTCAAGTTGAAGTGATCTGGTACAAGGCTCATTGCTGGGAATATAGTGAAATAGGTGCGTTTTGCCTGTGACTCCACTGATTGAATGAAGTAAGAGCATGGGAAATATGGAAGATCTTATTAGCCACACATGACAAAGTGGACGTATTGTAAATTATAAACTAGTGCTCTCTCTGATCTGATCATCTTTGGTGAATGATTTATTGTTTGCAAAATGAGTTGTGTACATACAGCCTGGGAAATAGTGTGTGCGTTTACGCGTGTGTGTGCGTGCATGCTTGCATGCATGAGTGTGTGTAAGCGAGCATGTGCACTTTTGCGAGGTTGTGCGGTAGGTAGTCTTAGTGCCACGATACTGGCACATGCATGCGATCACATATCGTCGTTGTGAGGTGGAAACCTTGTATGTCCAAAACCTTTTTTTTCCCGTATTATTTTAAAAACGATTTCAAATACTACTTTTGTGTGACACTTTTGGATGATGAAGTAGGGCTTTAATTTACACATTTGAAACTTGGAGATACAAGGTTTCTGCCCGACAGTGACGATATGCAAGTGTACGTACGAATGTGACCGTGCGTGCATAGTACACCATATGCACACACGCACGCACACACAACTCTGAGGGCTTGATAAGAATGGGGCGGTGGGTGGGTGGGGGTGGACCGGAGTGGCGGCGGTGGTGATGGTGATGTTGGGGTAATAATGCATGTCAGTTTGATCCAAGAATAAAGAGCGCAGGGCAGATGAGGTGCTGACAGATGCGTCTGACTCAGTCCTCTCATGCCTGGGTGCCATCACGAGGAGCGTCTGTCTGTCTGTGGAATCAGAGGGCGAGAGGGGAGGGGAGGGGAGGGGAGGGGAGAGGAGAGGAGAGGTGGGAACTGGGAAGTGAAAGCCATGGGTGGGAGGGGGGACATTAATTTAAGACACTTGAGTGTCTGTTGGAAGCTGCAGATATTTTGTATAATTGCACTCTCTCTCTCTCTCTCTCTCTCTCTCTCTCTCTCTCTCTCTCTCTCTCTCTCTCTCTCTCTCTCTGTCTCTCTCTGTAGCCTATGCATGTTGACTTGTTTAATCGTGAGCACGTATTGTAAGTGTGCCCACATTCGGGCAGTGTTTGCGTGCATGTGTCTGCGTCAGGGACGTGCAGAGAATGTTAGAGAGGCAGGGGCTTACATTTTCTAAAAGGGCTTTTTGGTGGAAATATCGAAAATAGCAGACCTGTGAGCTTGGAGGTCGGCTATTTTTCGTATGCGATACCACACTGAACTAAGCGTAATCAAGTCGATATTGGGGACAATGCTGCATTCAATTTCAGGAGAGTTTGGATGAAGTAATTCTCTTGAATGCTGCCTTCAGTTAAGGCATGGAATAATAATTTGCATTTCTTTCAGCATAGTAAAAACTGCATTCATGCACTTTTGACAGACTGGTGATCCCAGGGGCAGGGGCTCAAGCCCCCTTTGATGTCTATGTGTGCACGTGCCTGGTCGTGTGTGTGTGTGTGTGTGTGTGTGTGTGTGTGTGTGTGTGTGTGTGTGTGTGTGTGTGTGTGTGTGTGTGTGTGTGTGTGTGTGTGTGTGTGGACCACATGTGGACAGCGGTGGTTGTTTTTGCTTGCATTTTTTGAATGCTAGTTTCAGCTACTTAGACTTGAGTGGACAGTGATCAGACAGGTGCCATGGCCTTGGTCTGTCTGTCTCTGTCCACTATCTGAGCTCAGTGCTCACATAACCAGCTAAGGAATCTGCCTTGAAAAATGTAAAGCATAACACCTTGTCCAAATACGCCCCCCCCCCCCCCCCCTCTGATATTTCTCCCTTTTGTTTGCACAGGCTTTACGCTGAGCCCCGCGGCATTAAGGCGTTATTGAGTTTTGGCTTTAGTTTGGAATTTTCCTTCGGGTAAAGTTCGTTAGCATTGCGGATTTAGGAATGCGTCGCACGGTGTCTCCCCCCCTCTCACTTTTGACGCGTTGAGCAGCGCGGGATTTCAGCCGTGTCATTTCCGGAGACAACAGCTTAACACAAACAGGCAAGCACACATCAATCAGAGGTCCTGAAGCATAGAATTGTTGCTGCTTAGCATTCAGGCCCACACGCCTAAGACAGTGGTAAATACCTCGGCGGTTTGACGAGATGGAAGTGTGTGTGTGTGACTGTGTTTGACTGTGTGTGCGTGTGCATGTGCGTGTGACGTGCATGATTTCTTACCTGTACTGTAGCAGGCCTCTGATACCATCAGTGACCATAAGCTCTTCTCTATTCTCAACTACATTGGTCTTCTAAATCAGTTGTTTCTGAAAAAGAACACATGTTGCTCTACAGCAGGGGTGGGCAACTTTGATGATGGTGGTGGCCACTATATTTCCACCTTCCCTCCAGAGGGCCACATTTGTCATTCTAGTATTGCATACAATAGAAGCAAAAATAGCAGATCTACAAGTTCAAAACGCATCGCGCTGCGATGCGTTTTGAGCTTGTAGATCGGCTATTTTTGCTTCTTTTGAATTGGAATCCTGAATTATTTTTTGTTATTTCTTAATTGGAATCCTAACATTTTGATTTAATTTCAAAGGCATTTAGTTATATACTCATGTTAACTTTATGAACCTAAATACAAATACATTGGACATAAAAGAAGACATTTTAATACTACTATAGTAGTCATTAAGCTACTAATATAGACTGACGGAATTAAAGCAGTTCATGTTTGGAATTATAACAGCTGAAATCAATAATATATCAGTATTCCGGTATTAACCTGCGGGCCGCATTAAGTGGAGGTGGGGGCCGCATGTGGCCCCCGGGCCGCCAGTTGCCCATGTATGCTCTACAGTGTATAGTGGTGTCAAGGACCCCCACAATTATATTTATTTGGCTGCCATTCCCCCCCATCTAAAAATATGTTGTTCCAGGGACCCCCCCAAGAAGCAAAGATTTGAGTTTATTAAAATGTTCGCTTTAAAAGAAATAATCAAAGATTTTCACACAGTTTCACGATAATAAATAAATAAATAAATAAATCACATCTCTTCAAGCTCGTAGAGCTATGAGCTTGAATACCTGTTGTTTTTCAACAGCCCAAAGTATAAAATAATGCTTTTTAGCTCATATTTAAAATGACACCGACGCTTTCCTGGTTTTAAGGCGTTAACGTCTGATTTATAGTTAATCGTACAATAGTGTTGCATGCTTTTATGTTGGCCAGGCACGTGCACACATAGAGATCAAAAGGGGCTTGAGCCCCTGCCCTTTTTCCAGTCTGTAAAAACGTGCCCTCTCCAGACCATGAATGCAGTTTTCACTATGGTGAAAGAAATGCAAATGCCCCTCTTTCCATGCCATACCTGAAGGCAGCATTCAAGAGAATTGCCTTGTCCAAACTCATGAATGCATGAATCTTACATGAATGCAGCATCTTATGTTTGAAGAATTGCCCTCTCTGTGTAGAAATCCAAGCTGGTACGCCACAAGCGGCCACATCTCCAGTATTGACTTGATTATGCTTAGTTTAGTGTAGTATCAAGTTTCGAAAATAGCCGACCTCCAAACTCACAGCGCGGCTCGGTGCGACGCATTGTGTGCTTGGAGGTCTGCTATTTTCAATATTTTCACCAAGAGGCCCTTTTAGAAATGTCATCCCCTGCCTCTCTGACATTCTCTGCACGTGCCTGATGTTGGCTGTACGGTGCGACAGGGCACACATGAAGGCATGACCATGACTCTCCATCGCTACGCACACATGACCTCTGGACACAGTGCTCCACACACCTGAGCTAATGAGCGCCGCGCGGGTCAACGCGGAGGAAGGATGCATAGAAAGCGGGAAACGGAGAGTGAAGGGGGCAACGTGAGTGAGAACTAGAAAGAGAGAGCGAGCGTGCAGAAGAGAACTCCTGCACCTTTAATTATGATCAAGAGGTTTTCACCAAAGGACGGAGGCGTTGCAGTTCCGTTGCTGCTCGTAAATCTGGCCCCCGATGCCGTATATTGTGTTGAACGATTACTGTACGCCATTATACCGCATATTCAACTGCCTCTCCAGCACCTGATTTGCATAATTGGATCTTTAATGAAACTTGCCTCGTTGTTGGAACGAAAAAATACAAGTGGAAAAAACAGAGAAGAGGAAAAAAAAAGAGTAGTAGGTGTGGTACGTATGGTATGATATGATACATGGTGGTGGTGGCAGTGAGATATGACATTATCAGCACATGTATGTTAGCGCCCCACAAATATTAGCATAAGAGTTTTTAAAGAGGGCTCCGAACGTATAAAAAGTGACGAACAGGAAGTGGAGAGCATGTGGGAAGCGCGGGGAAACGGGAGAAAAAAAAGTGACCTGCTCCGTCTGCCTGCCTCCTGCCTCTCGCACATCAGTGACAGTGGTACAAATAGGATGAGAAGTGACTGTGAAAGCTGCACATTCCCCGCCAGGTCTCGCGGGTTCAGACTACAATAGCGGGATATTCTGTTAGCCCGGGGGGGATTTGAGCTCCTCTTCTGTCGGCACTCATCGCATCGACTTGTTACACAGGGAAGATGGCTCTTTTGTAGAGGGAGAGAGAGAGGGAGAGAGCTGCTCCCGCGCTCGCTCATTCGCTCGCTCGCCTGGCTGAATTCCTCAGTCGCAAATATTTTGACAATGTCTAATCAGGAGCCGCTGTTTTCTTTTTTTTTTTTCTCTCTCTTTTTGTATAGAGGAACACTAGGAGCCTGCCTTATAATGTGGGCTTAGCTTTTATGTCCGCGTGTTTATTTGTTTGTATATTTGTGCGTGCGTGTCAGTACATTTTTGTGTATGTGTTTGACCACACTACCTCTTTTCTTGTGTTTTTTTGTTTGTTGTAAAATCCCTTTGTAGGCCGATGAAACAGTGAAACACGCACGCAAGCATGTTTGTGTGTGACGTGCCTGCGTGTGATTGCGTGCGTGCCTTTGTTGGCGTTTGCCGTAAAGGTTTGCTGGTTTGCTTCTCCGAGGGGACATCCCGTCTTAATGGCTTAATGAAGTCCCGGCCCTGTACTGTCCAATGCAGCTCAGTCACCCCCAGCCCCTTCAGCAGGTAAAGGTCCCAGCCCTGTCCAATGCAGCTCAGTCACCCCCAGCCCCTCAGCAGGTAAAGGTCCCGGCCCTGTCCAATGCAGCTCTGTCACCCCCAGCCCCTCAGCAGGTAAAGGTCCCGGCCCTGTCCAATGCAGCTCTGTCACCCCCAGCCCCTTCAGCAGGTAAAGGTCCCGGCCCTGTCCAATGCAGCTCAGTCACCCCCAGCCCCTTCAGCAGGTAAAGGTCCCGGCCCTGTCCAATGCAGCTCTGTCACCCCCAGCCCCTCAGCAGGTAAAGGTCCCGGCCCTGTCCAATGCAGCTCTGTCACCCCCAGCCCCTCAGCAGGTAAAGGTCCCGGCCCTGTCCAATGCAGCTCAGTCACCCCCAGCCCTTCAGCAGGTAAAGGTCCCGGCCCTGTCCAATGCAGCTCAGTCACCCCCAGCCCTTCAGCAGGTAAAGGTCCCGGCCCTGTCCAATGCAGCTCAGTCACCCCCAGCCCCTTCAGCAGGTAAAGGTCCCGGCCCTGTCCAATGCAGCTCTGTCACCCCCCCAGCCCCTCAGCAGGTAAAGGTCCCGGCCCTGTCCAATGCAGCTCAGTCACCCCCAGCCCTTCAGCAGGTAAAGGTCCCGGCCCTGTCCAATGCAGCTCTGTCACCCCCCCAGCCCCTCAGCAGGTAAAGGTCCCGGCCCTGTCCAATGCAGCTCTGTCACCCCCCCAGCCCCTCAGCAGGTAAAGGTCCCGGCCCTGTCCAATGCAGCTCTGTCACCCCCAGCCCCTTCAGCAGGTAAAGGTCCCGGCCCTGTCCAATGCAGCTCAGTCACCCCCAGCCCCTTCAGCAGGTAAAGGTCCCGGCCCTGTCCAATGCAGCTCTGTCACCCCCAGCCCCTTCAGCAGGTAAAGGTTAAAAACCTGCCACGCCAACACCAGGGCCATGGATAATAGCAGGTTAGGTGTCCTGCCCACTGGAAAGCACCTATCACTTAAACTGCCAGTGACAGATGAAGAAAAACACTAGATGGTCTGAACCATAGGGCTACACAGCTATCGTATCGGTGTCGCAATATTTTAGTTTGATTGATTTTTGGTTTGTTTGTTTTGAATATAATATCTGTATTTGTGTTGCACTGAGACCCGGTGGTTCACTTTTGCTTGGCTCAGGCCACCCCGCAAAATAACGTTTTCATCCATGGCACCCCTGAATTACATTGCTACTTTACAGCAGTGGTTCTCAACCAGTGGGTCGGGACCCCCAGGGGGGTCCCCAAATTATTTCGGGGGGGTCTCCAGATGATAACTTCATGTGCAACGATGTGCAACGATGTTTTCTCACTCAACAGAAAAACAAACCAACATAAAGTTAAAGTGATATACTCTAAAGTGACAATTTAAGGACTTTTAATACATCTCTCTAGGTTGTCCTCAGACGAGCCTTCCATCGTCGCTTCCAGTCATCCATACATCTGGCCAGCTCGTAATACATCTAAAATGACAAGTTAAACTGTGTCATACAAAATGTATTGCCTCAACTGTTAGTGCTTGTCAGGGTGGTGGGGGGTCCCCTGTTAAAATATGATTATTTTGGGGGTCGCGGCCTGAAAAGGTTGAGAACCACTGCTTTACAGCAACTACCGTGTATGTGATATTATGTAAATACATATTTTACCCCTAAAATAGAGCATGTCACAAGGAAAAAACTTGAGAGAATATCCGTTTCCATTATGACAGATTGAAAATAACTTTATACTTGAACTTTAACCTCTTGAACTCCGGTATCCCTATTCTGGGGGGAACGTTCGCCCCAATATAGCCGTTTGCGAGTCGACACGTCGTGAGCTTGTAGATCGGCTGTTTTTTTATGACGAGATTTGGTGTAGATTGAAAAAGAATGCACCAAGTACAGTGCAAGTAATATTAAAGGGTTGCAGTGGCTAAACTGAAGTGATATTGATACATTCCCAAATATTATCAAAGTATTCTGCGGTACCCTTGGACTTGCATCACAACACCCACTGAGAAAGAAACCCGTCCCTACCTTCCATAGAGTACTGGTAAATCCATCATGGACCCAACTATTAGGCAGCCCGACTGTAGCTGCACTTAACCCATTTAGAACGGGTACACATTATTGTGTATCATTATTTTATGCTTTAACTATTGAAAAATAGCAGATATACAAGCTCGCAGCGCGGCACCGAGTGCCGCGCTGCGAGCTTGTAGATCTGCTATTTTTTTTTTTTTAATCGTGAACATTAGAATTTTGACCCGATTCTATAAGTGTCTTTTGAATCCAAAACCTGTGTTTCTATGTCAGCAATCTGGCCAGCCATCGTCAAAGAAAAGGTCCTTTTCACTTAAATGGAGCTCAGTTAGTCTGTTCTTGAGAGACTACTATGTCAGTGGTTCTCAAACCTTTTCATGTGAAGAACCCCCAAAATGATATCTATTTGGCCACAGACCCGCATCTCAAAATATTTAGTTCCAGGGACCACCCAGAAGCAAAATTTGAGTTACAAACGTTTGCTTTGAAAATACATTATATTCAAAGATTTGCACACATTTTCACGACTTTTAAAAAAATAGCAGATATACAAGCTCGCAGCGCGGCACTATTTTTCAATAGTTAAAGCATAAAATAATGATACGCAATAATGCGTACCTGTTCTAAATGGATTAAAATCTTGAGTGACACTCCATCCAAAGTGGGACAGTCAGTCGTTACACAAGCCAGAGTGAGCGCATGAAATGTTGATGCTGTATCAAGCAAAGTACACCTATGATTTATGAGTGTGTGTTGACGGCACTGTACCGCAGGCACGTGCACACACAGACATAAAAGGGGGCTTGAGCCCCTGCTTCTTTACCTGTCTGTAAAAAGTGCCCTCTCCAGACCATGAATGCAGTTTACACTGTGGTGAAAGAAATGCAAATGCCCCTCTTTCCATGCCATACCTGAAGGGAGCATTCAAGAGAATTGCCTGGTCAAAACTCTCCTGAACTTGAATACAGCATCTTATGTTGAAAGAATCTCATCACTCTGTGTAGAAATCCATGCAACGCCACATCTCCAGTATTGACTTGATCATAGTTCAGTGTATCATAGTATCAAGCACCGAAAATAGCCGACCTCCAAGCTCACAACGCGTCGCTATTTTTGATATTTTCGCCAAAAGGCCCTTTTAGAAATTTCAGCCCCTGCCTCTCTGAAGGGGAACACACACTGGACGCGGGCGGCTGCGCAGCGTCGCGTCGCGGTATCGGCGCACGTGAAGTGCCGCGCGGTAACCCCAACTGGATGCGGCGCGCTGCCACACAGCACATCCATTTCCCCCAGTGGGGAGAACCATGGGGAGAACATGTTCACCGCGCGGCAACGCTGGAAAAATAGAACAGCGGCGCATCGGCGCGGCAGACGAGGCGGCAGACCCGCGGCTGCGCGCGTCTGACACCCGCCGGGGTGGGTTAGTTCATTGAAAATAACGGGGCCGTATTTTTTGGCGCGCCGCCTCCGCGTCCAGTGTGTGTTCCCCTTAACATTGTCTGCATGTCGCTGCTGTACCGTGTGTGTGTGTGTGTGTGTGTGTGTGTGTGTGTGTGTGTGTGTGTGTGTGTGTGTGTGTGTGTGTGTGTGTGTGTGTGTGTGTGTGTGTGTGTGTGTGTGTGTGTGTGTGTGTGTGTGTGTGAGAGAGTCGACGGACTGCCATAAGCAAGTGTGTGTGAGAGAGAAAGAGAAAGAGATTGGCGCACAGTCCTGTGTCCATGTACAGTTTGTGCGTGTGCGTGCATTGCAGTTGCACTACAACTACATTGTAGTAGTCTGGGATCACTTCACTTTCGGGCTTGTAACCGGTCTGGAGCGGAAACCACAAAACGTCATGTTGTAGTACTCAAAGGACTACAATTTGGCCGGAACTATCCACCGGAAACAGTTTTAGCCCATAATAATTCCCCTGCGCTCAAGGACATACTTTTAGGGCCCTACATAATAAAGTCCTTGATGCGGAGTAGTTTTGCTTTTGAAAAATGTGTTTGGTATATGCATCTATTAGTCCAACTCGTAGCGACTGGAAAGACTACACTAGGCTACTCGAGCATTTTAATAGAGATTGGGGAAACAAACGGAGGGAACCAAATCAAAGTGACGCCGCTTCTTCTTGTAGTTTCCGCACTCTAGGCGGAAAGGGCGAGGTTAACATGGTAGTGGAGTGGTGGGAGTGGGATGGTGTGTCAGAGCGGTGTGCAGGTGGCCTGCCCTGCGGGGCAGCAGCAGCAGCAGCTCTCCACAGAAGTGAGGACAGACAGTGATGGTTCAAGTGGCTCGCTGGGCCACACCGTTTGCACTGAACCTGAACCACCTCAAGGACCCTCCATAAAGACCCTCTCATCTCAGCCCTTTCATTCACACCCTGCACCGCACGCCCCCACTCTCACTTTATCTCTCCTCCTTCCAACTCTCTCTCTCTCTCTCTCTCTCTCTCTCTCTCTCTCTGGTGGTACCGTGGTAGGCTAACATTCCCTCTACAATCTCCCCGCTTCTCTTATTCCTGTCGTGCACCGTGTATTTCCATAAGGCAGGGGTCTTCAACATGGGGGGTCCGGGACCCCTAGGGGGTCCTCAGAGTTACTACAGGGGGGGCCGCCAATCTTTGTGTGATAGGATACATCTTTTAAATGAACTTGAACCTTCG
Organism: Nannobrachium achirus; assembly: GCF_963921795.1. Lineage (NCBI taxonomy): Eukaryota > Metazoa > Chordata > Actinopteri > Myctophiformes > Myctophidae > Nannobrachium > Nannobrachium achirus. The sequence goes on along the minus strand of NC_137816.1, from coordinate 60,656,957 downwards.
CATCCATACTCTGAGGTGAACTTTAGCCAAAAATAGCAGATTGTAGATCGGCTATTTTTGGCAAATAGGTTTGGTGTAGAGGTAAAGGTCAAATTTACTAAGTATCAATGATTTAACTGGTCTGAAAAAAAAACACATTAACATGAATCCAACATAGACTGATGACAGTGCTGTCATACAAGTCGATGAAAAACCTTTTCATACAATACACAATTTTATACAAATTATGTAGTGGGGCTCCTTGCTTTATCTCCCTCTCAGCCAAGGGGGTCCTTGACCTGAAAACGTTGAAGACCCCTGCCGTAAGGAGATGCTACCATCCCTCCCCTTAAGGCCCCACACACACACACACACGCGCGCACACACTCACTCACGCACGCGCGATCGAGCAAGCGCACACACTTCCGGCATTCCTCTAGCTAGCAGACCCCCCGCGGTGAGAGACCCCCCCCCCCCTCCCCCCAACACACACACACACACACACACACACACACACACACACACACACACACTGCTGGTTCACTTCTTAGGTAATGATGTCACAGTGACAGTGCTGCGAGGGGAGTAAATGTCCCCCTGATTCCACCATTAAACGGCTGGCTGGATTGGCTGATAATGATAGCACTGCTGCCGAATTAACCACTCCTAACCAGACAGAGAGAGAGAGAGGGAGGGAGGAAGGAAGGGAGAGAGAGAGAGAGAGAGAGAGAGAGAGAGAGAGAGAGAGAGAGAGAGAGAGAGGGAGGGAGGGAGATAGAACAAGAAGGGCGGGAGTGATGACAGGACAGAGAGAGGAAAAGAGAGACCGTGCGAGGGCGAGCAAGAAAATAGGGGGGGGGGATAGAGTGACAGAGAGAGGAGGGGAGGGGAGGGGAGGGAGGGGGAGATGATGTACTTAACGGTATCTGCAGGCTGCTTTCTGAACAAGCCGCTGCCAGAGATTCCTGGGAGCTCGCCTTTGATAAATTCGGTTTGATAAAAGTCACTGAAATGCCGGCCTGTCTGCACACCTCTATTAAGCGCCGGTGCATTTGTCACCGGCGGTGGAAGTCAACCAACGGGGTTTAATGTCACATCAGGCTGAATTAAAGACCCAATCGGAAGCCTTGAAAGGTTTAAGTTTTTATTGGGAGCGACGGTGGTGTAGTGGTAATAGTCGCGTGGCGCTAAAGATACCGGCGTTCTAATAAATCAAGGTGTTTGTTTTTCGCGCGGGCGGGGTGCGTGGGGAGGGTTTCTCCGCCGTGGGAATTTCGTGATTATTTGTTGTGTGTGTTTTTAGCCCCCCGATGTCAATTTGTTCTTTGAGCTCGTCTCGTGTCTCGCATTATTTTTCATAATCCACCCCCTTTTTTCTTTTTTTTTTTTACATATCAAGAGAAATTAGCTCTCTGCTGCATTAATCATCAGCCATCCTTAATATAGCATCTGTGGGAGCATTTAGAAAAAAAAAAAAAATAGGGGCTGCATTTTAAAAAACACAACTTTCCCCCTGAGAAGCCCTTAATACCGCTTTACTGTTCTCCATTTATGCAAAAGTAAATAACTGAGCCCAAAAGGCAAATGAGCATTCCAGCCTTTTAAACACATAGCCTTCTGTAAGGACCCGACCACGTCTCCAAGGCATCCCTGCCATGTGAGACTCAAGGCCAAGGGTGGCAGCTGTTTTTTTTAAAGGATAAATATTGAATATATGTTTATTTGTGTATTCATGACATTGGCCCCCTGTTCTTGTATTTGAGGAGCGCTCATCCATATTCCAGAACAGAATTTAGTTGTGTTTGTTTTTTGGGGATGGGGGGGGGGGGGGGGGGGTTTGAATGGAGAACATGCTGAAAGGCCCCTGAGTAATAGCACAGTGCCCTTGCTCACTCTCTGAACACACAACACGACTACGGTATGAGCTTTTTTTACTGGCTGCTTCTGGACTTACGGTAAATTAACCTCAGGTCTTGGTTTTATATTAAGGTGTGGCTAAGGCACTAACGATAGATGCCAAGAGGATGCCATCCATGTGGCCAACACTTAAAGGGGAAGACCACCCATTTTCAATATTGAAATATGTCATTAATATACCTTACAGGAGTTGTGTGGAAATAGAAAAAAAGTTCCCCCCCTTCTGTGTTGCCTAGAACTGGAGGATTGATTTTGGGGTTTGTATTGTAAAGTACAACTTGATGACATCACACATTGTACTTTACAATACAAACCCCAAAATCAATCCTCCAGTTCTAGGCAACACAGAAGGGGGGGAACTTTTTTTTCTATTTCCACACAACTCCTGTAAGGTATATTAATGACATATTTCAATATTGAAAATGGGTTGTCTTCCCCTTTAACCATCGCTGTCAGGCAGAGAAACCTTGTAACTCCACATGTATACCGGTATACATTTGTTTATGTTTTTTCTTTAGTACATTAATATTCCACTTGTTCGTATGACAGTGTGACGCGAAAGTAGCGAACATAGATCCAACGTTTTGTTGTTCTTCTTTTTTGCCCAAAATAGGGACACCTTGTTGAAAGGGTTAACACTGTTTATGGGTTTCTATAAATATTTAAACAATATTAACAAGAGCTTGTGATAAATGAATAACTGCATTGGATCAAAATGGAACGCTAGTTCTTTTTTCCTTTCCTCAAAAGTAACAGTCTTGGACTTACATGGTTTCTGGCCGACAACAACATGCAAATATTAAAGTACACACGCAGGAGAACAGGCCATCATCTGGGATACAATCCCTTTTATGCCCATATATGGAGATCCCTAACAGAATCCCTTTTATGCCCATATATGGAGATCCCTAACAGAATCCCTTTTATGCCCATATATGGAGATCCCTAACAGAATCCCTTTTATGCCCATATATGGAGATCCCTAACAGAATCCCTTTTATGCCCATATATGGAGATCCCTAACAGAATCCCTTTTATGCCCATATATGGAGATCCCTAACAGAATCCCTTTTATGCCCATATATGGAGATCCCTGCTCTGAGTATCTGACATCACTGTGATGTCACCTGTTTATGCCCATATATGAAGATCCCTGCTCTGAGTATCTGACATCACTGTGATGTCACAGTGATTTGTCAGGGGAACCACAGTGTCAGGCTTTACCCGTACAGACAGATACGGACAAGCTGTGACGGTCGTGATTGTAAACTGCGAACTATGGTCGCAATCATTTCACTTCCAAATGGACCCTTGCAGGTGTTTAGCTTTTAAATAATAGTGTCTGTGTGTGTGTGTGTGTGTGTGTGTGTGGTGTGTGTGTGTGTGTGTGTGTGTGTGTGTGTGTGTGTGTGTGTGTGTGTGTGTGTGTGTGTGTGTGTGTTTGTGCGTGCGTGCGTGCGTGCGTGCGTGCGTGCGTGTGCGTGTGCGTGCGTGTGTGCGTAAAGAATTGACAGCCTTTCATGGACTTGTGCTGTTCAAGGTGGCAGCTAAATACTATTTATCTATTATTTATCAGAGTTATTACTGGGTTTAATTTAGAAGGAGAGCTCTCAAGAGGAGGGGGAATTCCCTGCAGCGCTGCATGGGCCCTTCATTTAACACACCTTTTTAAAGTCTTTCTTCAATTTCTGTCGATTTCTCACAAATCAGCTTTTATTTCCAAGCACCAGCAAACCCCACCTCCCCCCTCCCCCCTCCCCCCTCCCTCCCATCTCGTCTCTCTCACTCACTCTGTCTCTCTGTCTCTCTCTCTCTCTCTGAATCTCACTCTCAGCATCCTTGCCCTCCCCATCTCCCAGGGACGTGCAGAGAATGTTAGAGAGGCAGGGGCTGAAATTTTCTAAAAGGGCTTTTTGGTGAAAATATAGAAAATTAGCCGACCTCCAAGCTCACAGCTTGAAACAGGCTATTTTCGATGCTTGATTTCTACACAGAGAGGGCAACTCTTTCAACATACAACGCTGCATTCAAGTTCAGGAGAGTTTGGACAAGGCTTCTCTTGAATGCATGCTGCCTTCAGTTAAGGCATGGAAAGAGAGCATTTGCTTTTCTTTCACCATAGTAAAAATTGCATTCATGGTCTGGAGAGGGCACTTTTTACAGATGGGTAAAAGGGCAGGGGCTCAAGCCCCCTTCGATGTCTATGTGTGTGCTTGTGCCTGCCATCTCCCATTTTGTTCTCAGCTGTGTTTTCATTATTACTATTATCGTCGATGGCGAGTCTCTTGTCTGTTGTCACCTCGTCGTTTGCTCTGATCGCAGTAATGGCAGAGTTAAGTGCAACACGCCATGATTCAGGCCCACTGTTCAGCACCGCTGCCAACTGCTTCAGTAAACAGGGCTGTCAACGCAGATCAGCACAGAGAGATGGAGAAAGAGAGATACACAGAGAGAGAGAGAGAGAGAGAGAGAGAGAGAGAGAGAGAGAGAGAGAGAGAGAGAGACAAAGACGGTTAGTATAAAGTTCACGCTCAACTTTGGTTCACCTTGTGTGTTCCGGGGCTGAGGTGGGGTGGAGGAGGGTTCATTTTAACAGTGGTACCACTTTAACCGTCGTGCCGTCGTATGTTGTTTAATGAAAGCGTCCATTGTTCTGAAATCTCCTTCGTTTGTTTCTCAATCCACAAGCCCTGAGTGCAGAGTCTTACTTGATACCGTATGATACCGTATACAGTATTTTCCGCATGTGTTCCAAGTCAGATGTCGGAGGCTGGTCTTTGCCTTCTTTGAGTATGGGGAATATCCGTGGTCCTCGACGATACAGGGTCACTGGTGAGCATCATGTAGCATTCACGAGGGGAGGGTATATCTGCCTTGGCAGTGAAGGGGCGATGAAAAAATAACTTGATCTATTATAGAAGAAGAACCGCTTTGGAAGTGGAACATTCCACGTTGATATAGCTGCACTCAGCCCCCCCCCCCCTGTGTGTGTGTGTGTGTGTGTGTGTGTGTGTGTGTGTGTGTGTGTGTGTGTGTGTGTGTGGCGTGCTGCGTGCGTGCGTGCGTGCGTGCGTGCGTGCGTACGCGTGCTAGGACTGGGAGATTTCAATACACCTCCAGCCAGATGAAATATCATCTCCATTTAAAATTGCATGATAATGTTCCCATGACCCATCATTGTCAGATCAAACAAAGCTCACATCGGGTTCTGAAGACAAATTCATGCTTTGCCCGAACCCCTCATCCCCCACCCCCTCCCCCCCCCCAACAGTCCAGCTGATTGGTCCCTCTCACCGTCGTGGGAGGTCCCCGTCCGTCTCCGTTAAAAATGGAAAAAAGGGCTTGCTGGGTCTTCAGTACATCTAGCCCTCCACCCATTCTGATCTCTCTCTCTCTCTCTCTCTCTCTCTCTCTCTCTCTCTCCCCTCATTGTATCTCTGATTGCTGATACCCAGGGGGCCCAGGGGCACCCCCCCCCCCCCCTACCCCCCTCCCTCCCTCCCTCACTAGATCCACATGATTAGAGTAAATGACCTCCGCTCGCTGGAGACTCCTCCGCTCGCTGGAGACTGGGTTCGTGGCCTGGAGGGTGGGATCAGACACAAGGATGGGTGGGTGGTGGTGGGAGGGTTAGTAGAGAGGTTGAATAATTATCCAGAGGAGACCAGGTGGGTGGGGTGAGTGGTGGTGGTGGAGGCTGTGCTTTAGCGAGGGAGATGGAGTGGCAGCGTAGCGTTGTTTCCGACGTGTCATTGGTCCGACCTCCCATTGGTCCGACGCTGGTGAATGCTAACCTGGCGCTAACCTAATCCTAATCCTAACCCTAACCTTAGTCTGACTAATTGGACGACGGATTATCGCGATTTTCCCGATGGAGTAAGGAGAAGGTGATGGTTGGAATAACCGGAGAAGGAACAAGGGAGCTCAGCTGAGGGGAAAGAAAGCAACTCCAGTAGACTAGAGCAACCGAACGAAGCCAAACTTCTGGATCCGATGTCCTGATCCAGATTTTTTTTTTGTCCTATATTTTGTTCATAAGGAGGCTACTAAACGGAATTATAATAAATGTCAACATATTTTTAATTAAATGAGTACCCAAAACTAGAAAATTCCAAAATATAGCCGATGCCGGTGCATAATTTGCGATACGGACGCCAAAAAAAAAAAAAAAAAAAAATCAGATAAAGAATGAACCGTTAAATCTGTCTGGCTCTAAAAACTCCAAGAGTGCCTTGATAAGTCCAGAAAATCGTAGTAAAATGAAGTGAACAGATAAGACCTTTATTGATCTTCCACAGGGGGAAATTCAGTCACCAGAGTAGTTGAGGCGTAACAGGCTGTGTTGGGAGGGTTAGCCAGCAGCCAGCAGGGGGTCAATGGGGGTCAGCGGGTGGTCTGTGGGGTTGCCGGCGGGTGGCAGGGGGAGCTGACGTACGTACGGGTTAGAGCTCTCAAATTCTGCTCAAACCCAAACCGGCAATTTTCGGCTGGGCAAAATAAATTATGCTAATTAATCAGCCGGGCCGAGCCTCGGGTTCCGTAAAAAAAAAATTATAATATAATAATAAATAATAATAATAATCATTATCCCTAAAGAGAAATGTCAACTGGCCCTAAAGGTAAGGCCGACGGAAATGGCGGTGGATGTCTTGGATGCAGCTCAAAGTGCACTTTACTCAGGTATCTGGTTTATCGCCGTCCGACCTTCCTAGCCCGTGTTATTAAAGAAAAACGGGCGACAATAGCCAAATCGATTTCAAGATAGACAAGATTGGACAGTTACTGGTCATAAACTCTGAGAGTGTAGCGAATTGTAGTTCCATTTTCACAGTGTTAATGGTGGTCCTTGAAATGATAAAGTTTGAGAACGACCAGTATTGTAATTGTCTAGCAGATGTGAAGTTAGTCCACATAACCAGCTGACGGTGTGATGAGATCCGGTTCCCGGAAACGGTTCCAAAATGTGACAGAAGCGATCCTGCGTTCCTCCTTTTTTTTTTCTTTTTTTTCTTTTTTTATCCCACGATTTTGCAACCCATTTTTTTCACCCAGTGCCAATTGCCTATGTAATCCTGGGCTCTGCTCTCCCTCTGCCGCGCCTGGGGAGACAATGACTGACCTCATGCTTCCTTCAATGCATGAGTAGTCCAAGTTGTTTCTTTTCACCTGACAGGGGGATTTCCCCAGGATGGACGTAGCGTGTGGAAGGAACACGTCATTCCAACCAGTTCCTTTCCCCTCCATCAGGCGCCCGGCTGGCCAGGGGGAGGCATTATTGAGACCAGGATTACTGCATGTTTTTGTGAGGTATCAACCCTAGGAGACACGGGAGAACATGCAAACTGCGTTCCTCAACGTTGCCTTCAGTTCCTCCGGCTCTTCCGATTCCCAACCCTATAGTCGTGGTGATGGGTACGCCGGTACGCGTTGTGTGTGCGTTGTAGGTCGGCTATTTTTGGAGCGCGACACCACCCGCAACGCAGCTAAGCACAATATATAGCTCAGGCTCCAGCTTCAGCTCTCTGGGTCTATTTTTACGCATCTGGTTTTGCTTGTGTATTGTCGAGGAGGGTGGTGAGTGTGGAACTCTCACAGGTGTTCTGTGGCTCACAGGAATGATGCTCCTCCACAGTAGCAGTCACATGTGGAAGGGTCTCCCCCGTCCCCGTCCCCCCCCAGGCCATGTGTTTGTCACAGGGAGGGGGGGAGGGAGGGGGAGGAGGTGGTGTGGTGAGTGGGTGCTGCTGCTCTCGTGTGCAGGGGCGTCACAAGGGGGAGAAAAGTGGGGACTGAGTTACTAGGGCCCAAAGTGGAGGGGCCTTTAAGCTATTGAAAAATAGCAGATATACAAGCTCACATTGCGGCACCGAGTGCCGCACTGCGAGCTTGTAGATCTGCTATTTTTGAAAATTCGTGAAAATGTGTGCAAATCTTTGAATACCATATGTAATCTTTTAAGCGAACATTTGTAATTCAAATTTTGCTTCTGGGTGGTCCCTGGAACGAAATATTTTGAGAAGGGGGTCTGTGGCCAAATACATATCATTTTGGGGTCCTTCACACGAAAAGGTTGAGCACCACTGACATAGAAACATATAGGTTTTTCAAAAATAGCAGATCTACAAGCTCGCAGCGCGGCACTCGGTTGCCGCGCTGTGAGCTTGTATATCTGCTATTTTTCAATAGTTAAAGCACAAAATAATGCGTAATTATGCGTTCCAGTCTAAATGGGTTAAACCCCCTCCCCTATGAAGAACATTCATGGGGGGCCCGCAGTGAATCCTTGTACCCAGGGCCCCAGGATTTGGTGCGACACCCCTGCTCGTGCGTGCCTGTGTGTGCCAGTGCCTGTGTGTGTGTGTGTGTGTGTGTGTGTGTGTGTGTGTGTGTGTGTGTGTGTGTGTGTGTGTGTGTGTGTGTGTGTCTTGTTTGATGGGTGTATTCGGGTTTGCTCGCTAGCAACACAATGTAAGCCCTCAGGCCCCCGGTGCTCAATGTGTACCTGTGTGCACGCCTGCCTGCGCGCGTGTGCATGTGTACATACACACACTGTAAGCTACTGTGCCCATCCGTTTAGTATGTGAAACGGCACTTGCTGACTCCGGACGTCTGGACGTCTGGACCTTTAGGGCGAGGTCGCTTGTCGCCCTGAGGCGTCTTACTAGTTATTACTGTACCAGTTTACAGTGGTGTAAAGTAACTAAAGTAATGTGCTTAAGTACAATTTTGAGGTATTTGTACTTTACTTGAGTATTTCCAATTCCAATACTTTTACTTCTATACTTCCCTGCATCTCAGATCCACTACATGTATTTGAAAACTTAACTAGTTACTAGTTACTTTGCAGATATAAATGATAAAGTTTAGCCCTATTACAGCTTGGCTATTGAAAATAGCCGACCTACGAGCTTGTAGATCTGCTATTTTGCACTCTTACTTTTGGTGCTTTTAAGTACATTTTAATGCGATGGATGGATGGATGGATGGATGGATGGATGGAAGGATGGATGGATGGCACACTGTAAGCCACTGTGCCCTTCCACTTATTATTGCTGTACCAGTTTCATCCTTAATGTGCTTTCGGTGGCTGTTTGTATCTGTACAGTGCCTGTGTGTGTGTGTGTGTGTGTGTGTGTGTGTGTGTGTGTGTGTGTGTGTGTGTGTGTGTGTGTGTGTGTGTGTGTGTGTGTGTGTGTGTGTGTGTGTGTGTACTATCAGTGCTCCATGGTCATGAAATTCCTGGAAATATTTTGAAATTAGAAAAATATTTTCCAGTACTGGAAAAGTTTTGGAATTGATCAAGGGTCCTGGAACGCATTGTTTTTGACTCCATAAATCGACTTTGAGGGTTCCCCGACACAATTTTTTTTACCTTATTGCGACCGAAGGTCGCATATACTCTGAAGAATCGTGTCGCTTGAGTGTCCGAAGCCTCGTGACCGTCTTCCGAAGCCTCTGTGATGTCAGTGTGATGTCAGCGAGTTGTGACATCACTTCCTGTACAGGGCAGCTACACGAAATGTGGATAACACTATATATGGAGATAGTCCAGTCCATCATGTCATATGGGACTACCGTCATAGAAAGTAGCCATTGTTAGGCCGGAGTCAATGGCTGTCTGTCTGACTGCCAAGTCTGCCATTGACTTGCAGCGCATGAACGCCGCACTGGAGCGTGAAAACCAACAGGCCTGATGGAAAATGATACATGGCCGCAGGCTTTGTGACGTCCCACATCTTATGTGCTGGCATACTACTAACCGACGCCAAGGACCTCCAGAGGCCATACAAAGAGTATCTAACCCGAGGCCCCTTACTAAGTAGCATACATTTACAACATACCTTCTCCAAAATAAAAATGCCATAGATGGGCATTCCCAAAGCAAAATCCCTTTATGCCCATATATGGGGATTTCTGATGTCATCAATCTCTGGCCCTAACTAGCTCAAAAGCCTGCTTAAAGGCCCATTCCCACTGGGCCAGATAACAGATATCTGGAGATATTTCTCCAGATATTTTTCCATGCAAAGTGGATGGTAGATACAGATAAAAAAATATTTGCCACAGATAAAAGTATCTGTGGCAAATATCTGTGGTAGACTTTTTTTTTATCTGTATCTACCATCCAATTTGCATGGAAAAATATCTGGAGAAATATCTCCAGATATCTGTTATCTGGCCCAGTGGGAATGGGCCTTTACTCTGATTTACACCCTACCTTTCCAGATGATGACCTATTGGGTACACACTTATGTCCAAATATAGAAATCCAAGGCATCAAACCTAAGCTTGGCTTTACTAATTAACATATGTTTCATGCCCATATATGGAGATCCCTGTCCCAATGTTATCAATATTAAGGACATATCTGGAAATGCCCATATTTGGTAATGTCCACATATGGGCATGTTTTGACATAACATAGTCAGGGAACTCCATGTATGGGCATAACATTGATTCTGTGAGTGTGCCATGATTCTGTGAGTGTGCTGAGCTCCTAGGGTTGATACCCTCACAAAAACATGAACAAACTCCCCCCAGAATGACAACAACTAGAATCATCAGAGAAACGCTGTGGTTGGCCAGATTGTCAAGAATTGGCGCGACCTCGCCCTTTAGGGAGAGGTTGCATGTCACCCTGAGGTCGCATTCCACCCTTGGGTGTCTTACTAGTTATCATCCACAGATTCCACACTGTTCATATTCACAATAGTCACTCTCATCTAAATGCCTGCTGTCTATTGTTGTATGCTGAATTGCTGATGTATACAATAGGTTTAACGTTGTTAAACAGGTTTTTATTATATTAAGCAAGGACCCCTTGACTTTGAGAACCACTGGCCACTGGTGGCAGTGCACCCATAAACGCCATTTCAGAGAACCATACCAAAAAATGGCTTCCAAACCAATGAATGATCTGATTTTAACTTTAACTGCCCTTTGACGTCAACACTCTAATAAAGAGCCCAGGTTCTTTTTTAAGCAAATGAATAATGTGGATGACGTCAATATGACAATTCTTCTCTAATTGTCTTTAGTGCTTTGAAAAGTTCAAAGCCATCACTTAGGAAAAAGTAGAAAGTGAAGAAGGTAAGAAAATAAGGTTCAGAGATGGCCATGGAAAGCAATTTTTGAAAATGGGTTATAAATTGCTCCATCTACGCCTTCCCTCTTAGCTTTCTTACATACTATCTTAAACTAAAGTCTAAGGGATGAGGACTAACCACTCTCCCTCTTTAAAAACACAGCATATGTTCTCCAACATGTCTACTGGACTAGTAGGCCTATACATTTAGTATTTGACGTGGGCACATGCGTGTCCATCATGCACGATCCGCATGCGCTCCACGGTCCGTTTGCAGCGTGCACACTTTATCTTTGCTACACTGCCGGTCTTTGGTCATTTAAGCAACTCGTTAATGCACTGAATTATTGTCATATAGTCCTGGAAATTGGATTAAATATTCTGGAAAAGTTTTGGAAATTCATTGGTAAAAAATGTGTGGGAACCCTGTACTATGTATCAGACTGTGTTGCCAGAGCTGGTGGTGCAGCCCCTGCTGGGGGGGCCATTTGATCCAGCCGTGGCCTGTGTTAGCGTGTGTTAGCGGGTGTTAGCGTGTGTTAGCGGGTGTTAGCGCGGAGCCCGGTGGAGCCCGCTGGAGGTCAGAATCCTCCTCATCCAAACCCTTTTTCTCATCCAATCTCTGTGGCTGCGGGGGGCCGCTCTTGTTGCCGGAGGTAATCTGTGAA
>NC_137816.1:60632808-60640308 GCF_963921795.1 Nannobrachium achirus | reverse complement strand
TTATAGATCTGCTATTTTTGGAAAGTCGTGAAAATGTGTGCAAATCTTCCATTATTATGTATTTTTTAAGCGAACATTTGTAACTCAAATTTTGCTTCTGGGGGGTCCCTGGAACTAAATATTTTGAGATGGGGTTCCGTGGCCAATACATATCATTTTGGGGGGTCCTTCACATGACAAAGTTTGAGCACCACTGACACAGAAACATAGGTTTTTCAAAAAACCTTGGAAGGATTTGAAATATTCAAAGACTTGCACAAAATGTTCGATGTTTCAAAAGTAGCAGATCTAGCCTCGCTGCGAGCTTGTATATCTGCTATTTTTCAATATTTAAAGCACATGGGGTGGCCCGCAGTGAATCCTTGTACCCAGGGCCCAGAATTTGGTGTGACGCCCCTGAGAGAGAGAGAGAGAGAGAGAGAGAGAGAGAGAGAGAGAGAGAGACGAGTCGCTCGAAATCTGAGTTCCTGTCGTTCTCACGCACTTGATTGTGTCCCCTCACTGCCTCTCATAACAGGAGAACAAAGCCTGTTTGTTGTGGGTGGAATGCCTAGAATGCTTCCTACAGTCACAATTATGAGGAATTTGATTGAACGCTTATTGTTTTTCAAGCACCGGTGATTTTGATAAAAAAAAAAAAAAAAAGTGCCTTAAAATGTTACTCTGCCTCCTAAGAGCAATAAACGCCCGCCCCGTCTAATCAAATTTCATTTGATATAAACATTTCGTTTGTTATTAAAAAAAAAAGAATAAGACGGAGAGAGGGTAATAGATGTCGCGAGTGGCTAGGGCGGAGAAAATGCGTGTTGTGATTATACATTATTCATCACGGTCCTTTTAAGATACACTCAGAATAGCTTTTTTTCCCCCTTTTTTTCTTTTCTTTTCTTGAGTGTAATGAAGTTTGCCACAGTTCTTGGTGTTAAAATCAGCTTTAATTGGTGAACACTTTGTTGTTGTGTGTCGCTTTAAAGCCGCGCCGAGGAGCCGATCAAGAATAACTTCAGATGGTTTTATCTGCAAAATAACAACAGTAGCAGCAGCAGCAGTTGTTGTGAGAAAAAGAAAGAAAAGAAACCAAAGGCACAGAAACATATTTTCACTTATAGGCAGAATAGACAGCAGTTTTTAAGGCGACTACCTTCTTCCAAGTTCACTTTGCACAACATGAAGTAAAAAAGAAACAAACCTCCTCCTGTCAGATCTTGGTGTCTGTATCCTCATTTACATCGGACCCCCACCACAATGCCTCTCTCTCTCTTCCTTTGCACCCCCCCCCCCCACACACACACACACAAAAAGGCACACAAACACACACACACACACACACTCCGACCCCAGTGCGTTTTCTTCCCTCTCCCTTTTTTGCAGAGCGAGGCGGAGATGAAAGATTGTTTTGAGAAACTCAAAAGGAAATTTGACATTCTTTCGGTCGCCTCCGAAACTTCCAATATTTCGCCGTAATCGTTTCGTACAAGCTATATATCTTCATTCCGGGGGGTTTGGGGGGGAGGCGTGGTGGGGTGGGGTGGGGTGTCGGAGACGAGGAAGAACGCGTCGGCCCTTCTCTTTCTTCCCTCCCGAATAAAAGGCATCAGAACCCCATCTGGCTGGGTGATCCGCGGTTGGCCCTCGCCGCGCGCATCGCTGAAATAATACTGCCTCTAATGACTCCACATATTCTGAAATCTCCCTTTTGAAATTGGTCTTGGCAGATTATTTGCAGGTACTTGAGTTGCATCTGTTTGCAATTTTGCAAATGTGGAAGACTTTAATGCCGGCGGGCCGAGGGGGCCGGGGCTATTTTAATCCATTTAGACCGGGAGCCACTTTAACCCCATTGTTTTATGCTTCAACTGTTAGAAAATAGCAGATCTACAAGCTCACAGCGTGGCACCGAGTGCCGCGCAGCGAGCATGTAGATCTGCTATTTTTGAAAGATTGTGAAAATGTGTGACAAGCCTTTGAATATGTTGTCTTGATTCTATAGATGTCTTGTAAATCCTTCTTCTAAATCAGTGGTTCTCACACTTTTTAATGTCAAGGACCCCCAAGATTTCATGTATTTGGCCACGGACCCCCCCATCTCAAAATACGTTGTTCCAGGGACCCACCAGAAGCAGAGATTTGAGTTACAAAAGTTTGCTTTGAAAAATATATATTCCAAGATTTGCAAACATTTTCACGATTTCTCAAAAATAGCAGATCTACAAGCTCGCGGGCGCAGCACTCGGTGCCGCGCTGCGAGCTTGTAGATCTGCTATTTTTCAATAGCTAAAGCATAAGATAATTCCTTGTCTTAATGGGTTAATCCGCGGGATAACACCGGCTGTCACCGTGAACGGGCCTGGGCGCTCCCATCCTCCTCCTCGATACCTTCGCCTATAACTCTCCGACATAGTTATTATCCAGTGACTGATTGTCTCCACGTGTTTGTCCCGACTATCACTGACTGTCATGCCTTTATGTCGTATATGGTGAGGTTAAAGCTGGTCTGTCTGTCCGTTCGTCTTCTATCTGTGTGCAGTTCCACCCTACAGCACGCGTGTCCAGTCGTTAGTTGTCTATTATATCGTCGTTGTCGGGTGGAAACCTTGTATGTCCGAAACCGTTTGTTTTGTATTCATCATTTTAAAAATGATTTAAAGTAGTGAAAACAGCCGATCTACAAGCACACAACGCCTCGCACCGCGAGGCGTTGTGTGCTTGTAGATATGCTGTTTTCACTACTTTTGTGCGACCGCCTTGTATGATGAAGCAGGGCTTTACTTTACCAAAGAACGTACGAATTTGAAACTTGGAGCCACGAACAGGTTTCCGCTCGACAACGACGATATGCTGTCTCTTACCGGCACTATAACACTTTTATTGTATGTGCAGCACGCGTGCATCATGCTATTTATTCAGTCACTTGGTCTCCTATCATCGTATCAAGTTCCGTCTCATAGTATTGAGTGGTACCGTTTCATCTTGTATCCACCGTATTACCTTGTATGATACATCATCCGTAATCACACTACAGGTATATCGTATAACATTTTGTATGATCGCGTAATGCAATATCGCATCATTACATGTCACGTTATATCTATCATATCTCGGGCTGTTGTCTTTATAGTGGGTTCAACCTGTTCCCTCCCTCTCTACCCCCCTCCTCCCCATTCTCTCTCTCTCTCTCTCTCTCTCTCTCTCTCTCTCTCTCTCTCTCTCTCTCTCTCTCTCTCTCTCTGGGATGTGTGTTAGGGATGTGACGATATGAACATTTCATATCACGAGTATTGAGACAAAAGAAATCGCGATTTACGATATTACCACCATAATCAAAATCTATTATCCTGGGGCGGAACATTTGCCAAAAAATAGCCCATCTACCAGCTCACAACGCGTCACAACGTGACGCGTTGTGAGCTTGTAGATCGGCTATTTTTTGGCAAAGACATTTGATAGAGAGTGAGAAAAAAAAACTGTATCAAGTACGTGTATCAAGTACCTTTTACCAATTATAGAGGGTTTAAGTGGTACCGGATATGCAGCTCTGCAAATAAAGCTGACTTGATCCCAGTGCATGACGGGGGAGGACGATATCACGATAAATTAAATCTCCATAACGATAACGATCATCGTGAGTGTTTTTTTTTTTATTTTTTATCCCGATAAACGATAACATGGCGTATCGTCCCACCCTATAGTTGTGTGCTTACGAGATGGGTGGTGTCCGTCGGTTATAAAGTGCAGTGATTAGGGAGCTAAACCCAAGCTGAAATAAATGTGACTTCAGTGCTTATTATTTATACCATGTGGTGAGCAGCTGACCAGCTTAAGCAAACCCCCCCCCCCCCCCCCACCACCTCCTTTTTTCTCTCTCTTTCTTTCTTTCTTTCTTCTTTCTTTCTTTTCCTTCTCCCCCTCTCTCTCCCTTCTCGTCCAACTCTCCTCCCTTCTTTAAAAAAAAAAAAAAAGTATTGCAATACGGTGCCCTATTGTCCTATCGCTGAGAGTGCATGCATACAGGGGTGGGTGGGGGGGGGGTCCCGTATCGTATCTTACGTTCTTGAGCCACCCACCCGGGGGGCCCGGTCCGAGTGGACTGTAGTATAGCTGTAGTGTTATAGTGGTAGGTGGTTACAATTACCATTAATGACATATTTCATCAAGGGTGTTTATCCAGCCGTGCCATAAATGAAGAAGCCGAACTTTGTAACTCTAGTCTCTTTGTTTTGCGTCTCTTGCCCCCCCATCACAGAACCCCCCCCCCCCTCCTTCCTCTTAATTTTTGGGTTGTTTTATTAGCAGCGAGGGGAGGGGGAATTATGCGGAAAGTGTACGCCTTGCAACTTTTTTTTTTCTTCTTCTTTTTTTTTCTTTTCTCCCGCTACCCCCCTGTTGGAAATGTTTATTTGAACAGTAAGCTCATGATTTGAATATTTGTAATCCGTGCTTAAATTTACAGGCCAGATGAACTTTTTGGCACGGAGCGGCAACCATAAGTAGGATTTTCCAGAAAAGAAAAAAAAAAAGATTTACAAAATTTTAAACCATGTGCAAGGCTTATATAATTTAGAAAAAAAGAGGAGGGGAACCAATAAAACAGCCTCTTGTCTTATTTACTTATTTACGTCGTGTGGCACACTTGTCGACGCTCCCTTCTGTCAGAGCTGCTGACGTCTTTGGGATAACAGCACAACGTCTGTAAAAGCTAACATGCAGGGACGTGCTGGCCATTGGGAAAAGCGGGACAACTCCCGAACGGCCGGTTCATTACCGGCTGGTCCAGGCCGGCCATTAGGAAAAAAATCGAAATATAATGTCGGCCTTCGTTCCATTTTGGGGGCTGGGCGGCCAACAAAGTAAATCGTCACTGTCGGGCGGAAACCTCGTATCTCTTTCGCAAAGCAAAGCCCTGCTTCATCATACAAGGCCGTTGCACAAAAGTAGTGAAAACAGCAGATCTACAAGCACACCGCGAGGCGTTGTGTGCTTGTAGATCGGCTGTTTTTACTAGTTTAAATCATTTTTTAAATGATAAATGATAAAAACAAACGGTTTTGGACATACAAGGTTTCCACCCGACAACGACAAAATATAACTCATGTAATTGGCCCACTGGCTTGTCACTTGTCATGATCTGAAATGAGTAGCAGCAGCGCTATGGAGAGAGATCTCTCTCTATTGCGCACAATGAGGGCCTCTCCAACTCTTTTTCCCGGGCTGAATCAGGGGCCCAGCACGTCCTGCTAAAATGCCATTGTCTTTAGCAGTGCTGTAAAGTAACTATAAGTACATTTACTCAAGTACAGTACTTAAGTGTAATTTTGAGGTTCTTTTACTGTACTGGAGTATTTCCATTTTTCAGTACATTTACTTCTACTCCACTACACGGCAGATACAAATAGCCTATCGTACCTACAATTATTTGAAACCTTTAGTTCGATTTTTATACATTTGGAAACTTGTGAAATAGGGCATTCTGCATACTTATGGTACTTAAAGCACAGTTTGATGCCAATACTTTTGTACTTTTACTCAAGTAAACGTCGGAATACCAGCCTTTCACTTGTAACAGTGTATTTCTACAATGCAGTATTGCCACTTTTCCTTAAAGGAGTAGTTCACCCCCGAAATGATTTTTTCTTCTTCTATTGATTACTCATTCCATAGAGACATGAGTTCAATAAAAAAACCTTTTGTATTTGCCGTATTCCTAAGACAAAAATGCGATTATAGTAAATTTATCCCCATTGATTCCGGATGGGGACCCACATGCATGGCACTGGATGGGGACCCAAATGCATGGCACTAGATGGGGACCCGAATGCATGGTCCTGGATGGGGACCCAAATGCATGTCCCTGGATGGAGAAACCATCAGGGTACTTTGATTATAGGGTTACAATTAATACAATCTTTGACTTAGGAATACGACAAAAAACAAAAAATATTATTGAATTCAAGTCTCTATGGCATGAGTAATCATCAAAATCAAAAAAGTCATTTTGGGGGTGAACTACTCCTTTAAGTAAGAAATGTGAGTACTTTTTCCACCACTGGTCTGTAGGTACATAGGAGGAAGTAAATAAAATAGAGCATCGCAGCGGAAGTGGATTCCTGGGGTCACTATTTCATTCCCCATTCATTTTCGCCATAGACTTTTACAAAAATATTTATAACAATTATGTTAAGCCTCGAACCAAGCCATCCAGGATGGAGGTGAATCATGACCATATAACCTTTGATCCTATGTGAAAACATATTTTAATATTACATTATTTGATATACTACATTTAATAACTACCCTTTGTTTAGCGATTTTCAAAATGTTCTTTTCATAGAAAAAAAGGTTATATGGTCATGATTCACCTCCATCCTGGATGGCTTGGTTCGAGGCTTAACATAATTGTTATAAATATTTTTGTAAAAGTCTATGGCGAAAATGAATGGGGAATGACATAGTGACCCCAGGAATCCACTTCCGCTGCGATGCTCTATAGACCCCCAGAAAACAGCCCAGCAGCAGCACAGACACTTAAGTTGTTCTGTCTCTCCTCTCTGTGCTTGGATGTAAATGAGTGTGTACTGTGTAGTCCATCCATATTGACTCGTGCTGGCAGGGGAGGCCACCCATCTTGTAGGCAGGATGGTTGGGCGGGTTGAGCCCCCAGTGAGCAGTGGAGAGGGAGAGGGAGAGAGAGAGAGAGAGAGAGAGAGAGGGGGGAGAGTGCATGGTCGCTGAGGCGAGCAGAAAAGGAAGGCTTTCTTAAATGATGCTAATCAGTCCAGAGGGGCCTGGCCCTCTCTCTCCCTCATCAGTCTGCAGTAATTCAGATGTGCTGAGAACCTGGAATTAAATGTGTCACTGCGACCGTCCGTATGTGTGTTTGTGTGTGTCCATGTCCGTGTATGTCCGCTTGTGTGTGTGTGTGTGTGTGTGTCCATGTCCGTGTACGTCCGTGTGTGTGTGTGTGTTTGTGTGTGTCCATGTCCGTGTATGTCCGCTTGTGTGTGTCCCATGTCCGTGTACGTCCGTGTGTGTTGTGTTTTGTGTGTGTCCATGTCCGTGTACGTCCGTGTGTGTGTGTGTGTGTGTGTGTGTGTGTGTGTGTGTGTGTGTGTGTGTGTGTGTGTGTGTGTGTGTGTGTGTGTGTGGTGTGTGTTAGGGATGGGACGATCCGCGATATTATCGTTCATCGTGATAAAAAACACTCACAATAATCGTATCGTTTAGATTTAATTCATCGTGATATCGTCCTCCATCATGCACTGGGATCAATTCACCTTTTATTTGCCGAGCTGCATATCCGGTACCACTTAAACCCTCTATAATTGGTAAAAGGTACTTATAATATACGTACTTGATACAGTCTTTTTTTTCACTCTCTATCAAATGTCTTTCCAAAAAATAGCCGATCTACAAGCTCACAACGCGTCACGTTGTGATGCGTTGTGAGCTTGTAGATCTGCAATTTTTTGGCAAATGTTCCGCCCCAGGATAATGGATTTTGAT
>NC_137816.1:60602808-60622808 GCF_963921795.1 Nannobrachium achirus | reverse complement strand
TCTTCAAAATAAATTCTCATGCCTGTTGCTAAGGTATGCCAACTTGACTGGTGTCGCGCAGCGTGCAAGACACCAGTCGTGTTGCCATACCTTAGCTTTTGCTGAACCGACGCCACGGGTGTTGCAAACTTGTCAAACTTCAAATGCGGATGGCTGTGAATTTCCTGGTGTCTGTGCTTTGTTTACAGGGTCTTGTCTTCCCCACCTCCTGAGACGCTGACGGCTCTCTTCCTGATCTGGGTGGCGTGCGAGCAGCGGCAGTCAGGCAGGTACGGATCACATGACACGCCGACTGATCACGCAAACACGCTAGAGGATATTAAAGGGGTCTGTCACCGGCAGGAAAGCACACGCACGCACGCACATACAGTACAGTACGCGTGCCACGGTGTGAGTGAGCGCGAGTGTGCGCTGTGACAGCACGTGTTCGCGTGCCTACTGTATGTGTGTCAGTGCGTGCGTGTGTGTGTGTGTGTGTGTGGTGGCAAGCGAGGTGCAACAGGGTCGGGGGGTCGAGGGGAGAGAGAGACGCCGACGCTCGGATAAATAATAACGAGCGATCGGTTGACGTCAGCCACCTCCCTAATCGACATCTTCCATCTGCGATCCGCGTCTAATCTCCACTCACTCTCCCTCCGCGGCGATCGCAACCGCCGCCATGCTGCGGGCGGGTTGGATGGGCGTTTATGATTTCTAAATAAACGCGCGGCTGTCAGAGAGCGCACGCGTGCGTGCACGTGCTTCCTCTATGTAGCTCAAGGAGACAATTAACAAACAGAGGTGACACTGTAAACAGGTGCAAGCCATTATTCCTGGATCTGGAAGAGAGCGGACGATCCATCCCTCACAATGATGGGGCTGTGTGTGTGTGTGTGTGTGTGGTGCGCGCATGTGTGTGTGTGTGTGTGAGTGTGTGCGCGCGCGCATGTGTGTATGTGTGTGTGTTGGAGAGTGATGTGGGGTAATGTGACCAGGGGCGTCACAAGGGGGGGAGGGGGGGGAGTGGGACTGAGTTACTAGGGCCCAAGGTGGAGGGGCCTTTATTATTGAATGCTTTAACTATTGAAAAATAGCAGATCTACAAGCTTGCAGCGCGGTACCGAGTGCCGCGCTGCGAGCTTGTAGATCTGCTATTTTTGAAAAGTCGTGAAAATGTGTGCAAATCTTTGAATATAATGTACTTTTTAAGCGAACATCAAATTTTGCTTCTGGGGGGTCCCTGGAACAAAATATTTTGAGATGGCGGTCCGTGGCCAAATACATATCATTTTGGGGGTCCATGACACAAAAAAGTTTGAGCACCACTGACATAGAAACATAGGTTTTTTCAAAAAACCTTAGAAGGATTTGAAATATTTGAAAGACTTTTTCAAAAACAGCAGATTACAAGCTCGCAGCGCGGCACTCGGTGCCGCGCTGTGAGCTTGTAGATCTGCTATTTTTCAATAGTTAAAGCACAACATAATTGTGCAGGGGCCCCGCAGTGAATCCTTGTACCCAGGGCCCGGAATTTGGTGCGACGCCCCGGAATGTGACAGCTGTAGTGAGGGATAGGTCTGATCATGGGGGCCTCTCGGTCACTCCACTCCCTGCCTGCTGGTCTCAATCTATTTGCCGTTATTGTCTTTGTGAACTTTTATCTTCATTGTCGCCGTCGTCGTCGTCGTGCTCGCCATCGACATCGCCGTCATTGTCACGGTCGACGTTATCTCCGTAAAAAAAAAAGACAACAATCGGAGCCTCCCAAGCGCCTCCCCCAAACGGTTCGCATTCGAGAGGCTTTTGTCTCGCATGGTTTCTTCGCCCCGCTCGTTTCTAATATGATTTTTTTTCTTGCTCCTTCGCCTCGCCATAAAATCCATACGCGTCTTTCTTTTTCATCCCCTGTCTTTCTTCCCCCCCCCTTTCATCCTCTGTCCAATAATTATTCCGTCGCTGCTCTCTCTCTCCCTCTCACACGGCTGCTTTCTTTTAATTCGTAATAGACCGTCATCCTGAGAGTTGTCGGCGGGAGAGAGGAGGGAGAGAGAGCGAGATGTGGGGGTCAAGCCGGTTTGTAAAAATTGATTGCTTGTAAAGTGCTAATCAATGGAAACCTTTTCTCTTGAAGCTGGAAAATTCATGCTATAACATTTATTGAAAAAGATTCTGAGACCTGGGGGTCTCGGCGTGGACGGCAGCTGTCCTCTGAAGGGCGAGCTCAAACAGCCGCCCGTCGGAAATAATTGCTCCGCGTTCGCTAAAGGCCTTTCTGATTTATGGACCCGATCGTACGACGGTGTTCCCCCCGCGCGGAAAACAGCCGATCTACAAGCTCACACGACTAGGTCGCACCGCGACATGTTGGGAGCTCGTAGATTTGCTGTTTCTGGCGCAACCATTATGTTTTCAACCAATCTGTATGGTAAAGTATGTTGATACAAACATAACACAAGTTTGGTGGCTGGAGGTGGTCTCCCTAAGATACACTACAGTACTCGTTGAGAAGATGTATTGCATGAAACTCATATGGAATTCTGGGAAATTGCAAGTGTGGTTACCGTGACTGAGTCAAGAGGAATCCGCTGGGAAATTTATTCCGTCTTATCATTTACATTATTGCGACCGAAGGTCGCAGTTTACCATGAGAAATGTCACAGCCTGTCCGCGTGTAGACGGACGTGTACACATTTTGACAGTCTATGGGTTTGCCGCTCTGATGTCACTGTGATGTCCGGCACATCTTGTCCACGTATCCGCGTATCTCTGAAGGTCACGCCTGATACTGTGGTTCCCTTGACACATCACTGTGACATCACAGGTGATATCACAGGTGACATCAGCTATGTAAAAGTCCATATATGGGTATTCCCCAGAATCCCTTTTATGCCCATATATGAAGATCCCTGAGGTCATCGATATATATATCACTGGCCAGATGGCCAAGACATGGCCCATATCTGTGTGGCTGGTTCAGATAGGGATCTCCATGTATGGGCATAAAAGATATTGTATGTTGTGATGTCATGGGAACCACTCTAACAGATCCCTTTTATGCCCATATATGGATATCCTTGATGTCATCAATACTAAGCCCATATCTAACAGGACTTAATATGGGAATGCCCATATACTGTATGGAGGAAGACAGCCCATATCTGTGCGGCAGTTTCAAACAGGGATCTCCATGTATGGGCATAAAAGGGATAATACAGTACATGGATCTCCATACATGGGTAACTGGTCCGATATACATCACTGGGCCAGATGGCCAAGAGAGGGACCGCAAGAATTGACGCGCTCATTCAGGTGTTCCGGAACCCAGGTAAGACATAAAAAGCATGGATGCAGCTTTAAGTGTCCAATAATGATTTATTCGTTCGTAACCTTTTTGAATAATACAGGTGGCCATTTTTAAGTCATTCTCCCGTCGACGTGTTTTTGTCCGTTTCTCCATGCCATCCTGGTCGATGGTGTGGTGTGTTTGGAACACATTCCCACCGGCTAGGGATTCATTAATCACATATAGCATGGAGTGACTAATGCCATTTTGGCTGGTGTCATATTGGAGGTATGCAAGCTGCAGATTTCTGTCATATTGGAAGCAGAACTAACACATGCTCCTTCTGACGCGTTCTCACACCCCTCGTCACACAATCCGCTCGCAGGAACCCACACTGATCCTGCACGAGTGCACGCACGCACGCACGCACGCACGCACGCACGCACGCACGCACGCACGCACGCACGCACGCACGCACGCACACACACACACACACACACACACACACACACACACACACACACACACACACACACACAAGCATGCACACACAAACACATTGTCATGAGAGAGCAGAAACATTAGAACCGTGCATGATGTGCACACATCATTCCTGAAATCCTGGAAAATTAATACCCAAGATTATATAATAATAAAAATAAAGATAAATCGTTCATTTCTCCCATTTTGAAAAGTTTGTTCGTGTCATTTATTTATTCAGTAAAGCCCTATACCAAGGGTCTTCAGAGTTACTACAGGGGTTCCACCAAATCTTTGTGTGATAGAACTTTTTTTTTTTATATTAACCATCTGAACCCTAGCGTCCATATTCTGAGAACTTTAGCCAAAAATAGCAGATCTACAAGCTTACAACGTAATCGTAATCGTAGATCGTCTATTTTCGGCAAATAGGTTTGGTGTAGAGGCGAAAAGAACAGACTAAGTACACAAGTTTATTAAGTATTGACGGTTCAAGTGGTTAAATATCTCACATTGACATGAATCCAAAATACACTGATGATTGTGCTGTCAAACAATGAAACTATATGGAATCTATTAACAGGTTGTGGGGGTCCCTGCTTCACCTCTCTCTCAACTAAGGGGTCCTCGGCCTGAAAACGTTGAAGACCCCTGCCCTGTACCGTTATAATGTCCATGTAGGCGAGGTCAGGACATTACGGTGCACTCATATCACCGTCGAAAGCTCATGTGAACCTCACAACCAAAATGGGGGCGGTGGCGGGTGGGTGTTGTGGATGAGGGGGGGCAGAACAGAATGCAATCTTTTCATGAGGGTCTATTTTCCCACAGTTGGTCCCAACGAAGGGGTCGCTAGACTCGCTACTTTACTGTTAGTCGCGTAGAAAGATTGTCACCGCTGTGTGGGGACTCACTGCCCCGCGGGCACAAATAGGACATGATTGGCATCATAGAGGGATGAATGTCTCTCCATTTTGTCCCCGCGACGCACCCTTTCCTTTCTTTTCTTTTCCATCCTCTCTCTCTCTCTCTCTCTCTCTCTCTCTCTCTCTCTCTCTCTCTCTCTCTCTCTCTCTGACAGCGTTCATCCCCTTTGAGGAGTGGCAGACTTGGTGGGAGTTAATGATTATAATTGTTTAGAGTTTTTCCCCTTTTTTTCTGTCCTTTTTTTCAACGTTGTGGGATAATTATTTAAGAGGTTCATGTAGTCATTGTTTTAATCAGTAAAGAGAGATTACACAAAATCTGCATGCCAACAGATGGCACTTGGCTGTTGTTGTTGTTTCATATTATGCACTGAGTGTGTGTGTGTGTGTGTGTGTGTGTGTGTGGTGTGTGTGTGTGTGTGTGTGTGTGTGTGTGTGTGTGTGTGTGTGCGCGCTCTGCAGCGCGGTGGAACCGACGTTCGCTCGCGGCTCACAGTAAAGAGGGGAGTGGGCGGGGGGGCAGTAAGAATGAGAGAGAGGGAGCAGCCAAATTATAAAACAATTCATCATTTATCAATTTATCACATATTGTTGGTCCCTGCATGGAGAAGAAAGAGGACTCTGTGTTTGTAATTAGAACAGGGTCTTCAATGGTTTTCAGGCCAAGGACCCCTTAGTTGAGAGAGAGATGAAGCAGGGACCCCCACAACCTGTTCATAGATTCCATATAGTTTCATTGTTTGACAGCACAATCATCAGTGTATTTTGGATTTATGTCAATGCGGGTTTTCAGATATTTAACCACTTGAACTGTCAATACTTAATAAACTTGACCTTTCACTCTGTACTTAGTTGCGCTCGGGTGCGTGCATGCAATCACGTGTAAAATCAGGCATTACGAAGCCATCAAGGCCTGCCAAAATCCTTTTTGGTCGACGAAATCATCTGTAGATTTAGTCGACTAAAATCGCATGATATTTATTCGACTAAAACTAGACTAAAACTAAAACGTTTCAGATGACAAAAACATGACTAAAACTAAATCACATTTTATTCAAAAGGCTACGACTGAAACTAAATCAAAAACTTGCTGTCAAAATGAACACGGCAACAAACCCACTGACCGACCGCGGAGCGACCAAACCGAACCAAGAGAGCTAACTAATTAACCAACTAAACCTCCAACCAACCATGACTCACCACACACACACACACACACACACACACACACACACACACACACACACACACACACACACACACACACACACACACACACACACACACACACACAGACACACACACACACATGCTCTCATAGTGGGTGGGTGAGGAGGGTGGTGGGGGGGGGTGGTGGTGTGGGGAGCCTTTTCAACACAACGAGCGGTATTTAACCATAAAAGGCCGTGACCCCAGTGACTGTAACTATCAGCGTCGCAGTGGGGCCACTTTGGTCGCTCACACGCGATCCAACTCGCGAATAAGGTCAGCAGCGCGGCAACGAGGTTTGTCCGCTATAGCCTGCGATCCTTTGGGACAGGCCCCGTTATACGCAGCAGGATCGCTCATTCTGGACTATCAGCTCATCATGGCGCTTCGTATCCCAATCCGCCGTCTCTGTCAGCTTTTTCCTTGTTATTATGTTTTATGGTATATGACACCGAGATACGCGGAGAGGAATAAAACGGCGAGCTTAGGCGAGCAGGGGCTCCTTTTGCTTTCCAGGGTCGGGGGGGGGAGGAAGCGATCGGAACACCAATGCCGCCGCTGGCCTACATTCCTTACTAATTGTATAATTGAAAAGCTCTCCAATGAGCAAGCAAGCAAGCAGCACCCCCAACCCCCCGTGCCCCCTCCTCTCTCCCTCCTCACTTACCCCCACCGCAGCTCATCCTCGCATGCAGCACCCCTCCCCCCACCACCAGCCTCCTCCCCTTCAAAGCAAATCACAAAAGAGCATTTTGGAATAATAATAATTTTAAAAACGCCCGTCCATTATTAATCCCACACACCAGCAGCAGCAGCCCTGCCAGTCGGTATGGAAGGATGGATGGCACGCATAGCTCCCTCTATAAGTCAGTGGTCCTCAACCTTTTCAGGCCGCGACCCCCAAAATAATCATATTTTAACTGGGGACCCCCCCACCCTGACGAGCACTAAGAGTTGATGCATTACATTTTGTATAACACGGCTCTATTGTGAAAATAACAGATCTACATGCTCACAACGCCTTGCAACGCCTCTAATATTTGACAATTTGACCAATGTTTAATTTGTCATTTTAGAGGTATTAAAAAGTCCTTAAATTGTCACTTTAGAAATGTGCAGATACCGTCTATACACTTAAACTTTACTGTTTACAAAAAGTTAATCATCAGGGACCCCCCCCCCCCCAAAATAATTTGGGGACCCCCTGGGGGTCCTGACCCACAGGTTGAGAACCACTGCTGTAGTTACTGTCTCTCTCTCGTGCGCACTCTCTCTCTCTCTTATGAACACACACATTCACAGAACTGTGTTTATGTGTCTAAGAGAAACACTTTATAAAAGTACATTAATTCACTTAATTTAATCCATCTCTGACCGCCCCAATGCCTCACACGCACGCATGCACGCACGCATGCACGCACGCATGCACGCACTGACACACGCACGCCACTCACACACGCACGCACTGACACGCACGCCACTCACACACGCACGCACTGACACGCACGCCACTCACACACGCACGCAATGACGCACACTAGCCCCCGCCCCACCCCTGCTGCAAGCAAAAAGAGAAAGAAAAGTGGAAAAGTACTCGTACATAAACTTTGTTGCACTCCGCCCCCTCCCCCCACCACCCCACCCCCATTTATTTATTTATTTTAAGGCTTGCCCTGTCTGTTCAATAAGGGATGATGTACCTGCGTGCTGTCTTAACGTTCATATTTTACTGTTAGTGTCGGCGCTCATGGTCAAATTGGATTTCCTGATTTATGGGACCCGCCGTTGCATGTGCCGTTCATTTCCATGACTACCGGAGGAGCGGGGGTGGGGGTTGGGGGGGGGGGGAGGTGAGGTGAGGGGGGGGGGGATGATTTCTGAGGTCGACAACGCCGGGCGTCTGAGGGGATTGCGCGGGGGTGCCGTTAAAAAACGGGGAGCCGTTAATTAATGCTATTGATCAGCAAAAAAATAGAGGCAAATGTGATTTGCATACAGCCTGAGTGATCAATGCATTAACCGATTTTTTTTCTCCTCCTTTCCTTTTCTTTTTTTTTTTCTCCTCCCTCCGACGAAATCTGATTTCCTGAGTTTTCAAAGTGAGGGAGAGAGAGTTCAGACTAATGTGGATCGATCGCCCGGGCCTCTTCTTGCAGACAAGAATACAAAGCATTTTATTATCTGGTGAAGGGTGAACATACCAAGATGCAGGAGGATGAGATGCATGTCTTTTCCCCCTGACTTCAGACATAGGAAGGGATTGCCCACATATCGAAATGTTTGAAAATAGCAGATCTACAAGCTCACAACGCGTCGCATCGCGACGCGTTGTGAGCTTGTAGGGATAAAATAAGGCTAAAGTGGTTAATATGTTTTTTTTTTATATTATAATGTATAACTGCAAAGTAACTAGTAACTAAGGTTTTCAAAAAATTTAGCGAAGTAAAAGTACAATATTTGGATCCGAGATGTAGTGGAGTAGAAGTAAAAGTATTAGAAATTGGAAATACTCAAGTAAAGTACAGATACCTCAAAATTGTACTTAAGTACAGTACTTAAGTAAAAGTACTTGGTTACTTTACACCACTGCGTATTAGGGATGGGACGTAATATGAAAAATCACATGTCACGATTATTGTGGCAAAAATATTTGCGATTAACAATATTATCAGGATAATCAAAATATGCCTAACATTTTAAATGTCACTGTTGTTAACCACTTGAATCGACGAACATTTGCCAAAAATAGCCGATCTAAGTATTACAATGCGTTGTGAGCTTGTAGATCTGCTATCTTTTGGAAAGTCTGTCTGTGTAAAGTGAAATAGTATATTTATCAAGTATAGAGTTTAGGGTGTAATGAATTTAGAGCTCAATCCTAGTGTATGACTGAACAATTTCACAATATATTAAGATCTCTGCGATACGATTATTGCGATAAACGATAATCGTCCCATCCCTAATATATATAAAGATTATATCTATATCTATTTATATATAGTTATTTAAACACGAATATAACGTATCTGACTTTATACATGTTTGCGCAAACACATTTAAATAAGGTGACTTCTTGCACGATCAAGAAACACACGTTCCTCCTCAACCAAAAAAACTAAATACTGTAACAAGAATGACAGCAGCAACAACCAGAATATGGGCGGGCAGGACAAAACAAACACTAGTTGTTAAAATAGCAATACGTGTTTTTTTCTTCCTGTCTCTCTCTCCCTCTCTCTCTCTCTCTCTCTCTCTCCTCTCTCTCTCTCTTTCCCTCTCTCCTCTCTCTCTCTCTCTCTCTCTCTCTCTCTTTCCCTCTCTCTCAAGAGCAGCTTATTATAGTGTATTGATTTATAAAGCTTTAAATGTGATCCTCCATGTCCAAGTCAAGGGCAGAGTGTGAGAGCAGAGAGAGAGGGGGAGAGAGAGAGAGAGAGAGAGAGAGAGAGAGAGGGAGAGAGAGAGAGAGAGATAAAGACAGAGAGAATCAAGGAAAGATATAGAAGTGAAAGACAGAGTCAAGACAAGGAGGAGGGCAGTGAACGACAGGGAGTGCAGCCAGAGTGGCAGAGACAAAGGACGAGGAGGAGGTGACTGGAAACAACAGATAGACAGGTGTGTCGCACCAAATTCTGGGCCTGGGTACAAGGATTCACTGCATGCGGGCCCTTCCCATGAACGCATTATTACACGTTATTTTGTGCTTTAACCGGTGAAAAATAGCAGATATACAAGCTCACAGCGCGGCACCGAGTGCCGCGCTGCGAGCTTGTAGAACTGCTATTTTGGAAAAATCGTGAAAATATTTTGTGCGAGTCTTTGAAGATTTAAAATCCTTCTTAAGGTTTTTTGAAAAACCTATGTTTCTATGTCAGCGGTGCTCAAACCTTTTCATGTGAAGGACCCTCAAAATGATATGCCACAGACCCCATCTCAAAATATCTAGTTCCAGGGACCCCCCCCCCCAGAAGCAAAATTTCAGTTACAAATGTTTGCTTAAAAATCAAACCTCGGTTCGAAGTGGAGCGGTGAATCTGAGCAGCTATACCCTGTGTGTGTTGCTAAATGCCTAAACTGTAAACTGTAAACTGTGCCTGTGAGTGAGTGGTGAGAGTGTGCCTGGCCTGCACAAAACAGCGCCCCTCCTTTAACTAGTGTGTTGTGTGTGGCCACTCAAGGTATTGCCAGGCTACGGACACGGCCAGCCACCCAGCACCCAGCCACCCACCCACCCAGGGACATACCCACGGACATACCTGTCTATTGGGAGCGCTTTCACCGCTCCAAAAATAAATATATTCAAAGATTTTAGCTTGTAGATCTGTATTAAATAATTCCAGGCCCCTCCACCATGGGCCGTAGTAACTCAGTCCCACTCCCCCCCCCCCCCCTTGTGACGCCCCTGCAGATAGAAATAGACATATAGATAGAGAGAGTGAAAGAGATCGAGAGAGAGAGAGAGAGACACAGACAGAGAGAGAGGGAGAGAGAGAGGGAGCGTGCGGTGGCAGTCCATGACACGGGGAAGAGCAGCGGCGAGGCGTTTTCAGAGCCCCGTTCTGTGGAACACAAAAGGGTAATTGTTTTAGCCCAGATGTTGCTTTCGCACAACAAGCAGGATACAATGTTCCTACTGAGCTGATGAGCCCAATCAGTGAAATGATTAAAAATTGATTTTGTCCCTGTAATTACAGTATGTAAACTACTTAGCCGGGATTGCAAAGGAAGTGATTTTCTAATTACGTATATACTCTGGTGTCTAATGATTGGTTTTTTGAAGTAATGAAGAGAGGGTCCTAACGACTCCACTGTGTTCTGTTGTTGAGGATAGAGAGGGAGAGATGAGGGGGGAGCAGGGGCGTCACAAAGGGTTGGGGGGAAAGTGGGACTGAGTTATACCAGGCCCAAGGTGGAGGGTCCTTAATCGTTTAATACTTTAGCTGTTGAAAAAATAGCAGATCTACAAGCTCACAACCCTAACCCTAACACATATCATTTTGGGGGTCCTTCACATGAAAAGCTTTGAGCACCACTGACATAGAAACATAGAGGTTTTTTCAAAAGACCTTAGAAGGCCTTGCACAAATCTTTCCGATGTTTCAAAAATAGCAGATCTACAAGCTCGCAGCGCGGCACTCGGTGCCGCGCTGTGAG
The DNA here is from genome assembly GCF_963921795.1 of Nannobrachium achirus. Lineage (NCBI taxonomy): Eukaryota > Metazoa > Chordata > Actinopteri > Myctophiformes > Myctophidae > Nannobrachium > Nannobrachium achirus. Next base: position 60,611,777 of record NC_137816.1, on the reverse strand, counting down.
CTTGTATATCTGCTATTTTTCAACAGTTAAAGCACAAAATAACGTGTAATAATGCGTTCATTGGGGGCCCGCAGTGAATCCTTGTACCCAGGGCCCAGAATTTGGTGCGACACACCTGCAGAGGAGTGAGAGAGAGAGACAGAGAGGAGACCATCGTTAGGGCAAGGCAGCAGGCAGCAGACAAAGGGGGATGAAATTGAATTTTCGCCAGCCGGCGCTGCTGCTAGCACGCTAACACGCGGGGCCCTGTGTGTTAGTTAGCATGGGATCTGGATGCTAATGGCGGCTGTGACTTCTCTTGGGGGGTCACCAGGCCTCGACCAGACCCGGCAGGCTGCATGGCCCCTGCAATTAAAACCTCAAGGGCCTTCAGGGACTCAGAACATCACACATGCACATATGACAATTATAATTATGCGCTCGCACATGTACACACGCGCACGCACGCACGCGCTCACGCGCGTACACGCACACACACACACACACACACACACACACACACACACACACACACACACACACACACGCACACACACACACACACACACACACACACACACTTGAACGCACATGGCCCTGGCACACACATGCACACACACACACACACACACACACACACACACACACACACACACACACACACACACACACACACATACACAACATTCGTGCACATATGTGCACGTGTGTGTGATGTGCACATGTGTGTGTAGCCTATGTTACTGAGCTCAGTAGCATGGGGTGCCATGATCCCCCCCCCCCCATCATGATTACACTAGGAGGAAGATTTTTTTTTAAAAAGTGTACAGAAAGTGTTAAAATTATGTTTTTATGTGGCCACACCCACTAGTTCAAACTCATTCACTGCCAGAGTATACACACATATACAAAAATAATCCAACTCCTGCCAGCAAAATCAGCGTTTTCCTTATAGTCCAGGGGAGTTTTTTCCGCCAAAAATATCTAAAAAATTACTTTTTATAAAAAAGTTGATAAAAGTTGATCATCAGGGAACCCCTAATTGTTGTTCAGGCAGTTGACCGGCAGGGACTGTGTTAGGTATGGCCTGGTTGTCATGGTGGGTGGTGACCCAGCTGAAGTTAGCCACACCACAGTGTTGGGTGAATGGTAAAAGCGGAAGGGATGAGTTTATGATGTCATTAAATCTGTGTTTTTCGATCGGTGGCCTTTTGACTCGTCCCTCCTGAAAGATCTTTGAAGGCGCCTCTTTCTTCCCCTGCTCTCCTGCTCTTCCATACGTGAGCTATAAAACGTGAACCCAGCGTTGGCGTTGTTCGCGTGCACAGTGTCGTCAGGACAGTCGGTGTGGCGCAGAGTCATTCTGTCAGATGGAGATTATAGAGATAAACTTGGAGGGTCGTAAGGTTCATGAAGCCAACATTAGAACACGTGCAACGAGTTACAATCACAGCTGAACACCCCAGACCTTGGTCTGTATGTTATTATTATGAATCATTATTAACATTTGTGTGATTATTATTATTGTTGTTGCTGTTGTTGTTGTTATATATCGTCACTTTCGGGCAGAAAACATCGTATCTCCAAGTTTCAAATTTGTAAATTTTTTTGCAAAGTAAAGTACTGCTTCATCATACAAGGCCGTCACACAAAAGTGGTGAAAACAGCTGATCTTACAAGCACACAACGCCTCGCACCGCGAGGCGTTGTGTGCTTGTAGATCGGCTGTTTTCACTTGTTTAAATCATTTAAAAAAAATTACAAATACAAAACAAACAGTTTTGGACATAGAAGGTTTCCACCGGACAACGACGACGATATATTTTTCCTTTCATGAAATAAAAATGTAATTTAATGGGGGGAAAGTGTGTCTCTCACAGGGCAGCAGGGAGCTGTTAGTGGTTCTTTAAGTTCTCTCAGAACATTAATAAGTGACAGAACGCCAGATTAAGAAAACTGGAATGCTGCTAGAGAGAGAGAGAGAGAGAGAGAGAGAGAGAGAGAGAGAGAGAGAGAGAAAGAAAAGAAAGAAAGAGAAAAAGCCCCAGACAAAGCTTTGAAATGCTGCCAGTATCACCAACTGCACTCCTCTGACACACAGTTGATTGTAAGAGAAGCCGATAGCAGCAGCCGACACGGGCCCTTTAATAATTCATTTAGTTAGGCTATGATCTATCATTTTGTACCTTTTGACATGCGATATTGAAATTTAATATTGCATCAATACAAATGATGTATTGCCAGACGTCAGGAGGAAAGGATGTGGATTGCAGAGAGAGGGATCTCGGCAAACGTCTCCTTATTCCTCCCCCCCCCCCCCCCTGCCCTCTCCCTCTCTCCATCTTTCTCTCTCTGCATCTCCGTCTCTCTCTCTCTCTCTCTCTCTCTCCCTCTCTCTCTCTCCCTCTCTCTCTCTCTCCCTCCCTCTCTCTCTCTCTCTCATCTCTCTCTCTCTCTCTCTCTCCTTTTCAAAGAGGCATTGTACTCCAGAAAGGCAACGAGAGAGAGAAACATCCGTCTTTTTTCTTTTTTTTCTCCCCCCTCACTAACCCTCGGCTTTGATATGGTGTTTTAAAGAAACGAGACAACTTAAAGCGCTCAGGGAGCAAAGTCTTGTGCTCCATCCAAAGTGGTGTCGAGAGCAGGAGGGGAGAGAGAGAGAGAGAGAGACCCAGAGAGAGAGAGGAGAGAGGAGAGAGGAGAGAGAGAGAGAACATGACAGCAGTGGCTGAGGGAGACATCACGCGTCATCGAGATCTTTGACACAACTCTTACCGCGCTGAAATCCCACTGGCAACACGTCCGCGGCGGCGCGGCGGGTGGCGAGGAGAGAGAGAGAGAGAGAGAGAGAGAGAGGAGGAGAGAGAGAGAGAGAGAGAGAGAGAGAGAGAGAGAGAGAGAGAGAGCGATGAGGTGCAGGAACCCAGGGCTGTCAGCGGAGGCTGCATGGCTCCCAGATGGCTTCTTATTCTCCATCACTCGGTCGTGGCCCTCCGTGTGCTGTGTGCCGGTGCAAGCACCCAGTGCACGCACACACACACAGCACGCACGCACGCACGCACGCACGCACGCACGCACGCACGCACGCACGCACTCACACACAATTTTGAGGTAATTGTCCTTTACTTGAGTATTTCCAATTTCTAATACTTTTACTTCTACTGCCCACTACGTACATCTCGGATCCAATTATTGTACTTTTACTCCGCTACATTTATTTGAAAACTCAAGTTACGAGTTGCTTTGCAGATATAAATGATTATATTATAAAAGATACATTAATCCACTTTAGCCATATTTTATACCTAGGCTATTTGAAAATAGCCGATCTACAAGCTCACCAAACGCGTCGCATCGCAACACGTTGAGAGCTTTTAGATCAGCAATTTCTTTTGTTACTTTAAGTATATTTTGATGCCAATACTTTTGTACTTTTATTGAAGTACATTTTGAATTCTTGACTTCTACTTGTATCAGAGTATTTCTATATTCCAGTATTGATACTTTTACTTAAGTAAAACATTTGAGTACTTTTCCCACCACTGCCAGCGGTGTGAAGTAACCAACCACACTTTACTTAAAGGGGAATACCACTAATTCTCGACATTGAACCAAGAGAACTAAGATGTACTCTGCAAGAGTACAAAGTCCAGTAACTTTAGCCCCGAAACCTTGTAATAATAACCTAAATCCTCCTTGTTGTTCAGTGGCTGCAATGAAACTGTGTCAGCCGACGTTTATAACGTCTGCTAAGGACTGCTTGTTGGCAGTGAAAGTGCTTCCAGTGCCTCCCAAAGGTTTTGGAGCCAATCGCTGTTAACAAGGTCTCCCCAAACATTCTCAGACACAGACCGAATTAACCCAAACATTCTCAGACACAGACCGAATTAAATACATGATAAATGAACCCAACGTGGCGGCTTGTGACTTTGCAGATCTGTAAATGTTTTCTGTTCTAAAAAAATCTTTGAAGATTTCAAAAAATTATGTTTACATTTCTGTCAACATTTCTGACAAATCTTTGAAGCATTTTCCATCTCCAAAATGATTCTCCTAGTTTAAAATTGGTTGAAATTGGTGTAATGGTTTTGATTCTTTTGGAATAATAATCATTTGGTATGTCCATCTTTTATTCTTTAGACGACGAGCGAGGCTAAACTAGTAGATTTGCGTTATGTGGGGAACAAAAACAAAGTGACTCCAACCAGAACACACCACCGGAACACAATATATATATTATTTTCACTTTTTACTAATCCGGATAAAACAGGCCAGTTTAGAAGGAATAGCAGGCTTTCCTCTGTGGTTGAAAGGCTGGTGACGCGATGTTAGGCCTGCGACCCAAAACGGGTCACCAGATTATAAGACTTCTTTGCTTTAGAGGCAAATTTGGCAAATTGTTGACATGATGATGATGATGATGATGATTTTCCATCACAAGTGAATAATTTAATTTGGAATAATGTAGGATGGCTACATCTCTGCAATCGTGAATGTACAGGAACTGTGTGTGTGTGTGTGTGTGTGTGTGTGTGTGTGTGTGTGTGTGTGTGTGTGTGTGTGTGTGTGTGTGTGTGTGTGTGTGTGTGTGTGTGTGTGTGTGTGTGTGTGTGTGTGTGTGTGCGTGCGTGCGTGCGTGCGCGCGCTGCGCAGCGCGTGCGTGTGTGTCTCAGCATCACACATGCTTTCTTCGCACTGTAACCTGAGTCACACTCTTTGACCTTTTACCATAGAATGACTTCCTATGTGTGTGTGTGTGTGTGTGTGTGTGTGTGTGTGTGTGTGTGTGTGTGTGTGTGTGTGTGTGTGTGTGTGTGTGTGTGTGTGTGTGTGTACGCGTGCAAGTGCCAGTGCGCGCATGTCTGAGCATTCGCCCTGTGTCTGTCCTTGCGCTTGCGTTTACACATATCCGCCCGTCAGAGGGTCTACGTGGGTGTAAGTGTCTGTGTGCACGAGCTCGTGAGCGCATGTGTCACTCTCTCTGCTCCTGTGAATGGTCCAGTGTGTGGCTGGGTGTCATTCACACCGTGTTTGTCTCACCGCTGTTTATTTGCATTTTCTACCACCTAAAAATCTATGAATGTCGTTTAACCCTGCAAGACCCGAATTAATTTCTACTGGACAAAAAATAAATAAAAAAATCTGATGGTGTTGTAGCAGTCCTAATCACAGGAAAATGTAATGTTAAAAAATTAATAATGTTTTTGTAAGGTTTTATAGCCATAAATCATAAATCATGCTCTAATTTGCATTTTGGGGATATTTTTCACAATATTAACATATGCACGTGTTCTAGACATTCTACTGATCACGAAAAAAAAAAATATTACAGCCATTTTACTTATGTTTTAGTAAGGAATAGCTTCAGTTAAAAAGTGAGATGTTGTTTGTCCAGACGCTGGAATTTCAACTTCTCTGGGAGGTGTGAATGTCAGCCTCTGTGGGGGGTATTTATATGCAAATATCCTGGCCAATGACATTGTAATACTAAACAATAGGATTTAATGGTGATGTTAATGTGAAAAAAGAACAGGAAAACTAATTATAACATTTAAAATAAAAAGCAACGCTGGGCCTTGCAGGGTTAAACATGAAGGAAAAAAGATGCGGTTTAGGTGATGATCGCTGCATGCATATGGAGGGCTGTTTACAGCAGCCTGTCTCATCTCATCATTGGCTGTAATCTCACAAACAAGCGCTTAACGGAAAACATTGTCTGTTAAACAAAAAAAGGTGTTGTTGTTTCAGTTGTTTTCTGACAAGCTGTTTATCGCAGTTTTGTAAATACATTGCATTAAAAAACAAGAGAGAAAAAAACACACATACACAACCAAACGAACAGATTGGCGCTTATGTCTTCGACATTTCCGGGGGTGCTGACCTTTTGGGGAGTCCTTGTAAATCCCTGAATATCTAGGAAGTCTGCCATGCAAGGAACGAGTCCAGGTAGGATCACAACGAGGGGAGGGAGAGAGGGAGGGAGAGAGAGAGAGAGAGAGAGGGAGGGAAAGGGAGAGAGAGAGAGAGAGAGAGAGAGAGATACAGGGACATGCTGGGCCCCTGATTCAGCCCGGGAAAAAGAGTTGTAGAGGCCCTCATTGCGCGCTATAGAGAGAGATCTCTCTCTAAAGCGCTGCTGCTACTCAAAGATTTGCCATTTCAGATCATCACAAGTGACAAGCCAGTGGGCCAATTACATGAGTTATATATTTCGTCATTGTCGGGTGGAAACCTTGTATGTCCAAAACCATTTTTTTTTGTGTGCTTGTAGATCTGCTGTTTTCACTAGTTTTGTGCGACAGCCTTGTACGATGAAGCAGGGCTTTGCTTTGCGAAAAGATTCACAAATTTGAAGCTTGGAGATACGCGGTTTTCTGCTCTACAGTGATGAAATACTTTGTTGGCCGCCCAGCCCCCAAAATGGAACGAAAGCCGACATTTTATTTTATTTATTTTCCTAATGGCCGGCCTGGACCGGCCGGGAATGAACCGGCCGTTCGGGAGTTGTCCCGCTTTTCCCAATGGCCAGCACGTCCCTGGTGAGAGATACAGCGATAGAAAGCGACAGAGAGAGCGAGAGACACAGAGACAGATAACTTGGTTCCCTGTGTGCCCCCTGCCCCTGCCTTATGGCGCAGTGTAATTATTTTCAGTGGTGGAAAAACTACATTTTACTTTGGTGAAAGTACCAATACTGCAATGTAGAAATACTCTGTTACAAGTAACAGTCAGGATTTCAATTTACTTGAGTAAAAGTACAAAAGTATTGGCATCAAAATGTACTTAAAGTACCAAAAGTAAATGTTATAAAAATCTTAGCCGATCAACAAGCTCACGCTTGCTATTTTCAAATGGCCGATTTCTATAGGGCTGAAGTGGTTAATGTATGTTTGTAATGATAATCCAAATCTACAAAGTAACTAGTGACTAACGTTTTTCAAATAAATGTAACGGAGCAAAAGTATACTGTATTCGGACATACTCAAGTAAAGTACAAATACCTAAAAATCTTACTTAAGTACAGTACCTGTACTTAGTTACTTTACACCACTGACAATTTAAGCATTTAGCAGACGCTTTTAATCCAAGGCGACTTACAATAAGCAGGTAAAACATCAATATAATAAGCAAGATAATATGTCAGTACATCAACAGCAATATAACAATGCATAGGAATAGGAATATCAATCTAGAAAAAAAAATAACATAGGTAGACCACACACCTAATCAGTTTAAAAAAAAAAATCTAAAACCTATAAAATGCTATCTAGCTTCATGTGTGGTCATTGAGGGAAGGGGGAGAGTTACAGTAGTGCTATGGGTTTAGGTGGAGTCTGAAGAGGTGAGTCTTCAGTCCACGGCGTAAGCTAGGGAGTGAGTCTGTAGTTCTCTGTATCACTCTCTCTGTCTCCCTGTCACTCTCTCGTTCTTTGGCTCGGCTATTCCGTCTCTTTCTCCCTCGCTCCCTTCCCCGTCCCCTTCCGTCCTCCCCCGGCGTGTGCCCTCTCTCGCCGAGGGGGTTGCGTTGTGTGGGTCAACACCTCGGCAGGTGGGGCGCTGAGGGCCAGGCGACCTTTGTCTGTCATTGTTGTAACACACCTCACACCTCACCTGGGGAGATGTGTGGAAGAAGCTTAGAGCTTTACACCTGCCCACCGGCTTTACTGTCTTAGCGCCGCAGATTGGCACGGGGCGGGCACTCCTTCTGCTCGGCCAAACACAGCAGAGAGAGAGAGTAACTGGCGCTGTTACCGTGCGCGTGGAATTCACATTCTTCTATTAGAACCACTGTGAGTGCATGCATTGTTTTTATGTTTTTTTTAATATGAATTGCCCCAGTGGGAATCAATCCCCTTATCCCACCATGTCAGTGTCGGTAGCACGGTGGAACCCAACGTGCAGCGCAAATCCATTTTGAAAAGCAGAAAGGACGGTGCGCGCCACACGTAAACATTCCTTTTTCTCAAGCGCAGGACTTGGCTTCTGATTGCGATTTGTGCCGCGGCGCGCGCTGCGGCACGCAAGAGGATAAATTAAGCGCACCTTGAGCGAAGCGAAGCAAAAAGAGAAAGCGGGAAGATGAAATGAACCCAACAAGCTGCACAAATCCATTTTAAAAAGCAGAAAGGACAGCGCGCGCCGCACGCAAACATTCCTTTTTCTCAAAAGCAGGACTCTGCTTCTGATTGCGATTTTGCGCCGCGGCGGCGCGCGGGGCACGCGAGAGGATAAATCAAGTGCACCTTGAGCGGAAGCGATCGAAAAGGGAAAGCGGGGGAAGACGAAATGAAATACCCAAATGTTTGCCTCTGTGTGCCTGGCGTTGCCTGATTGAGTTCAGTGGGGAAGGAAGTGTCTCACCCAGGGCTAGTTTGCCGGTGAAGGATCCTCTGTCTTTTCCTACCGCGCTGCTGTCTGCCAGGGGGGGCTAACTGGCGAAACGTCGGGCGTGTGTGTTTGCTTGACGGATGCTCGCTCGTGCCTCCCGTGTTTGTGGGGGATGGACCGCTGACACGCTTCATATTTCAACGGCAAGGTCTGAGGGAAAAAATGAAGATTGATGTGGAAAAAAAGCGGAGCCACAGCCCCCCGTCTGCCATCCCCGAATCCCCGCGCATGCATTATCATTTACACATATCGTCGTTGTCGGGCGGAAACCTCGTATCTCCAAGTTTCAAATTATGCGTTCTTTCGCAAAGTAAAGCCCTGCTATGTCGTAGAAGGCAGTCGCACAAAAGTAGTGAAAACAGCAGATCTACAAGCACACAACGCCTCGCGGTGCGAGGCGTTGTGTGCTTGTAGACCGGCTGTTTTCACTAGTTTAGTTCATTTTTAATATGATAAAAGCAAAACGAACTGTTTTGGACTTACAAGGTTTCCACCCGACAACGACGATATGTGACACATTGCGTGAGCGCGCGCGCGCGTGGGGCCCTATGTCTATATATACATATGCATAGGCATGATCCAAGAGCGCCCGACACACACAT